>NW_021940208.1:29876108-30254928 GCF_001715985.3 Manacus vitellinus
CTTCCTTTTCCTCCTCCTTTTCCTCTTCCTTTTCCTCTTCCCCTTCCCTTTCCCTTTCCCTTTCCTCTTCCTCTTCCTCTTCCTCTTCCTCTTCCTCTTCCTCTTCTTCTTCCTCTTCTTCTTCCTCTTCCTCTTCCTCTTCCTCTTCCTCTTCCTCAGGGTGGCCCCAGCACCAGAGCCACAACGATGAACTAGGGCAAACCCCAGCCCAGTTCCCATCACAAGGGCTGGCACTGTCCAGCCCGTGCTGGAGGGCGTTTATAGCCACAGAAAGGCAGAGCCCTGGCACCCCATGGCCATACACTCTGTGCATGGGCTGTTGTTGCAGTATCGCTGGCACAGGCTCCTCACTCCTGCAATGGCCTTATTTTAATATATTTGTGCTGAATAATACATCTTTCCTGCGAAGAAAAGAGTGTATTTCTGTGCAGGGGGAACTTGGCAGCTCTGAATACTGAGCAGCCATTTCCTCAAAGTGGTAGGATTTCAACCCCGTAATCAACCCTATTAGCATTAAAAGAACTGTCTAAATGTCAAGCCAAGTTCAATAAATAAGCACTAACACATTTAGAAATGGCTTAGAAAGGGGAATTAAAAGTTTTGTGCTAATTATGTTTCTTATTTTAGATTTTCTGTCAATTCTAGCTCTTCCATTCAAATGAGAAAAGCGTTTGCTGCCAAGGTGGAGGAAATGAGATGGGCTGAAAGTGGGCAAAGCTGTTCATCCATAATAGGGAGAGAACAGGGACCTCAGCTCCTCTTGCAAGCCTCTGGAAACACAATAATGAGGGGTCAGCAGACCTTTCAGTAAAGGTGTCTCCCCGTCTCCCGTTACAGTGAGCCCCAGATCCTCTGATACATCTTGATCCCACCAGAGTCAAGAAATGCCAGGGGACAAAGGAGAGGAGGGCAGACTCCTCTGACCAGCTGAAGGTATGCAGCCCAGGAGGTAGGCAAGCAGGAGCAGGGAGCACAGCTTGTTGGTGGCACATTTTATGAGCAGCTTCAGAAATCTGTGTCAGTTTTAAAGACCAGCTCTGCTTCTCCAAACCCAGCCACCTCCAACCCTGTCTGGATGGAAGCAGCTCACCCATGTCTGGTGCTTTGATGTGGTAATAACGTATAACTGATACTGATGGCAAAGGCTAATCCACTCTGCCCTGTAATGTTCCCAGTAAATCAGGCAATATTCTGTTATTGAAAAAACTAATTTTTGTCCCTCTGATGGTAATCAATGTATGCCCTGAAGCACGAGGCTTGATAGCCTGTGTAATTTGCAACCTAGCTAAGTGTAACTGCAGATGTTAATCCTATTTATATAAATGCCTGGCAAGCAAAAGGAGGGTTGGAGGGACAAGCTGCAGGGCAGGGGAAGGCATAGAGCTGGATTTCCAGGAATTCTCCTGCAGATTTCAAGCTGCTGTGCCCCAGTGATGGGAGACCAAGAGGTTTGGAGTGGGCGAGGGGAGATAGTACAGGCAGCGACTCTGCAGCTGTGTCACTCCAGTTGCCTGGCATTTCTTCTGGAAAATGCTGGAGCAGATGTCACCATGGTGCACATCCCCTGCTTCAGGCAACCACTCTCTACCTACCAAATGCAATCCAGAGGGACCTTGACAGGCTCGAGAGGTTGGCCCCAACAAATCTTATGAAGTACAACAAGGTCAGTACAAGGTCCCACATATGGGTCAGGGCAACCCCAAGCACAAATACAGGCTGGACAGAGAATGGACTGACAGCACTACTGAGGACTTAGGGGTGTTGGTTGATGAGAAGCTCAACATGACACAGCAATGTGATCTCACAGCCCAGAAAGCCAATTGCATCCTATGTGGCTGAGTCAAGGCCCAAGGTCATTCCTCAGCTGAATTAGGGGCCTAATATTGTCAGCAGCAAGGAACAGTTATCTCCAGCAAGCAAGCTGGAGTAGAAGGCATGTAGCTTGGGGGGAAAGAGATGTGGACACAGCTCTCTAGTTACACCCTCCCAGAATGGCAGGAAAAGACATTTCCTCACCTCACCAGACTGCAATGAGACCTGAATATGCTAAATAGCATATTCTGAGTAAACCAAGCCCTGAAGTGATGCTTGGCTTCTCTACTCAGCTGCTCAGTACTGAAAACACCTTCCTAACTCCCTGGTGCAGGTGTAAACTGTGGGAGGAAAGGTTATGTATTCAGAGAGGCACTGAATCTGCTCCCATCACAGGTGGGTACTTAAAATAGACTTGCAGTAGTGATGCAATGACTCACTCCTGTACCTGTGATAACTCACTCCACCTCTTTCACTAAAGAGAGGGAGGAAGGAGGTCACTGCTTTGCAACCACATGAAAACCCCAATTTCCAGGAATTTATGCCTTCA
This sequence comes from Manacus vitellinus, assembly GCF_001715985.3. NCBI lineage: Eukaryota > Metazoa > Chordata > Aves > Passeriformes > Pipridae > Manacus > Manacus vitellinus. Next base: position 29,878,471 of record NW_021940208.1, read on the forward strand.
GGTGAAAATCACCAAACAAGTCTCTCAGGCTTCAAAGAAGAGAAAGCTTCAATACCGCCAAGCCTGTGCTTTGCAGGAGCTGTGACTTGCCAATGACAATGGTCCCATTGGTATAGGTGGGACCCAGTGTCACAGGGACCCAGCAATCCAGCAGCATTTCCAACCATGAATTTCCCTGGACTTGCTCCACTCCCAACAGTCCTGCAACACCGAGCACCTACATTTTGATGTGTTACTGCTAGCACCTTGTCCTTCAGGATCAATGAAACAGCAGCATTTCCCTGGTCTTATTCCAGGTTTAGCTAACATTAACTGAAACCCAAAAATTCCCCAAACCAAGGAAAATTCAGCTCCATGACTATTCCATTAAGAATGATACCTCTGGAAAACAATAGACTATATTGTGTTTGCTGTGCTTTGTTTTCCTGCTGTTCATCTCTAGGAATGTTTCCCACTTGGGCAAGAAACACCAGACATGCTAAGAGCACACATTTGTGGGTGCATGCAGCCCTTTATCGCACCAACATATCCTGTCTGTCTGGTGACACTGATCTGGTTTGCTTTTTAGAGCAAGCCTGGGACAACTTGGCCCTGTTACACGTTCCTATAGCTGCAGGACCCCCAGTGGTGGCCAAAAGCCCCCACTTGCTGTAGTTTCAGCTGCAGGGTCTAAGGTGAGCAGCAAGGACCGGCAGGGGATGGTAATATATTTAATATCTATTAATATAGATGGAAAAGAATAGATGAGCATTTGGGCACATTTGTTTTCTTCCATACCTGAGAAAGAGTTCGTACATCAAAGAACATGTTTTCCAACCCAACTGTATACTACAATTGGTCTAATAAAAATGTATTTCATTTGCCTACAAAAATCACTCTTCTGGGCACTTAACAGCCATAAAGGATGCTGTTTTCTATTCCTGGCTTCCTTTAAAGGCCAAGTCTTGCTGCTGTATTATTGAATTCACTAGACACATGGTACAGCCCAGTGAGCACTGCTGTAGGAGTCTTCACGTTATGGTTCTCTAGGCTTGATCCTCCACGCATATAAATGGATTTTACACTCATGGTACTCCTGGGACACCAAGGCAGCTGCTTCAGGTTTTCACCAGTTTAAGTAAGATTAGTATTGGATCCAAGAGCTTGTGTGCTTTGCAACAGCCCACGTGTTGCAGACACTTAACCTTGATGAGCTCATATCTGTGTTTCCAGAGGACAAAGAGTAGGACTGGGATACTCAACTGGGATGCGTGCAAACTGATGGTTAATGGTGGGAATGGACAAGAAAACCTAGATGAAAACAGGCAAAACTGGTCTGGGATCTGGTTGTGATGCATGTGCCAGCAAGCAGCTTCTGGTCCTTTTGGCATCCCTGAGGCAATGTGTAAGGGATGGTTTGGTCAAAAATGATGTATTAAAACCAGAACCTCATGTCACCACCACTGATCATCTGTGGGCTTAAGGCTACTCCTGCCTCCCGCTGCCTCTGAGCTCTTATTCTTCTCTCCTGTTATTGAAACAGCCTAAACATCATGTTTTAGTTATAAAGTGAGTTTAGTGGATAGAAGGGTGGGAGGGAAGGGGGATTAAATTTACTGCTTCAGTGACTACAGATCTGAAATAAATCTCCGATTCAATGATAGATCAATAACATCAAGATTGGGTTTAAATTATTAATAAACTATGAGAAATGAGGATAATTATTCTATGAGTCACAGCTCTCTAATGCACTGCACATTTTTTCCCTGAGACATCTGCATTGAAGCACAACCTGACTATCTTTTGGCAGAAAGCTGTAGCCAAGCAGTTAATGTTTTTTGTTTTGCTAGCTAAGCATTTCATGAACCCTAGACAGCCTAGTGACAGTGTACTTCACTCATGGAGAAACCCTTAGGCCGGGATCCCCTAAAACACTGAGGTGTCTTATGAGTCCCTCGAAATCAATGTGATTGATTTGAATGCCATTTGTGAATGGTTCAGAAAGCCCTCAAATGTCCTTTGAAACCTGAATGTCTGGAGATAGAGAAGTTGTGCTAGCCTAAAAGGAGATGCTGGCCTTGAAAAATGGCCTTGGATGATTGCAGAGGCCCATCTAACCGGTGGCAAGAAGGAGGGACAACCTGAGGACTGCTGGAGGCAGGGAGGGGAGGAACAGTTTTTGCACATTGCTGGTAGACTGCAATGACAGCACCATCAAACAGATGGTGGATTTCAAGTGAATCAACTCCCCCTTTTTTCAGGCAAAAAGAGAGGGAACTATCTGCCTGAGGAGGCCTGTTAAAATCAAGAAGTTCAAAACTAAAATATTCCTCCATTCTTGGTCATGACCATCTCTGTTGACTGAGACAGCTCACATTGACACAGTTAGGCTGGAGATCCTGAGAACATCTAGGCATCCTCCCACCTCAAGCAGCTGTCATCCCTCAGCTGTAGCATTATGCCTTAGGGTAGTGATGGATAGCAGCTTTTAAGGGGCAGCTCACTGCAAAATCAGCTTATGCCTGCTCTTTGACAGAGTGGGGTCAAATGGGTTCAGAACACTCTTGATGACGCTCGTCAGCTGCTGGGCTTTCAGGTGAGGTGCTCAGCACTGTCCTGGTTTACCAGGAGGGTACCTTACTTAAGAGGAGAGGAACAGAACAGAATTTAGGATATCAATAGTGAAAGTTAGGTCTGCAGCACACAGAGGGGAGAGATGCACTCATGAAGGTAAGGACAGCAGAGCGGAGAGGGGTAACTGCCAGCCCACCAAAATGGACAAGGACTATTGGTAGCAGCTGTGCACAAAGTCTTCTATGGTCTTACTGCTTTCCTTGCCTCTAGCTCACTGGATGAAATAAGGTTATATCAGTCCTAAAATCACTTTTCTGTTTATCTCAGTTTACACAGTTCTGCAAATGGCATTAGGTGACCCCCACTCAGCTGATGGTATGGTATTGCTCCACACCCACATGGACTGCAGCTCTTCTGGGACATCCCTCCTTTACCATAGCACATCCAGCAGCAACTGGGGCTTTCCATACACCCTCCCTCTGTGTCCTTTAACCTAAAGTTGTCAGTCAGGGTACAAAATCATTCTGAGCCTACAACACGGAACTATCAAGGTGTCCAGACACTTCTATCTGTGCAATGTAGGGATAATTTCTTATAGCCCCTGTGATATACTAATTTAAAGATGCCTGTGGCCTTGACAAATAAGAAAAAATAAAAAAACACACACAAAAAATTAGGACAATGAGATACCAAACAAACTGTGTTTGGTGCTTGACTGTATTCTGATTCAGGGTAAGGAGTGAAGGGCTTTTTTAATTTTTTTTTTTTAATTTATCTTCATTAGTAATTCAACAAGGCCTTTACACATCACTGATTTCTTATTAGTTACCTATAAATTATAAAGGATGCTGGGCACAGCACACACAAATTAATGCATCTGTGGATGAAAACTTTTGAGGAATAGGGGGAGTAGTGATGCTCTGGTGTCTCTGTTGTGTGTTTGGTCTCCTGGCTCTGCTGAGTTAGTAAAATGCCTTCATCACTGCCTTACACATGAGAAGCAGAGCCCAGTAAAGGGCCATGTCCAGGTTAACAGGGACCGGTATCAAGCACAAATCTCATGGAAGCCCCTGTTCCTAGGACCAGGGGGTAGGTGAGAGACTCAGGACACTTCCACAGTGTTTACTTGAGGATGAGATGCGATCATACTGAGCAACCTGCCTGCCCATTAAAGGTCAGGGTGCAACCTCAGCAATGCATGGGCAGCTGGCTGCATGCACCCCAGATCACAGTCAGTCCCTTAAGGACAGGTCAGGTCAGGCCAGGACTGCTGGGAGCTGGACTGCTGGGTCCCTTCTCACAAACCTATCAGGTGGAGGGAAAATCTCTTTTTTCTTTCATTTATGTAGTGACTTTCTGTTAGCCAGAAAACTTTGACTGATTTCCCTTGATGTCACATCAGATGTTTTACCTCAGTCCATAACATTTTCAAAATCTGAGGATGAAATAGAGTCTGCACTCTTTTAGGCTGCCAGTTATAGATTTATAACATTTATTTCTAGAAATATTAAAAATTATATTTATATATATAAAAGTCATAACATATTTAAAATTTATATGAATAAAATTTATAAACTAAAATGAAAAAAACACCTTGCTGCATGTTCATGTAGCAATGCAACAGCCTTCCCTTACACTGCTGCTTATATCTATCTCATTTGGGGCCAAGGTAACATCTGGTAACATCTTTAAAGAAAAAACTATACACTTCCTCGGATATTCCTATAAAGATTGTTATCAGTGAACTGAGTGCCATTTAAAGTACATCGAAGAAGAATTTGGTCTTTGTCTCTTGAACAAGTGACTCTATTCAGTTTCTTTTCTTTGCCTTCTCTCTGCAAGGAAGATTAGATATGTCTGTATGTTTATGTTGGACAGACTAAAGGAGTGAGCAACGTCTCCAGCTGGTGTAAATCTGTGTTGCTGCAGCAGTGTCAGTGGTGTGAAGGGTGGTATTATGCTGATTTATTGTGGCTGGAGAATCAGACCTCCTTTTCCTACCCAGCCGGAAGAGCAGCCTGTAAAACAGAAGTCACACATCTCAGTTGATTTGAGAGATACTGCATGGGGTTTATTTGTCTAACAAAATTAAAAAAAAAAAATTAAAAACTCTCTGCAGAGGCTGGCAGCATCCATTTTAATATAGCAAATGTAGAGGGGCCCAAAGACAACCACTGAGACAGACATAACTTCCAGTTTATTAATAGCAGGGGCACAGCAGTGGCTGCCAGGCTGTGAATGTCTCGGGCATACTGTAAATTTCCAGTCGTTAGGTGTTCCTGCTGCTCACCTGTGTATGACATAAATACAGCCTAATGCGATTGAATTATATAGAAAAATGTTACCAATTTCTCTGCTTACTTGGATTCCTTTGGCACAGGTCCCGTGGGCTGAGCTGGCGGAGAATACGTTGCTGGTGCTGGAGGGGAGAGAGAGAAGGCTTTCTTTAAAAAATAAAAAAAGATCCTCTTTTTGTGTAGAACAGCGAGGATTTTTTTCCTGCTTTGAGATTTCTTGCCATTTCATTATTTTGTATTTCAGATAAAACCTTCCCACCTTAACGAGGAACATTTTTCCCCATCAGTTTTAATGGTACGATAAATTGTGGGAGAGCAAAGAAAAAGCTCCTGAAAATGAACCTTAAAAAAAGTTTCTGGAGACTGAAGACAGGCTTTGCAGAGGAAGAGACAAGAGTTACAAGCTAATTTACTTTGCCTTTCTGTTCATGTTTCATTTGTAAACAGCTTGGGTTTCCTTATTTTACGTACTCTTTAGGAGGACATATTCCCATGGATGTTTCAGCTTCCCTGTGGCTGCACAGAGGCAATGGGGCGCAGGGTACTGCAGTTGCCCCTCTGTGGGAAGGTCATGATGCTAAAAGAATGAGGAGGAAACCACCAATTTTTGCCCAAACAGCTCATACAGTCAGATGTGGTGCCCTGAGGGGTTTGCTGTCAGAGCAGCACCTTTCTTGTCCAGGTTTGCATTAATTCAGTGGCCACAGGCTGCCTGTTTCCCTCTGTGCTGAGCATGACAGACCTGGGGTCTGTCACAGCCCTCATCTACCAGGTTAGTTGTACATCTCAGCTTGTCTCAAATGCTCTATCAGGTAAAACAGCTCTTATGCAACCTACCTCAGTGTCTGCATACCATGTGGTGTTATTTCCAAAAAATCAGAAAGGGCAGATGGAAGAGATTTAGGGCAGGCATATGCAGAAGGCGATGGGAGAGAGGAGAGGTGCCTATGGACTGGGGAAAGAGGGTGAACAAGAAGGCACTTGGAGAGGGCAATAGGGTGGCAGGGGAGAAAAGAAAATGTAGGAGAGTAAAACATAGAATAAAGGAGAGGTATGGCTATGACAGGGAGCTAGAAGAAACATCAAAAGCATTGAAGTGAAGGTTACTGCTCAGATTACATAAGCCACCCTTATGAAAGACAAAAAACAATGAAAAGAGACAAAAAGAAGCAAAAAAAGCCCCAGTGAATCACTGTACTGTACAAATTCTTGAAGACATATTAAATGTTGACACTGGGTCCCTAATGAGGCATTCCCTTATTTGATATTCATTGGTAAATCTTCTTGTGTCTAAATACTAGCTCTCTACTGAAACAGTCTGAAACAAACTTCATATATCATCTGAATTTTAATTGTGATGTAGAAATCCAAGAAATGACTGCTTGAAATAGCACTGAGAGATATTTTTGCATGCATTTGCTTCCTGTCTTTTGTGGCTGTTTCAGACCCTCAGCCTCTTCCCAGGACAGATTTGTCCCCAAGGATGCAGCTCACATGTATGCTTGATAAGAATACTTTATTTCCACATGGAAAGCTCTTAAAAAATAAACCTTACATGTGTGAACAGTTGGTCTTTCTCCTTCTTAGGAGTTGGCAAATTTACCTTGAGAAAAATGTGAAAGTGAGCAGAAAACACTTCTGTTGGTAAACCCCCAAGAAGGACCAATTCATGAATTCCTTAGGAAATAGATAACCTTTTACTTCAAGGAATAGCCTGTCTCTTTCATGCTGGATGTGCATTTCTGTCTGTGCCAAAGCAGGTTGTGCTAGGGGCTCTTCCATAGCAGGTGAAATGCCTGCTTACAGCATGTTCAAAGAGGAATTATGGAAAAAGTTCAACCTTTCCTTCAAAAAAAAATGATTTCTACTTAGGATAAGGCCAAATTGTCCCACTTGGATCCCTGTTTGTGATCCAGGCTCTCCTGCAGAAAGCCATACTTTCTCTGTGTAGGTAACCCAGTTGCAGTTCCCCACAGCTGCTGTGTGGTCCCCTTCCAGTGGCTTTTGATGGAGCCATTTGTCCCTTTATCACCCACTCACAGGGGACAGCTGTGACCCTGTCCTGCATACAGCCACAAGCCACATCCTGACTTGCAAGCAGTGTCACCACAGGCAGCCAGAACTGAAATGGGACAAGTTCTTAAAGTCCTTAACAAAGGGGGGTTATCCCCTATAACTTAGAGGGATTTCCTTTCCATGGATTAACTGTATTTTTGTCCCTGCTAACTGCCTCCAAACATTGGCTGGATTACTTTATGAGCTGTAAAATATTATTAAAAGCAGGGATATATATACACACACACACACACACACATATATATATATATATATATATATATATATATATGAAGTAAACATATCTTGAGATATCTATTAAGGCAGATAAATGTCTAATATTAATTAGCTTGCATTTACATTTAACAGAGCAACTCTTATCCAGACAAAACTAAAATGGATGCTATGTAAAATGGATCAGAGGGTTTTGAGTTTAAACTTTGTGCTGGTTTCATTGTGATTATGTTGAAACTAGCTAACAGTAAAATCCCATTCTTTGCAGACTAGTACCTTGTACTTTTGATAAGCTCTCTCCACGGCTGGGATTCAAGTCTGGATGCTGACACCGCATACCATGTTCACACAGTTCAATATTTTTTCCCAAAACATGGTACAAACCAGTCCAGGAGTCCACACAACTGCATCCCTCACTAGGAGGCAGGGAAGGGCAGGCCTACATTGCTCCTAAAAATCCATCACCATTTTAGGTGCACATGCATGGCACTCATATTTAACCATATGATGGAGTGACTGCAACACTCAACAAGGGAAGATTGACCAATGTCACCTACCTAGACTTCTGTAAGGGCTTCAACATGGTCCCAGATAACTTTCTTATCTCCAAATTGGAGAAACGCAGATTTGAAGGTGGACTATTTGGCTCTGGCTGGACGGATGCAGCCAGAGTTGTGGTCCACAGCTCTATGTTCAGATGGAAGCTGCTGACCAATGGTGTCCCCTCGGGGCTCTGTTTTGGGACTGATACTCTTTAGTATCTTTATCAGTGACACAGACAGTGAGATCGAGTGCACCCTCAGCAAGTTTGCAGATGAAAACAAAGCTGAGTGGTGCAGTTGATGCAATAGAAGGATGGGATGTCATACAGAAGAACCCAGACAAGCTTGAGAAGTGAGCCCACAAGAGCTTCATGATGTTCAAGTCCGAGTGCAAGGTGCTGCACCTGGGTTGGGGCAGTCCCAGACGTGAGTACAGACTGGGAGAAGAACTCATTCAGAGCAGCCCTGTGAAGAAGGGCTTGGGGGTTCTGGAGGATGCAAAGCCAGACATGATCTGGTGAGGTACTCTTGCAGCCCAGAAAGCCAACCACATCCTGGGCTGCATCAAAAGAGGTATGACCAGCAGGTTGAGGGAAGTGATTTTGGCTCTCTAATCTGTCCTTGTGAGACCCCACCTGGAGTATTGTGTTCAGCTCTGGGGACCTTAGCACAAGACAGACATGGAGCTGTTAGAGTGGGTACAGAGGAGTGCCATAAAGATGATCAAAATGGTGGAGCACCTCTCCCATGAAGACAGGCTAAGTGAGTTGGGGTTGTTCAGCCTGAAAAAGAGAAGGCACCAGGGACACTTCAGTAGAGGCCTTTCAGCATTTAAAGGGGGCTTATAAAAGAGAAGGAGAGAGACTTTGTACGTGGACAGATAGTGACAAGAGAAGGGGTAATGGTTTTAAATGGTTTTAAGAGGGGAGATTTATATTGACCCTGACTCACTTGGTCAGAGCATCGTGCTCTGACAACACCAAGGCTGGGGCTTTGATCCCTGTACAGGCCATTCACTTTAACAGCTGAACTCAATGATCCTTGTGAGTCCCTTTCAACTCAGAATATTGTGTGATTCTTCTGTGATTAGATGTTTGGAGGAAATTCTTTACTGTGAGGGTGGTGAGACACTGGCACAGGCTGCTGAGAGAAACTGTGGATGCCCTATCCCTGGCAGTGCTCAAGGCCAGGCTGGATGGGACTTTGAGCAACCTGGTCTAGTGAAAGGTGTCCCTCCCCATGGCAGGGAGGTTGGAACTAGATGATCCTCAAAGGTACCTTCCAACCCAAACCATTCTATGATGGTTCATTCTATGATTCTATTATATGCAAACAGAAATGTAGAAAAGATCAAGGACAACTGACTTATTCTCTCTCCTTTCCTCTAAAAGATTGCTAAAAAAATACCTGTTAATATCTTTCCTTTCTTCGGGGATCTTTCAGAAACCTCAGTTGTAATTTTTTCTTGTTTTGCAGGAGAGGATGAGGAGACTCCTTCAGGCTCTGCATCACAGACAAAATCTCTGTTGGTTCTCCTACTTGTCTCTTTGTCGAAGAGAGCAAGATCAGTCTGTTCAATATAATCTTGTACTCTCTGCATTTTGAAGGCTTCTTTAGAAGCTTCATATTCCTCTTCCAGCCTTTTCAAATTTTCCACTGTGAGAGCAGAACTGGAATCTGATGACCCAGTCCCAAGGGTAAATATTTTTGGTTGGGACTGGTTATTGCAAGACCCTGACAGCTTGCTTCCATTAAACATATCTGCAATGCATTAAGGAGATGAGAATCTTTAGCAACAGGCAAGGTCAATTCATCATTCTTGTAACAAAGAAAGAAAGAAAAGAGAAATCCCATTAGTCATTTACTCCTGACGGGCATATTGATTGATGTAGTTAAAATGTTCACACTAAGATAACCTTATTAGATTGAAAATCACTTTCTTTTCAAGAGGATCTACTAGGCTCCAATTCAACAAAGCACTTAAACAAATACCTGATATTAAGGGCATGCCCAGGTCCTGTTGGTGGGATTTTCTTAAATAGTTCCCATCCAACACTTAAAGGCCAAAGCTTAAGATAGCTACAAGGGAAGGGCATAATGCCTTATCTGCATTTTAGATAGGACACACATCAGTGATTTCATTATTAACCTAGTTTGCTTTGGTTGTAAAATTCTGCACAGCTGAAACTTACTGTGTGCAGGCTGGAATAGCGTGCACTTTATATTCATTACTAGTACTCAGACAAATTATTTTGGACATCTTTTGCTATATGCTGATGGAGAAAAAATAAAAATGTACAGTGGAATCTGTTGAATCTGTTTAATTGGACCTGCTGGTGGCCATCCGACCATGCCAATTAAACAAAGATAAACAAAAGCAGCTCTCAGAGGACCTGCGGCGAATAAACCCATGGTGAATACTGCATGATTTTTGTTATTGCATTATTCTATATAGTTCTGTGTCTGAAACATAAACTAGCCATAAAAAGCGACTCACCCTCCTGTTTGCAATATCTGCTTAATTGTGTCTCCATCTTCTGTTCACCCACTCAGTCTGTTTAATGTCAAAAGATAAAGGGAGGAAAAACGATAGGGTTAGTTTGGCAGAACTAGTGCTTTGCAACCTCTTCTTTCCCTGTCTGCCCCTCCCTATCAATTCCCATTGGGCATGATGCTCCCTACTCTGTCTGACTGCAGACTGAGATGGCTGTTTTCACCTGTTTTATCAATGCAGAAAGCCCAAAACCCTGCAGTGCTCTGCATTGTCAGCTTTGTGGCACCCATGAATCACCTCCAAACTTTGCAGACCCCTCTGTCCACATGAGCGGAGTGGTCTCTACCAGCACTGTGAGAGCCCACATACTCTCACTCAGGCAGTGCAGGTGTACTGGGAATCGCTCAGCAGGACATGCTCTTCACCCCTTGGCTGGGTTTCCCCAGTGGAATAATTTCTGAGAACAGAGTAGGCTAAGGCCAAGCAAGACCAGCACAGCACTGTTGAAGGTGAACACGCTGACTAGACAAGGTCCCAGCCAGCACTGTTTCTGAGGTACTCTTGCAGTGGTCACCCCTTACCATTTGTGTGGTAAAGACCATAGGTGGTTAGCACATTTTAACCCACAAGGCTGAACTAGTTTACTTGCTTAATACAAGTGTCTGATACAATGAACTCAAATGCTATGGAGAAGGACAGGTACAGGGTGTCGGTATTTTCCCCTTGTCAATCACAGAGTCACAGAATATTCTGAGTTGGAAGGGACCCACAAGGATCATTGAGTCCAACTTTTAAGTGAATGGCCTATATGGGGATCAAATCTGTGACCTTAGTGTTATTAGCACCATGCTCTGACCAACTGAGCTAATCTCAGGCTCAAACTTATACATCTCATTAAAAGAAATCACTGAGTTGGTCCGGCAAAAGCCATATTCCCTAACTCTGAGCTGATTCACATTAAGGATGGTCTTTAATTCTCCTCTTATTCTTCTCCTGTGATATTTTTTTTGGTTTTCTGGAACTTTCCTTCTGGTCGAGATACTTGTGAAAACCAATACATATGACCCATGTGACTACTCTTAGGTTTAGGTTGTCTGTCAACATCTGATTTTAAAGCACCTAGCTTTACTAGTGCCACTTTAACACTGCATCCTTCATTGCTGGGACACAGTTTCCTAAAATATCCCAAATAGCATATTATCATGTAAACTAATTACATCACTAATTTTAATCTCCATAAAGAACTAGCTTGTGAAGTCTGTCACTTCTGCCTTTCATAAACGATTCTGTCATTTCTCTTGTAACAAACTGTTAAGATTCCTTTGCTTCTTCATCATATTTAAAAACATCTCTATGTCATTAGCTCTGCTGATCACTGTCCTGCTGTCATTCTACTTCATTTGTCGAGTTTTCATGGTCACAGACCTAGAGAACAAACCAGGCTGGAAGGTGTCTCTGGAGATCACTGGGGTCCAGGACTTTCCTCAAAGCAAGTCAACTAGATCAGGGTCCTTGGGGTTTTGCCCAGTCAAATTTTAAATATTTCCAAAGGTCGAGATCCTATAGCCTTTCTGACTCTCATGTTTAACCACTCTCATGCTGAAAATACTTTTGCTGAGATTTAATTGGAATTTCCAATATTCCAGTGTGTGTCTGTTGCCCCTTATCTCACAGCGGTGCAGCTCTGTGACGTCTGGCTGTCTCCTCTTCATCCTCTCATTTGGCAGCTCCAGGCAGCAGTGGGTTGTACTTGAGTATTTTCTCCTCCAAGCTGAACAAATTTAATTCTCTTGAACTCCTCTTACACGTGTAGGCTCCAGCTTCTACATGTCTTGGTGACTTTTTCTCTAGTACATCCATGTCTATCATACTAGGGAGCTCCAAACTGGACACACCATTCCAGATGTGCCTCATTAGTGCTGAGGAGAGGGTAACAATAATGTCTCTCCATCTCGTGTTTGGAAGCCAAGTCTAACCGGGCTGTTTTGGTTGCTGCTTCCTCCAACTCAGGGCTGCCTGCATTTCCCTGCTGTAATGCCCTGTAGTTGCCGTTTGCCTTGGGTTGCAATGCCTGGATGTGGGCAAGCTCAGAGAATGCTCTGAGGCAAATCAGTGCCATTTTCACAATGTCTGCATGGCAAGGGCTGTCCTGGCCTTTTGTCTATGCACAGAGTTTCACCTAGGTATGTCTGTGCACACCACCACTGCTTAACACTGACTGCTATCCTTGAACTCTTCCTCTTCCATGTATTTTTTAAAAGATATTTTATAATGCATTATAAGTAAGGCTTTTCAAAAATTTCCTCTTTCAACCTTGAAAATAGGGAATTGGAATAAATAAAAGCACAGCTGAGCTGCGCATTTTTTAAACCCAGTGGAAGAGCACGAGCCATGAACCTGCAGGCTTAGCTCACTAACTGGCTCCATGCAGCAGCAGCAGCAGCAGTGCCTAGGGGCAGGATCTCATTCTTCATATACAGTATGTCTATGTTGCCTTGCTTCACTTCCTATCCTGACTTCCTCCAAAACAAAAGAGAAAAATCACCTTATACAGCAGGTGTGGAGAACTACAAGTGGTAGAAAAATGTTTTGAATGGATTTTCCCATTCTCCATATGCCACCCCACACAAAAACATATATCTGATGGTATGGCAATCATATATCGGGAGGGTAAAGCCTTCAGGACAGACAGTTTTTGGCTCTGTGCTTGTACTATACCTGTCAGGCTAAGTTTCACACTCATTGGGAAGGTCCTACAGAGTAATATGAATTACAGCAGCTTTTAGAGGACCCTTTCTTGGCACTTGGCTCATCAAAGCTGCACAACTCACGGATCAGCAGTTTCCGCACAGTTTGAAGAAATGCAGTACTTGAATGTTCATGTTGAACTTTTCCAGGAAACTGAAGAGGATCAAATGAAGTGTTTTATTGAATTCTAAATACAGAGTATTTTTTTTTGTTTACATGCTTGTTTTCATCAGAAGAAATGTTAGAAAAAGAATCCCGTGGGAAATTAAAGGGATGGAATGCCACATTTTGAAAGTGCCAGAATTAAATATTCCTGCTTTGGAAGTTTGCCTCCCCTTCTCCATCATGAGCCATTGTGGGATTTTGATATCAAACCTATTTTTCACTTGACCTGATGTATTTTCGTTACAAATCCCAGTCTTTTTTTGCAAAATGCAAATGAACGTTTTGCTAATCTGGCCAGATAGGATCCCCACACAAAGAAGAGTGGTCTTGCTTTTGCAAGCTTATAGTTCATGGGGACTAGTATTAAATAGAAAAATCACTTACATCAAAATGTCAGGCTTAAAAATCTCATAGATAATGGTAAGCTGTCCATTATAATGTCAGAGGAGCTTGTCCACTAAGTATTCACAAACACATCTGCAGCACCACAACTCATTTTGTCTGAAGCCATATCTGTTCCTGATATCAGAACTCTCCATAAATAGCAAGAGAATTCAAAGCAGTATTTACAGGCTATTTCTTCTGTGAAGCTTCTTCTATAGCTGTTCTGTTCTCATAATGATATGCTGAAACCCAGTCAGAATATTTGAATCTTAGAGAAACAAAACACAGCTGAAGTAGCTGGAAGGCAAAGGGCTCAGGAGGCAATTTCCTCTGATTCATCAGGAGACAAAGGCAGAGCGATGACTGTATTTGTGTTAATAACAGTGGAATTGCCTCCCTGGTGCTGTTACCCCCATATTTCTTTAGCTCTTGCTGTCATGCTCCATCTCGTAGCCCCCCACGCCTCTGCTCTCAGTCACAGCCAGGCTCGATGAGTCCATGGACCTCCTGCCATCCCCATCCTGGGGCACTGCCCTGAGCAAAGTGGGCTGGTGAACCAAGCTGCCAAGCCCCATGCAGGTATTCCAATCACAAGTGCCAGCTTCACCATCAAAATCTAGTTTTCCTTACTCTGAGCTCTCTCATCATCCCCCATTAAAAATGAAGTTGACTTCACCCTTTCTTTGACAATGTCCACTTGGTTGGGATCCCCTGTTGGGTGGAATGATGGTCAGGAGAACACTGTCAAGCTCTTTCACTGAGAGCAATTGGTGGGACCCAGTATCCCAGGCAGCTCCACTGGGTGCTGCAAAAGAGATGACACCTTCCCTGGAGGATTGTCCCAGGGAAGATGGTGTTCTTTGCACATGTGTAAGTCCCCAGGCAGAGTCAGAAGACAGAGAGTACAATGCCATCAAATGAGGATTAAACTCTGTGCTGTATTGTAAAATGTCAACTAAATTAATTCCATCTATAAGCTCCCTGCACGTACCCCAAAAGGTAGAGGAGTGCTATGTACACAAAGCTAGAGAGACTTTCATACGCAGACATTGGAGTGGAATTTCCACACCACAGTATGTCTGGAGAGAATACTATGTAAATAAGAGTTTAGTCAGCCTCTGATTTCCTTTGCTATCTTCAAGATATTTGTGCTAGTAGGGGAAATCTTTCCTTCTAAGCAATGCCTGCTTGATCCTATGGGATTTATAATCTTGTAGTTTACAGTCCACTGCAATGAAAGGCATCTGATGGTGTCTCAGCTTTGTTTAGATGTGACTCTTTGGTAGGACTTTGCAATGCAATAGCTGATCTCAGGAGCTGTCAGACCCACAGGCCAGGAGGGACTGTGGGCTCCAGTGCAGCATCCCTGCAGTCCCCACATTTTGTTGGAGCAGAGGGGCTTACTGGCACCATGGGTGCTGTGATACTCAGAGCTACAGCTTAACACCACCCACCAAGGGCAGATTGGGGTGCTGGACTCCACACTTCCTTAAATGCTAAAGAAGCAGCTGTGTTTGTGTATATATGCATATGCATATATGCATCTATTTACAGATCCAAGGAGAGTAGCTGACTACTTTCCTAATGGTGTGCATATTATACACTCAGTAGTGTTATTATTATACACATTATATACCTTTATATATATATGTATATAAAATATAAAGCAATATTTAATATATATACATACATACATATATACATATATATATATATATATGGAAAAAACATTCATGGGCTTTAATTGCCAAACAAGCCTGTGGAAACCAACCAGGTTGTTTCACCTATTTCTGCCGTTGCAGCTGTGTCCAGACTAGGTCTCCAGAATCTGAGTTATAACCACTACTCTTGCAGAGAAAACAATCTCCTGAAATAACTCTGTTTCTGCACTTTGCACTTTCAAATATATTTGGAAAGTAATTGGTTTCTGTAAGTCACACAGAAGACTCTTGAGTGGTCTCCTGTTGTGCAGCACTTATGCCTGTTGCATCCCACCTGTCCTGTAAGCATCAACAGAAACCAGTAATACTCATCTCAGCAGTGTCTTACCATTTGAAGGGCTGTGTCCAAAAACCCGGATCTTACCAGAAGTGACACTGACTCCAGCTGAGGGGCTGCCTACATCTCTTTAACATGCAGTGACCACTAGTAGGCTTAATAGAAATACAGAAGGATATGGCAAATATGTGATAATCCAGGACCTAGAGAATTCCCTCAGCCTCAAGGTTAAAAGGACCATGCTAGTTTTGCAGGTGCTGGAATGAGAACCAACTGGCTCTGTTTGCAACCACTAATGCCCCAAATTAAGAACTGAACCCACTTATTCTGGTAAATCAGAAAAGTTGCATTTGTAATATGTAGGCATAAACAAGAGAGGTATGCAGGATCAGACTACCAACCTCTACTGTTGGGATTTAAAACCTGACTTTAGCAGATGTCATTGTGGCCCAGAACACATGCTCTACACACAGTTGAGGAGATACAACCTATGAATGCTCTTCAGGAAGCCTGGCGCTTTAAGAGCATAGCAATTGCACAACACAGTAAAACAGAGCAGCTCCAGCTATAAATCATGGTTGTTAAGTGAATGTTCTGGGATGTGCATCATGAGACACAAGAAGTGATCTGAAATTAGACTCAAAGCACAGAAATCCCAGATTAACACTGCCAGTGGTTCTGTCTCTTTCCTGCTCTGGAAGGGTAAAGAACTCATCTGAAAGCAACATCAGGGATTTATTGAGTATGGCTGTGGGTAACACAGAGCTGAAGTTACTACTGGCTGTGGTTTTGATTTCTAACACTGCAGCAAACTGCAGGTAGAAATATTTTGTGCTCATTTTGGCACTCACGACCTGATCCTCTCACCCACACAAAGGCCTTTTGGCAAGATAGTCTCTCCTGTTTCATGTCCTGCAGTGCAAGAAGGAAGCCCAGGCACTGCTGCCTTTTGTCCTGGTCTCTGCAGAAGCCCAATATTTTAGTAGAGATCAGAACAGCATTTCTTAGGGGTGGCAAATAATGCATAGCTAATCCATTAGCCTTAAACACGGAGCTGAAGGTCACAGTCCCAACACAGGCAGTGAAACGCCAGAGGTGTAAATTTGCAGTGATACTAAGTAACTACAATTTCCGTAGGTTTAGAGGAGAATAAATCACAGTTATACTGAGCCAGCTGTACTGAGAGAGAGCTGAGAAGCTCTCTGGTGTCTCCTCCTTCCACTGGCAGAATAACTTATCCTTATGCTCTTCAATTGAGCCTCTTATGCTGCACTCTCTGAAGCATGCATCTAGAAATCTAAATGTTATGGTAAGTCCAAGGAAAAAATACATATAGTCGTAGAACTGTCTATTAAAACTAAAAGCTCTGAAGTAGAAATTTATGACAGTGTAATCTGAAAAGAATAAAGAGATAAAGGAATGTGAATGTTGTTTATGAAGAGAACACAGAGAATGAGAAAGAAGCCAAGAGACAGTGCTGTCAGCACTGACCCTGCTAAGCACAGTCCTACCAAATGCTCTAAAACCCTCTTGCCTGCACCCTATCTGTAGGCACCTTGTCAAGAGGCTTCATGCCAGGATGTGCTGTCCCCATTTGTAGGGACTGCCAGTGTGAGGGTCTGCACCAAGATCTGAGGTGGAGGGGAGGGGGGCAGAAGGTGCACTCACTCCAGCTCTCACTAGAACTGGTTCAACAGAGGTTTGAGAAAGTTTTTCTTTAATTCCCCTTTTTACGTTTTTTTAAGGTATGTTATAATATGGTCTAGTCAACTGTTGCTTCTACATCTCAGGAAAGTCTGATCTCAGGGATGGTTGGGGGGCCAAAGGGGGAAATTGGCTCTGTGTCTCTCCTCCTCTGATTACCCATCCTTGGGTCTCTACCCTGGCCTGCTGCAGGGAAGGCAATGGCCTGCGGGGCATTCTGCAGGTACCTTCTCTTTCTTCCTCCCTAACTCCCATGTATGATGGGTTTTTTTCTGTCAGGGGTTTGGTTTTTGACAAAAGGTATGAAAGGGAAAACAGGGAAGGAGAACAGCAAAAATCAGTTCAACAAGGAAACATAGGGGTAAATGGTAAAGCAGCATCTGACAGCCACACCAGGGCCCCAGAAAAGCTTCCTCCCCATCAGACCCCACACAGGTGTCCCAGAACATGCTGAAATATCTTTGGGCTAGAATATCCAGGGGGCCCCCGCCACAAGGAGCAGGCAGAGTTTTACTGGCAGGGAGGTACCTGGGATGCCATCTTGGTCCTCCATGTCCCTGGGTGTGGCTGGGACTATTCCTCTCACTGTTCTGCTAGGCTGTTGTCCCCTCACATTCCACTGGGGATCCGTTAAGTTCTGTTGGGGTTCTGCTGGGGTTCTATTGCCATAGTTCCTGTATTGCCATATCACATGTTGTCAGACAGGGAGGTGGGGGCTCCTGCCAGCTTGCAGCCCTTCCTGGACATTTTGGCGAGGCTATGGGAGCCTGGCCAGAGTGGGGGAATGGAGGGGATAGGGACTTGCTGTGGTGGAGGATGTGTGAGATCACATCCAGAGAGGTGGGGCCAGCCTGGTATGCTGGAAGTGGGAGGCCAGTCTGTGAGCTTGTCTTGAAGAAGGATCAGTACTGCTTGCACCTGAGGTACTCTGCCCCTAGCAAGCCCTGAGGGAAGTTAGGTGAATTGCCCTCCTGTGCTCCTCTAAAGACAGAGCCTGGGCATCTCACCTTGCTTGATGAGGAGAGGTGGGCTCATCTGTGTAAGGCATGGTGGATGGGTTCCAGCCAAGGCTCCCTTGCTGTTCTTTTTGCCGTGTGCTGCCTCTTGAGCCTTCCCTGTCATGAGCTGCCCCCATGGTCCCAAGCACACCATCATCCTCACCCAATCCAGCTGCCAGCGCTGGGACATGGACTGCATTTGTAACCCTTGCTGTCCTCCAAAGGGCTCTCTAGCTTGTTGGGTTTGGGTGCCTTTTTTCCTCCCATCCAGAGGTCAAATAAGGTTACTACTTATTCTGGGAGCTGAGTGTCTGAGCTGGAAGGGCTTGGTGAAGTTGCAAAGGCAAAAACTGCTTCTACTTTTCATTCAGAGATTTCTTGAAAGGAAAGCCAGGTTTAAAGGAACACGTGCTCGAGTCCAAATGTGAGATGTACTGGTGCTGTTAGGAAGTTGTGGTTCCATCTCTTCAGCCTCCAGCTGTGCTTTACCCTCTGCAACCAGTTCCTTTAAATCCCTCCATCAGACTCTGTGGGATATTTTCCACTCTGGTGACTGTATTCATTGTAGACCCAGGGACTGGCCTTACAAGATGCACAGAGAGGAATTGGCCTTGTGCAGGGTAGTGTCTTGGTGTTTTTTTTAATGTTATAAGGGAACAAAGGACAACGAGTGAAACAAAAAAACACATGACCGGGTCAGCAGCCACCCAGCTAGGCTGCCTGCAGAGCCCTATGCTTTGTGTTCCCTTCAGCTCTATGCCACAGCCTGACTTTCCTTGTTGTGGGACAAGCCATAAAAATTGAACCAAAATGCCAGTGCATTTGTCATGTGGTCTTAGAAATAACAATTGATTTGGTGGGACTGGAGGAGTTTTCCTCCTCCTGGCTTCTGCTGCAAAGGGTGGAGAGAAAGCACCAGATGATGGTCAAAGATGATGTCTAGGGCCAGGGGCAGTACTTGCCTCCTATTCAAACAACTGTGATTTCAGTTTTCACCTTTTGTCCCTGATATTTCCCAAATGAAGTCCTAAGAGTGTAGAAGTTTCTCTTGCAATGCTACTGTCATAGGTGGGCTGGGGCACAACTTCCCATTGCAAAGCAATGAGTGGTTTTGTGGAGGTAGGGGACATTCCTTAATGTACAGTTATTTAAATAAAAATCATTTATTGTACAGTACATACTTCTAATATACTATAGATTTTATAATTGACTTGAATTTCTCAGTAGGAAAGAGTCAATTCCTGCATGGCAGGGCAGCCAGAGGAAAGAATGCTTTAGTCTGCTCAGCAAATAGAAACTTATTTGTAATCCAAAGGCCCTCCATTAGCTCTTACCTATTTAATGTAAAAACAGGATTTACTACACATACAACTTAATCCCCTTTTTATATTTGCATAGAGATCCCGGAGCATGTGTATGAATGGTTTTTGAGATAAGAGAGAGAAGGCCTCGGGAGTCAAAGTCATTGTTTTTGCATGAAGTATTTAATTCTAAACATAAATATTGAGAAAACTAAATTCCTGTGCACTTGCAGACTTCACTGTCATGCTCCTGAGGATTTTTGCTTTATTTCCAATTATTAAGAGCCTCATTGTAAGTGAATGAAAAAAAATACAGGAAGCTTTTACAGACACTTATGGGGCTTCATTTTCAGGTTAAAAGGAGAGACAGGCTATAGACAAAACAGAAGCAAAGGTGGTGTACTTCTTATCTCCCTCCAAAGACTGTGGCTAAGGAGTGGATGTGCCAGGCAGTAGAAACCAAGCCCCAGAAAAGGACTGTCTCCAGTGATGACCTCGAAGGGGATTGAGGCTGGAGTTCCTGTGGTGCACATTCATCAGGCTTGCTTATTGTAATTCTCATGATTTATGTTCTCACAGTCATGATTAGGTGGTGAAAAAAAAATGATCTAGGTGCAGGTTGACTTCAGAAAGTGACATTCTTTGTTCATATCCAATCAAGCCCCACGGCAGGCAGCCCTTTTGATTTAGCATTAATTTTAATATGTGTGTCCCTGAAAATAACCCTCCTGGTTTTGGAAACCTCAGAGATGAAGGACTATTGGCTAAGTACTGGGGAGAAGATTGTGTCTGAGAGCTGTCATTGCTTCCTCCAGAGGCAGTTTTGCTAGAGTGAAGAATGGGAGGCACTGGCATGAAATTCATTTTTAAAATATAGTCAAAGACAACTTGGTGGGGAAATTTACTTCTCCAGACATAAAACAGGGACCAGAGGAACTCTACCAGAATGTCTTTCAGAGTTGCTGCGATCTCAGTGGTGCAATGCAGCGAGCAGCAGGCTTTTGCCTTACTGTAGGCAACGTAATCAGAATAATTTTTACTCTTTTGCTTCTAAAGTCCGTGATAAGACTAGGTAAATGCATCTTCCTTTGGATGTAAAATCCCTCACTCACTTGATGTTGTTGTGACTTCAATAGGCCAAGATTTTACACCAAAACCTCCTTGTTGCTACCTCTCAAAGCTTTCCGGGATGGTC
Organism: Manacus vitellinus; assembly: GCF_001715985.3. Taxonomy (NCBI): domain Eukaryota; kingdom Metazoa; phylum Chordata; class Aves; order Passeriformes; family Pipridae; genus Manacus; species Manacus vitellinus. Next base: position 29,899,139 of record NW_021940208.1, read on the forward strand.
CAGTAACAGTTTGATTCTTGCCTGCTGACAATATAGGCTCTTCATTTCAAGTCAAAGAAGAGAAACCAGCAAACTGCATGGGTACTGCTCTCATTCTTACTCCTAAACCAACCCTAGGCACATTTCTTCATCATCTTGCTTTATCAAACTTGAAAAGCAAATCTTGACTAATGAGCAGGGACAGTTTGTGGCCAGTCATGCAGGAAAACAGCTCCACGGGTATGGGGAAGGAGGAAATCAGAAGAAATCTGTTACTTAACTACTGCAGGCTGAGAAAATGAGCTTGAACCCAAAACTTGTGTGGGTTCACTCAGACAGACAAATGAACAGGAACATTTTTATTAGCATACTACATACCAAAATTAAGGAACTGTTCTCTTCTAATGTTTCTGAAACCATTAGCCAGACACACCACACTGGTGACAGCTTTTGAGTGGTTCTCCTGCCCTACAATTTTTCTCCTATGAACAGAAATCTGTAGTGCTGATTGCGAAGGACAGACACCTAATTATAGGGCTTGTTATCACTAGAGTCTGGGAAATATAAAGTCTGCAGTTCGTATGATGTAGAGAATGATAAAGCATCTTGAATCACTAATGTGACTCAAAGTAGGGTCTACTGGAATTTGCACGTTTATTTTCCCTGTTAAATCTGTGGGAAAACCCATTCGCAACAAGATTTGGAATCCTTTGCAGTTCTTTTTCTTGACTTTTGTCAAAACTAAACTTTGAAGGTTTTCCTGACATCTTTATCCCATCAGTCTGTCAGTCAGTCTCACAATGCCCTTCATGCAAACCTATCAGGGCATTCCATAATCTAGCGTTTAATAGACGTCTTGAAGGCAAACAGTGTTTGACAACACCTCAAAGGATTGAGATCCTGCTGCATGCAGGCACAACCCAGCAAGCTTCTGGGACATGTTGTCTCTTTGCTACCCTTGGTGCATGCCCTTGACTGACCACAACATAGCCAGCTTGTCCTCAGGTATGGCTAACAGGGAACGATTTCGGGAAAGGATGGGAGCTGGGCTGTTTCCAGGTAGCACACATCTCTGTCCCGGCTAGCAGTCTGCTTCATTCTTGCACTCAAAACAGATACATTGTTTAGACTGAAATGACATCAGGGAGGGAAAAGAAAGCATTCAATGGCTAAGATGTGAAATGAGGGGAAACAGGCACTTCTTACTGCGTTGCTGAAGGCTTTGTAAAGATAACAAGCCATTAAAATTTATGACTGAGTTCTTGGGGTAGTACTGGTTCGGTTGTTTTTATGCTGCAGTTGCCTGCACAAATTTTGGACTGCTTCTCACCCCCCTCCCCTGCTGCATTTTCCTCCCTTCCTCCTGCCCCTTTCTGTGAGATATTTGGTCCTTTGAATAAATTGCACCTCTTCATTTTTCATGAGCTCATTGTCAAGTCCAGTGCCTGTCTCTAAAGGACAGTTCATCAGGTGGAGTTAACCTGTTTGGTGATAGTGTAAAGCACATCTGAGTTTGCCTCTTTCAGTGGACATTCCTAGAAATTTCCTGTGCTAGTACTCACTCAATGAGTGCTGTGTCTTCATGGCTTGAAAAATCCAACTCCAGAGTCCCTGTTATGTGATACATGGTATACGTGGGGAGAAAACTTCACATTTCTTCACAATTTTAATCTGGAAAAAAAATATAGAAGAAAAGGTCATTTCTAATTCCAGGGTCTTCAATTTTCACAAGAAAAAAATATAGATTTTCCAACTCTTCTTCCTTCTCACACCCTCTTTTGTGACTAACATATCTTAGGCTAGTTCTAAATTTCAAGCAAACCTCAGAAGAGACACAGTTCATAATCAACAAATTATGACCAGCCAGACACTGAGTCATCAAGTGCAAAAGGGAATAACAATGAAAAACAAGGATAAGAAAGAAGAATGGTTCATTCTTGAAATTGGATGAAAGACATTAGACAGTAATGTGCAAATGCATGAAGGAATACCAGAGCAATTTAGGTTAGAAGGATGTGATAGTTAAACCCACCTGAATAGTGGAAATCTTAGTCCTTGTAAATTTTGGGGGAAACCCAGGGAAGGTTCTCAGAAGAATGGGATCTTTATGTTGCTAATGAGCTGGTGACTGTGGAATTCTGAAGCAGCTGTAAATAAAGAATTTACTAGGGAAGTTGAATATGGGAAGCAAGCAGTAAATAGAGAGAGAGAGAGTGTGTATGATAAAATTATGCTTCAAGGATTCTGGTTCTCCTTGATATAACATGTCAAAGCTGGAAATATCCAGTCATGGGCTGCAAACAGCTTTGACAATCTGATTGATGTGTGCATTAACTGAATTCACGACAGAAAATATATGATCCTGCAACTGCTTATTTTTCCCCATGAAAATGATTACCACAAGCACTTTGCGCAGTGACATGTATGTGAACTTGTACCTGTGGTTTCTCAGACACAATACAAAAAGATGTCAGTATAATGAAGAGCCACTATGTCTATCATTTATTTTATATGTATATGCAAATGGCAAGGCATTTAAAACAACTATATTTTTAATAAACTTCGTGTTCTGACCAGATATTTGTTCAACTTTTGTTACCCACATCTGCTGTCCTTTACTTAGGAAGTTTTTCAGTGATTCTGTTGTTTGGGAGAAAAAAAAAAAAGATTGTGTGATGTTATTTCTCAGGTACTGATGTTTTACATGCATAATGCAGAGGGAATGCTGCTTCAGATTTCTGTAAGTGTCTATGCTTCCAGTGCTGTTTTCCTCTCTAAGAACACAGGTATCCCAAGAAAGATAATAGTTTCACCTGGTATTGACATTCACTTACATCTCAGAAGTGGTTTCTTTAGCAGACCTCCCAGGAGATCTGCAGCTCAGCCCTAATCATCACCCAGGTATGTCTGTGCATTGGTGGCGGTTGTGCATCAAAGATGATGTGTTTCAACAACACAGTAAGCAATTTCTGATCTCATTTGCTCAAGCACATTTATTGCATCTGAATTTTTGCCTTTAAACAGTACTGCCTGGGGCTTTCTCAAAAGAGGAAATGAGGGTTACGTGTAGGTGTAAATGGAGGTGACTGGAGACAGTTTCTAAGGGCTCAGTATTTGGTGGCATGGAGCCAGTGTAAAGAGAAGAAAATTGAGATATTGGCAGGTAACAGAACAGAGAGGACTGCAAGGTCTGCTAACAATCACATTGGCCAGAGGAGCTGGAGGTAGCTACTGTCTAGTCTGTCTGCTTTTCTCTTCTGAGGTGAAGTTGCATGAAATAGATGCTCATGGTGTAGTCTTTTACTTATATAACAAGTAAGCTCTTTCTGGGAAGAAAATTACAGAACAAAGGTAAATATGACAAAACAAAGATTAATAATTAGGCAGATGTCTCATTATTTGCAAGACAACATCCTCTGTCATTAGAAAGAAAGCACCTTCTCCCAGGGGTAAGAAGGAAATTTGACCTCTATAAAGATCCTGAATCCAGAAGTGAACAAGGGAGAACGCCCCTTTTTTTAATTTTAGTTTTAGCAAGCTTTATGATTTCTGAAGGCTTGGGGTTAGCAAGGCTGCACCTAGTCAATGAGACTGTGGAGTACAGCAGATAATGGTATCTTTGATCAATCAGGCAAAGCAGATAAAGATGCATTGCAAAAAACTGGCCTGCAAGCCACAGAAATACCTTTTTTCTGTCATTCATCAATTCTTGGGATGAGATTTGTAGAAACTAATCAACATTGAGGTGAAAGGTGAGGGAGATATGGGCTGATGACATGTCTGTAAGATGATGACAGGCTTTGGTTTAGTCATTTCATATGAGGTTTCCCAGGTCACTGGACTTCCCCTTTCTTTCTCCAAAAGGTGGTTTCGCGATGCAGTCTTCCTATTAGCGTCAGGTAGAAATCTTTGCTAGAAACAGGAGGGCACTCTCCAGGTACCTTGTTAGATACAGAAGATTTGAAAATCACAGCAGCAAATAATACAAAGCATTTCATAGCTCTGGAAAAACTTGATTGTCTCATAAAAGAAGGGCTGACAGAGATTTGTCAGCCAGAACAACTATTCTTTTCCATGCAGTTCAAACTTGTGAATAAACATACAATCAGGCACTAATGACAACTTGGCTTTAAATAGGAACTATTTACACATTTCTGTCTTTCTATTGTAAGTACAGGAACCAGTGTCCTCGGTGTTTGTCCATTCAGCAATGAGCACCATGGTACTTGGTCTGTGATCACCTGGAATGCTCTGACAAGCATGAACAGTAAATCAGATTCCTGATACTCTGTCTATGCAGAAAGTGATTTTGGTAAGAGAAGAGGAAGAGTAACATCAGCACACTGTGTAACCTCAGTGTTTGTGTTATGCAAAACGGTCTTAGTTAATGACTATCACAAATTGTATGTTTATTTTGTACAGAAAGTTTAGATGGATTATGGTCTCTACCACAATTTTCAGGTTAAATACCATGCAAAATATTTTAATAGGCATCACATTTTTCTGCCAACTCATCCCTGTATACAGGTGGAAAGAAAAGAGCTATCTTTTTCCTAAGCAGAAGCAGCTTAACTTTGCTTCTTATACAGCCAACTCTGCTCAGACCAGGAGGGACACCTGACATGGCTAGCAGCTCAGTCATATAACATGACATGCTGTAAGAGACACCTTGCAGAAGAGACAGTGTCTCTTACACTGTAAATCAGAGATCCAAAGCTTATGTATATGTGACCTTGTTGGACACCATATCAGAAACCTTGCACAAGGGGCAGTTGCATCGACTGGAGAAGAGCTGATTTAAAAAGGCCACTGAAGGAGAACCAAGGACATGTGAAAGCTAGTAGCACACAGCTAATGTCCAGGTGCATAGTCACAGACCTGTCACACTTAACCACAGAAGAAGGGCCACTTTCACCTTCACTCTTCCCATCAGCAATCTGACTGTAGTTCACATTTAGCAATGCAGAACAAGGTTGCAGATTTTTTTGAGGAGTGTCTCTCCCCATCTCATCACACAACTTGCCTCACATAAGCCTTTTTCTCAGACTTTGCTCACTGAATCATGGACATTACTGCAATGGGAACATCTTCATGGAGTTTGTCCCTTCACCTGGGTGAGATCTGTTCTTTGATAGAGATGTTACACTTTTAAAGCCAGATTTTAAGCAATAAGCTGCCCAGAGCAGTTGCATTCTATTTAAGACTTTTTGAAAGCCTTTTGGTTCACTATAACCTCGAATTGGCATCTGGAGAAAGAGTCACACACTCTTCTCTAAGAGAAATTCTTTTAATTTAGTGAGAAAAATAAGATATTTTCTCAAAAGATTTTACAGGAATAAAATACAACCAAGAAAAAATATTTCACTAAAACACAGTACAAAGACCCATTACACCCACTACAAACAATCAGTATACCAGCTTTAGTAAAACTCAACTCATTGGTTTTAAGTTACCCATAAGAGAAGGAAAAGAGTAAAAGAAGAAAACAGATTAAAAGGTTAAAGAGAGAAGAAAGAGAGAAGCAGAGAGAGGAAAGGAAAAATGGTTTATGACAAGATTCGATGATTCACATGGTGCGGGCAGCAAGAGAAAAGAGAGAGAGAGAAAAGAAAAAATGGTTATTGACAAGATCTGATGGTTCACATGGTTCACATTGCAGGAGAGAAGAGAGAGAGCAAGCTCATATGGAGTCTCATGAATTTATAGAGTTCAGTTTTCCCTCCCAGGCAGGATATCCGGTCAGTGTCTTCCAGGCCAGAGTGAGTTGTGCTGTAGGCAGTCGTGGGCTGCAGGGGTGTGGTGTGGGTGGGCTACCAGGCAGGTCTGCCTTGACTGACAGCCTGGCTGCAGGGCCTGCAGTGATGCCATGTGCTCTGCATGGGTTCAACCATGTCCACTGCAGGACCTTTCGACTCTGCCATGTGCTCTCAGCAGGCCTTATGTGATAAGGCAGCCTTACCTCCGACCCATATCAATAAGTCAGTGAGATTCGGATCCAGTATCTCACAGATGTGTGGGTTTTTCCTTGTGGGTGGTTAAGAGTGAAAGCTCTACACCAAGTAAGGAACAACAATAGTAATAAAAGGTAGTGTAATATTTTTTAAAGCTCAATAATTCTGCACTTGCTCCTGCTGAGATACACCTTGCTATGAAGCTTATGCCACTCATGGGGCTGTTCATTTGAGCAAGGCAGAGCAGCAGGGACATTATAATTAACAATGCTTAGCAGGAAACAAGTTATTGTGCTTGGGGCAGAAGGGCAAAAACTGTTCTTTATTATTTTTTGAAGAGTTAATTGGTAGTAGGCAAAGATTTGCTGCATTGAGCCAGCAGGTGCTGCTTTATGACTACATTAATGTTAATGATATCCTCCAGACACATATGAAGACAGGTTAACCTGTTTCTTTCTCTTTGCATTTCTCTAAGTGGATGTGTGTTCTGGTTCCAGTTATTTTTCAAGTTCCACCACAGGGCATTTGGACAGACAGTGACCCCAAATTTACACAGATGTCTGCAGGTAGTTTTGCAAAACTTTTGTAACCTCTATTCACCCCATGACAGACTGTAGATTAAAAGATGAGGGAAATGGGTAAGAGGGGTTGCTTCTGTGGCATAAAATCATTCCTAGGGGTTGCATAACATTTCTACAATTGCCTCTTTAACTGTTCCTATGTGTGCTTAACAATAGTACCTGGATCTAACTGTTTATTCTCTTTTTTCGTCACTGAAACCTCTATTCTTTAGGCATACCATTAAAAGAGTACTCTGGCAGCAATTTAAATCCTGAGATGAGCAGATGTTAAAACTGTGTTCCTCTAAGTAAAGTGTGCCATGGCCCACCAAAGCATGATACATGCTAGAAAAGGTAAACCAGTGGCTCCACAGAGCTTGAAATGGTCTTCTTTCAGTGCCACTCTACATCTGAAGTTTAGTTATGAGCCTATATTTTCTTTTTTTTTTTTTCTTCATGTGCTTTTTGAATATCTAGTTTGGCAAAAGTGCGCTGTCTGGCATTAAACTTCAGAGATCCTTCAAGATATTTATATTTTTCCTAGGATGCTTGCTTTGCACAAGCCCATCAGCTTCAGTAAAAATCCGGGTGCCATGGCAAGCAAAAATGCTGTGGAAGGACAGTCCTTGAAGCTGGGTGCAGAGCTTTTTGCAAAACTCAGGTGACAGAGCTACCATTTGAGAAACCCACCAGGCAAAGACTGATTCTGAATGCCAAATCTGATTTTTAATAAGATTACCGGGTGGGTTCTGTGCCTTGTTAGAAGTCTGCTTCTGCAGATCTAGTGATAACATAATGGGAGAACAAATCTTGCATGCACATAAAGACTGAGAGAGTTGTACTGAGCAGTGTTTGCCTGTCAGAACATGGGTACAAGACCAAGTAAGCTATTTCAAAATTTCTTGGAAAATGAAACATGAATAATCAGAAAGTGGGAGAAGAGACTATATAAAATCTTAGGAGTGACTGTTCATAATTTTTAGAAATGGTATCTCTGGGGTACAGTGCTCCTCTAAGGTGCTCGGGCCTCCTGGTCAAAGGGAAGGGATTTGAAAGGGCCAGTTGATTTTGAAGAATCAACAAATGGTTACAACACTGGTGCCACAGCCAGAGGTTCGGCTACTTAGGTCATGGGGCTCACTTTGAGAAACCTGGTCTACTGGGAGCTGATGGGGTTCGTCTGTCAGAGAAGGGGAAGAGCACCTTTGGTCATAGGCTCGACAAGCTAGTGAAGGGTGCTTTAAAGTAATGTTACCAGGGGAGGGAAACCTCAGTCTATCCACTCCTACCAGTTTGATGCCAGTGCCAGCCAGAGATGCTCAGAACCTGGAGAGGGATCCCAGGTCAGCAGGAGAGCACCTGAAGAGCAGCACAATGTGATTCTGGCCACTCCAGCCAGTGTCAGCTTAATGGAGGACCCAACTTAAATGTCTCTATCAAAAGCGTGGGGAATAAACAAAAGGAATTATAGAAGTATGCATGCCTGCAGGGCTGTGATCTTATTGGCTTCCTGGAGATGTGATGGAATGGCTTCTGTGACCGGAGTGTTGGAATGTAGGGATACAGGCTCTTCAGGGAGGACAGGATGTGGAGATGAGAAGGGAGTGTGTCAGCCTCTATGTCAATGACTAGCTGGAGTGCATGGAGCTCTGCCTAGGAATGGATGAGGAACCAACTGAGAGCTTATGGGCTAGGATTAAAGGGAGAGTAGGGATAAGTGACATTATAGTGGGTGTCTACTCCAGGCTGCCTGACCAGGAAGACTGAGTGGATGAGTTGTTCTGTAGACAGGTAGGAGTGGCCTCATGTTCACAAGCCATGGTCCTTAGGAGGAACTTCATCCAACGTTATATCTGTTGGAGAAACAACACAGCAGGACATTAATGATCCAGGATGTTCCTGGAATGCACTGACAATAAATTCCTTCTCCAAATGATAGAGAAGCCAAAGAGGAAAGTTGGTTATTAATCAAGGATCACCTCCTCCAAGCTCAGGAGCAATACATCCCAACAAAGACAAAGTCAGGTAAAAATGCCGGAAGGTCTGCGTGGATGAATAAGGAACTCTGGAGAAACTTAAGGACAAGGTCTGGGTTTTCAGGTTCCTTGATAAATCCTTGGATTAGTGTCTGAATGGAATTTTTATGTTGGTTTCATGATTCTTCATGTATCATTTTTTACAGTCCAGTGCCTCTTAAGTCCTAATAGGATACTACTTTTTTAAGGTGTTTGTTTCCTCTTCTGTACTGCTTTTAAAATAAAATGAAATGGTTAGACTTCAGTTAAACAGATCCTTATTAAAGTAGGAGCTAGTCTGATAATGACTTAATTGGTGCGACGTGGACATCACATGTTATTTGATATCCATTCCATTATAATTAAGAAGTGGCTAATAGACAATTAATATACAGGATTACACACTTAGCTAATTAGATGATTTTAATTTTTTTTTAGATTAAAATGTACAGGACCCCATAAATCACTATTAGAGATTATTTAATAAGCTTGAACTCTCAATTTTCTCCCTGTCAATCAGGAATGGAACCACTGACTTTTCCTCTCGCCCAGAGACACTTGTCATGTGGAAGAACTGCTGTGTTCAGCATGAGCTGAAATGCCCTCAACTCCCAAATCTTGCATGTTTGCAGGACATCACAGCTCAAGTCTGTGCTCTCGTGTTCTGTTCTACTCACCAAGACTCACAGCTCCTGCCTCTGCACATGAAATGGAATGTTCCCCCTGTTCCCACAGTTTTAGCAGCGTCTTGCTTGGTGCCCATGAGAGACAGGAATTTTGCACATAGTTTCTTTTAATCCTTGTCAAGAAGAGACAGTTCTTTTCTGTTCTGCAAAGCTGATCCCATTTAGGTGTCCCAGGCCATGCAGCAGTTGTTGGCTCGGCAGCACCTTCCCTTATACGGTGCATGTGTGAGCCAAGCTGAGCTGGAGCTCTCTGCTGGGGTGTGAGGCTCTGTTTTAACCACCTTAATTGAGAAGGCTAACAACTGCAGATTCCTCAGCACTCACTGCAGGGAGAGACATCTACGGCTTTAGGAAGTGGCACATCATATCCAACAACACTGAGGGCCAGGAAGAATTCACCTCCAAACTGTAGACAGCTACTTTGAGATGTCTACATGTAATACCTCCAGGACAGTAAAGTGTTTAAGCTCTACTGCAGTCAGCAGAGAAGTAATCAGTGCAGTAATGAGGGCCCAAGCATCACTTGGCTGACAAACCATGAAGGGCTCAAGTCTGTTGCCTGAACACCACTGCCTATTGCTGTTTGGGGTTTGTATCAGAGGTCAGGGACAGTGTGTTCAGCACATCCTGGTGGCAGACCTGCCTCTCAGAGTGTCCTTTGCAGGGCATGTGGGATACCTCCTGGTCACGTGTGGCACATTGAGGTGACTGTACCAATCCAAATTGTCCCTGTGTACAGAAAGACCAAGGAACTCCTCTGGGTGCAATGTTAGCTCTGCCCCTCCATCCGCTGTGGTGAGCGTGCCTCTGCCCACAGAACTGAAAAAAAGTGCACCAATGATAATTTCTTCTAGTATTTCATCAACAATAAACTACTAATGGGCTGTTCCAGCAGCACAGAGTGCTCTGTAAATTTTGATCTGATCAGGCAGAACTAGGAGAGTGATACAGCAGTTCGGCTGTGTTTTGTTGGCAAGGCTCACAAGCAGTATATCACAGAGGCACAGCACAAAGGAATAGTGTTGACAGGTGATGGCTTAGAGTTGACCAAGAGACTGCACATGGTTTTGATGAAATTTTTGAAATATTTGTAGCTGAAGTAGAAAGAAAGCAAAGTGGGAATGAGATCTAAGGCGGAACAACACAAAGCCTGACATGTCTGTAAGATGTCACTTACTAGCAAAAGTTAAATGTTTTGCTTCACCTTGTAAAGAATGTGTGTATTACAATCATGGATATAAATAAAAGTAGCATGTAGGGCTTCTTTACTGTCATACTTTCATGTTCAAGGCACTTTAAAAGTAAAAATGAATTTCTCTTGACACTTGCATCAGAAAGTCAGTATCCCAAACTCTCTGAGAACCTGAGGAAATGGGGGTATGGGAACAGATGACTTGCCTAATTTATCTAAAATGAAAATAGAATCAGGGAGAAGGTATGAAAGTAGATATTTCTACCTTTTGTTTCAGCTCTCAGCTGACCTAGTGTTGACAGGAATGTGCAGAGTTTGGTGTTTGCATGGCATTGGATGTGTGAGGGTTATACCAAGGCAAACACAGCTTTGTGATGGTGTCACTGGAAGGACAATTAGTCTAAATAGAGGTTGACATAGGTGTGTCTCTCGAGCCATTTATCTGTCTCAAAAAAAACTGATCTGGAGTTTTTCATTACTGATTTTTACACTGCTGACGAAGTGCACTCATCTCTCCCTGGGAAAAATACTATGCTATCACCACATCTCCCTCCAGACACTTCACTGCCTCAAAAACTGAGAAAACATAATTTTTACTCCCTATCTAGTTATTGAGGTCAGGAGATGATTCAAGAGCACTCAAGTATGCAAGAGGCTTTTTAGTGACTAGGTGGGATTTGCATCCAGGTTTAATGCACTGGAGAACAGTGAATGAGTGTGTGGTGAGACCAACCTGCATTGACATGAACAGAGGCTTGCATTTCAGAAGAACAAATGTGTTTGGGATGGTAAAAAGTGGCAGCACATGCCTTTGGTTTCATCAAATAAATATTTGGGAATATAGCATATTTATGAGAATAGAAAAAGAGAGAAGATGCTCAAAATTCAAAGAAACATACTTTTACTAGAAAAACCAAAAGATTATTATTAGTGCAAGCACTTTGACAGGTCTTCTAACCCAAAAGCAATGAAAGGAAAGGGATGAACTTTACTGCAGGTACATGCCACCATTTCCACTAGGAGGGAGGCTAGTCTGGGGTCTACAGGGTCTTGCAAGATCTTCGTGGTAGCAGTTCAGACCTCACTCTTCCCCCTTGCTTTCAACCCATCACTGGATGATCTCTTGCACCCCAGCATGGAACATGGAGAATTATATAAGTGTGTCTGGGGTAATACACTCTCTCCCACTGAATCCTTTCTAAAACCAGATAACTTCCAAGAAGAAGGACAACAAAGTCAGCTGAACAGCCTGATAAAAGGTGTGTGGGTGGGATGGAGAATATGGCTTTGATTCCAATTAATATTTAATTCTTTGTATAGTGAAACATCTTTGGGAAATTGAGTAATTTGAAGCTCTGGACAAAGCACTCAGCTGGGAAGTCAGGTCAAACCCTTCTTACAGAGCAGAAGTTGCTTGTCTCTTGGCAGGGAGGGGAACACACTCAGCATTATTTCTGCCTTTATAATCTTGTGAATGACATCTCAGTCCTTTCGGGAGTCCAGCTCAGAAATCAGTGTAGCTGCTACAAAAAATTCTTCAGTGGGCTGTTGCAGCATTTCCAATTCTGATGTGCGCATAAACATATTTCATGATATTCACTAAATTTGATTTAAATGTACTGGCATTTGAATTCATAATTTTCAGCAAATAAATGACTTGCCAGAAGAACTTTACACAACTTTAAGGAAAATACTGCATAAGAAAAGGCAAAGATACACTACCAACTTAATTCTCCATGGTTTTTGATTAAGCAGGCTTTCTCTGCTGATCACTCTTATGCTGCACTTGTCTCTATTTAAAGTCAGTTTCTAGTCAGCTCTTAAACTTCTAACTGTTCATCTGAGGTCACTTTCAGTGCCCACAGACTCAGTTCTCCAAAAGTTCAGACTGACCATTTCAGTCACCTCTCCTGAAAACTGGTTGCACAGGGTAGTGCCCTTAAATTCCCTCTGATGGCAGGCCAAGCACAAGCACCCCATGTTGAAATCTTTTCCTTTCTCTTTTGAGGACGTTTTTCTGTTTTCCTGTACAAGATCCTAGAGCTCAAATAAAGAAGAATGCTCCCTGGGGAGTTGCCATAGTAATCTGTGAATTTTTTTTGTTGTCTAAGGTTAAATATAAGCAAGGGAGAAATTACAGAGAAGAATTTTATACCTGAATTTATAATTTTCATATAACACCAAAGCTGAACTGTACCTCCAAGTTCCTAAAGCAATAACAGTCACCTTGAGGCTGATGTCACCATGGTAATTTTCACTGGAAAAGAAATTAACTGCTGTATTTATTATTCAAGAACTCTGATTAGAAAAAAAAATTCCACATCTGAAAGATGTAGCAAATAAGAAAGACAATGAGATCATTAGAGATGTAAAGACATGGAAGTGGGAATAGGCTGCTACAAATAATATCTAAACCTGCAATGCATGAATGCCCTGCATATTCTACTTTCTTCTTAATAGGGTTTAGTGATAATCTGCTCTTAAACGTATAGTCAAAGAAGAACTTCAGACCCACATTGTCCTTGGAAAATAACTTCAACTCTCATAGCGCATACAAGGACGTGATTTTTGAACTTATCAATATCAGTCCAGCAACAAATATAATTTGAAGATTCAAAATACAAACAAAATTTGTTTTAAGCAGGTGTGATGGAGAAAGAATCCATCCAAATGCCTCTCAGTTATGAGCATCAAAGGCAGATCAGGAAGTCTGGGATCAGGAAAGGGCATGGGAGCCGAGCTAGCAGAAAGGTCGTTTCCATGAGAAATAACCCAAAAGAGCAATGCTGGGAAAAATCGAAGACAATCTTGAGATGACAGCAGGCTTGTGCAAAGAGGGCGTGCAGGAGCTCTTAGCCCCTGGGGGGAGGGCAGGTGGCTGCATCTGGAGCAAGGTCTCTGCCAGTGCTCACATCACTGTCAGTCCCCACTGTCCCTTGCTGTGCGCTCTCTCTGCCCTTGGACACTCCGCAGCAGCAGGACCTCAGACCGGGATGCTTGGCTGTACCATGGGGAGAAGGGAAGAGCCCTGGCTTCAGTGAGAAGGTGAGCATGTGCTGGGTGTGCAATTTAGTGCAGTCAAATTGCCCAGCCTGTCTTGACTTTGTGTGGCTTCCCTGCAGCTGGCTACCTTGCCCATCCACCCCAGCTCCCAGCATTTCCCAGGGTTATTCAGAGATGGGGGAAAAATTATACGGGAGGCGGGACAACTTGAAGTCTCTCTCTGAAGCTAGGGTCAATGTGTCCCCTGCAGTGCAAAAGAGCTGACAGAGCCACTGTCAGGTTTAATTGTCCCCAAGATAATGTCCTTCAAGGCCATATATATTATACATTTCTGTTTATCCTGAAAATATGCTGTCTAAACACTTTACTGTAAGTGACTTTAACAACTCTAGCTGCTGGTCCATCATACGCAGTGGCAGGTGGGTCTGGGCTTATGATGCTGGATGTTTTCTGCATCTCCTCTGGATATTTAGGAGTCTTTTCCCCATGTTACTGATTTGCCCTCTGCCCCTGTCTTTGAGCTGTTGGGGGAAACAGAATCACAGAATATTCTGAGTTGGAAGGAACCCACGAGGATCATCGAGTTCAACTCTTAAGTGAATGGCTCAATGGGATGGGCACCCCAATGGAATGGAATGGGTCAGAAAGGCTGCAGGGGAAAGGGTGCAAGGGAGGGAGTAACATATGGCTCTGAACATATGTGGTGTAAGTGAAAACAAAACTGCTAAAAAAGAGATTTTGGGGAAATCCCTTTTAGAAGAGAAATTATACTATGAAAACACAAGTCTGATATGTGATTAAGCAGCCAGTGATGTGGAAGACAACACTGAAAGTCAGATGGAAACCCTATTTCAATAAAATCAAGTGTTACTTCAACCATACCTATATTGCAATAGCCCTCTCCTATATTAAGGACTTTTGGATTTTAAATGAAGCAATAATTTTATGAGCATTTGGACAAGCTTAGTAAGGGGGTGAAGGATGCATCTATCAATATTTGCTCTCAGAAGAAATCTGGAGGAGCCCGGAGATGCAGTGCTGTTTTGTGAAAATGACAGGGAAAGGGGGGGAAGCAACAGGTTTTGAAAAGGAGAGGGCAAAAATAGGACACAGCATGCACAATGGGATGGCAGAGCTGGAGGCTACGAGGAGATTGTGTGTGGTGGTCACCCTGTACTTAATGCCTGGAGTAGAGACACGAGGGCAAGATTCATGAAGGTAAAACTCTCCTCATGGACAAAAAGGCAGAACAACGCTTTCCAAGGGACAGAAGGGCAGCTGAGGAGAGGAGTAGGCCTGAGTGAAATTTGACAACTAACTTCTTTCTTATTTTTTTAACTAGAAAAAGGTACATTTACTCTGTTAGAAACATTGTGCAGAAACCCTAAGAATTCCAACAATTTAGTTATAAAAACAGTTCAACCTCAGTTCAAATAATTTCATCATGAAAATCACACTAATTTAATTTTGGTTAAAACTGCAGAAAATAAGCTTTTCTTGAGCATAAAACATTTTTGATTATTTGGTGGGTTGCTTTTTTTTTCATGTAAAAGACTGAAGTCCTTCATTTGCCTTGGTTTACTCCTGACTAGAAGGTGATTCAGGCTGCAACATTTTGGGTAGAGGAAAGGGGGGGAATAGTGTTCAGCTGAGGTTTCTGTGACTGAAATGAGAAGCATTAAAGGTGAGGCCCTGCAGTATGGATTTTAGAGATGAGTTTTCTGATGATGTGAAAAAGAGGCAGATGGACTGTAGGAAAAAGATAAGCAATCACTATTGTAGGGTTAGAAAGCAAGAAAAATAACAGAACTATCAAGGGATATAAAGAAAAGAGTGACAGGAGAAATGAGAAAGAAAGATGGAGAATTATCTATGGGTTGTGACAGTGTTTGGACCATGGTGATGGGAGCTTGTCAAAAAAACATGCAAAGAGCAACAGAGCTGTCTTGGTCTTGATGTCCCAGGGCTGTGGTTTGGGGTTTTAAATTATCTGTGCATAGTGTATCACTTCATGCTCTTCCTGTTCACAGTTCTGTGGATTTTAAGATCAAAACTGCCACAGCATTTTTGTGGTGTCCGGTTAACACAGGCTACTCAACATCAACGAGAAAATCCTCTCAAGGCCAGTTTGCTCTATGATCCTTTAAAAATGTTTTATTTTGTAAAGTTGTTTCAGTCTCATAACAATTTTTAATTTGTTTGTCTGTCAGTCATTTGAGAACAGGTTATTCTGAGGCAAAAGATATTCTTGCATTTTACTCTCTTATAGGTCCATAAAAATGCGGTAGAGAGACAAAGGAAAAGTCCAAGGTTTTATCAACAGCTTGTAGTGCTGCCATAGGGGTGCTTTATCTACCAATGCCAATTTTCTCAGCTTCTATAAGTTAAGTATCTGGTATATTCCTTACCTTTCAGCATCAAAGGGGCAACATGGTCAACTGTGAGAACTGATTTATTTGCTTGTTCCTATCATTAACGTAGTCTGATTCTGATTTGGAATTTTGGCAGTAAGTCTATGCATTTGTGTTCCCTGTTCTTTCAGTCCTAATCAAGTTTCTCCAGTCCCAGTGTGTCACCTACTCCTTGACAGTGGACAGTGGCCCCTTGCAGAAGTCCTGGAAAAAGCCTTTTCACACAGCCCTCCTCAATTTACTAAAGAAAGGTGATGTCTGCATTTGATTTGAGGAAGCAGAGCATGCAGTGTACAGAGCCTGAGACACACTATATCACCCCTCGGATGAAACCAAGGGATCAGATGTTTGTCTTCACTGATGGTAAATGGGGGAATGAGATCTACTGCCAGCCACCCTTTCCTTCCCACCGGAAACTCTTTAGCAAGGAGACACAGAATGAGTGGAGCATCTGGGAGGAGAACAGAGCACTCTGGCAGGAAAACCAAGTCCTCTGCATCAAAACCAGGATGCTCTGGGAAGAAAACAAAGCTCTACAAGAGCTTTGTCAGTCACAGAAAAAAGCTGTCCGGTTTATTTACACCGATGCTATTCAGCAAAGCCTCCAGAACGAAAACAAGTCATTTCCATTCTTCCAAGACTTTCAGTTCAGCCCAGGCAAAAAAGCTCTCCAAGTAGTCCAGGAAAAGAATAAAGTCTTTGAGGATTTCCAGCAGGAGAATAAAGCAGTTCCTGTTACATGGAAAGACCAAGAAGCCATCGCAGTCCATAAAGAGAGCAAAGATGCCCCCTCAGATCTTCAGAAGAACACTGATACCATCAGAGCTGTGGAAAATGGTAACATTGGTCCAGTCCCCCAGCAGAAACATGAAGGTAAAAAGAAGAGCACTACTCCAACCCAGAATAAGACCAAGTCTGCCACAACTACACCAGGTAAGCATGAAATCCTCTGGGTTGTCCCAGACCTATGCGAGCTCCACCACAACTTCCTGAAAATGAACCATCTCCCTGGGGAGAAACAGGGCTGTCACAGTCTCTATGACATGGATGGATCCTTCCAAGAAG
The DNA here is from genome assembly GCF_001715985.3 of Manacus vitellinus. NCBI lineage: Eukaryota > Metazoa > Chordata > Aves > Passeriformes > Pipridae > Manacus > Manacus vitellinus. Next base: position 29,916,001 of record NW_021940208.1, read on the forward strand.
ATTACAATAAATTGAAGCTGCAGCTGAATGCTGTGAAAAACACTGTGTCAGACATTATGGCTCAAATGGAAATGCTGGAAAAGGAGATCATTGCCATCACTTCCCCAATGTATGAAGAAGCAGGCCAGAAGTTGTCAACTAAGCATCAGCTTGGGGACACATGAAGTTTTGTTCTAAGACCTGTTAGTTCAATTCCTGGAAAGCTTTTCTCCTTTTTTTTTTGGTGAAACCTAATAAAATCCCAGTAGAGCTTGAAAACATCTGGGGAACATTGTGTTATTCTGAAACTTTCTTGTACTACTTAGATGTATTTCACCTTCTGGTTATACGGTGTGGGTGACTGCCATGAATTTGCCTAGAGTCAAGAATCATGTTTTTCAGCTTTTTTTTTTTCAAAGTTTCTGATAATAAGGCCAAGATCTTCAAAAGATAATTCATGCTTGAGGATACCAGCTGTGAACTGAATTTGAATCTCTGGTGGTCACTTACTTTCTTACAGATGGCCAAGTTCAATGGCTGAAGTATCTTCTGCCATGCACCAGCATTCTGTCTTTAATAGAGGGTAAGCAGTGGATTATGGAAAATGTAGCCTTCCAGATGACATGGACCCATGAAAGAAAATGGGACACAGAAAAACACATTATATGAGCCACATTCTTTCTGGGTAAGCCCCAATATCTTCACCAACCCTGATCTATCATCCAGTGGGTACTTGTTGATCAGACCACTGCAGGCAGGCAGAGAACGTCTGACCTCTCTGCACCTTGGTCCTGCTGCTGCTTCTCTTAGGATTGTCACACCTTGTCCTTGTAGTGCCTTTTTGTTTGATTGTCTGATAATTTCTCTCCTTTGTTTTAAACTGTTGATAATTGACATCAATTCAGCAGTCCCCCCCCCCCCACGTGTTTTCCTCAGCTTTGCTTTCAAATCTTGTACAACTTAGCAGCCACCATCCCCTCTTGCATACAGACCAGCTGATGGGAAGCCTGCAGTTCACCATTAAGTTGCTTTGAGCAGATCTGACCCATTGATTGGCAGCTCAAAATTCTGGGTCCTGCCCCAGGTATACAGCCCTAGAGAAAATGAAGGAAGGTCAGGGGTATATCCTCATCTGTGACAGCAGGGGAGAGAAAGAACAGAGGTGTCACGCTCATGTGGATGCTTAGGCTGTGGGGGACGCTGCTGTTGGGAAGAACTGCCTCCTTTTGCACTGCTGCTGAACTGTTGCACGTAACTGTAGCCCAGAAGGGGTGAACAAGAAGATTACCGTGAGAAATGTGGGTACCAGCTCATAGTCCAAGGGCATACTCACAGGTCTCTGCTACAAAGTGATAATGAATAAAGGAGGATCCCTCCTCCCAGACATCATGGTGGGGCCACAAGAGAGAATGGAGCAGGCAACCTGTCATCTCCTAAACAGAGCAGTGAGGTCTCTCTTGATTTCTTGGATGGTCAGATAAGGCAAGTTTTTACCTGCTCCAGAGCAAGCAAATATGTTACCAAAAATGGCATATTGATGTCTATTCCATGACTCAGGCTGGTATTTGGAGGTGTATCTGCTCATGCTCTAAAGGACATGCAGTCTCAAGTAATCTCCTGACACAGGAGATACAGAGCCTGTTGATATGCTCATGTTTAAAAATCTGATCTAGTCTCAGTTGTGTGACCAGAGCAGCTGGAAACACATTTTCCTCTGTCTTGGACATCCCGGATGCAGTGCAATTTGTCACAATCTTTCAGGCAGAATATAGGAGCCTTTAGGTAATCTAAGAAGATAGGCATAAGGAGACTTCTGCAGAGCAATTGTAGGAGCTTTATTGTAAAGTAAAGGAAAGGTTATGGTGAGGTTTATCTCTTGCAACAGGACCCCAAACCCATGTTGTCACTCTAGTTTATAGGTCTCTAAGTGATTTGGCACCAAATTACCTAAAGCATGAATTATCTTTCACCTTGTATTTCACTCAGACAACCCCATGCCAAGTACCAGTGATGACTGTTTACTTCAGAGGCTTAAAGAAAGTGGCATTTTCTTCTGCTGTTAGGGCTTCGAGATGCTGAGGAAAATCTCTCATGGTTGAAGGTAAAGGGCTGGCTCTCAGTGGTGCAGGGAGGGCTGTATGTGTAAGGATCAGGTGAGAAGAGGAGCAATGTTCATTAATAGGAAGATGTGCCGACAACAAGTTGCTACAGCTTAATGACTGGATCACAGCTATAAATAGCTAAATACCTCAGCCCCATGCTGGGGAACATGTTCATGCTTCTGTGCCTTCAAACATGCTACTTTTCTCTTAGCCATCTCCTTCACCATGTTTGAATGCTTGTTAAGAGTGAGAAATAGAACTATGAAGACTCTAATGCAGAGCTCCAGAGGAGGGTAGCAGTAGTGACAAGCTTTGATTGTATATTCATGTTTAACAAAGTAATTTGTGTCCTGTTAGAAGAAATAAACCACTCCTTTGTCAGTGGTCAGGGCACTGAATCCTGTCATGTCCCTGTACATGGGCAGGAAGGACACATGGAATGTAATTTTCCACCAGGCGTTTGGGAGTAATCTCACCTAATGTCAAGTGTTCATCCAGGACAGGAAATCCACATGTCAGCTGGTGACCCTGGGCTTTCTTTCTAGCCTGTTGGAAGAAATGAGCACCTTCAGGCTGTGATTTATCTGAACCCCTTTTAGACAAAAATTTTAGGGTAGGCTGTGTCACCAGCTGGAGTCCCTTGTTTCTCTCTGTTGCCTCTATAATTACTTTGGGGACAATTATTTCCATCTTAGGCATTCAGTTTGGAGCTTTCTGAGTGAGGATCTTGGCAGGTCTAGGCAGAGGAGGTGCTTCATCAAGTGGTAAGGTGGCACCAGCTTGGAAGCGTATTCCAGTCCTTGGCTTTGCTTTCTGTGAGATGCCTTCATTAAGCAGCTGACTCAGATATCTCTTGTGTGGAGAAATTATTACTCTGTGAATAAAATGGAGTCAGTTTGGGCAGAGTTTAACTGTCACAAACTCATGTAGGATCCTGAGAGGAACACACTACTTCTCCTGAATGCTAATGATGTTCCTGGTGGGAATTAGGTTTTGTGAACCCTTTGCATTTTGGTCACTGCTTTGGATCTTTGATCTTCCTGGTTATAAAAAAGTCTATACCCGATGTATGCTTTTTGGCATCTCTCACAGAGAAGCTGGATTGACTCATTCCTTAAAGGTTTCTCAATTCTGTCATGTGCTGAGATGACAATGCCCATAATGACTGTCCATCACTTAGTCTTGCAGAGGACTGTGTTAGAAGCAAACTCTCATAATCCCAGAAGGTACCAAACCTCCGGTCTGTGCTTATTTGGTTACAAACCAGACAGAATTAGTGACAACAGTGGAGGATAATTTCTGGGTGGTACTAGAAAGGCAGATGATCATGAGTATTGCTTGGTCCACCTGAGTATTGCTCGATCTGATAATGTTGAGGGCACAGATGGTGAGATTTGACTGAGTTTCCTGCAGAGTGCCACAGGACTGCATAGGGACAGTTCTAAGCACTGTCCATTCTCTGCCTTGTTCCATGTCCCCAGCCAGTGTCATTAATCACTTCAGTGGGGACCATCATAGTATCCTATAGGTCTCCATCCAGAGTGTGTGGTGGTGAGATGGGCTGGACTCACAGCTTTTGCACCCTATTTAAAGTACAAATGGAGGAAAAATGCAACAGCAGCTATTTATAGAAACAACTGGTTAATTATACTAAAATTTAGGCAGGTTTGGGGAAAAATGGGGTAAGCTCAATAACTTTTCCTAGCCTGTTCACTGATTTTCAAATTCCTGGAAACTGATAGCTATTTTGGCTTGAAATGGATGGATGTCATTTTTATAGTGTATAATTTACCTTTTGCAGAGAGACAAACTTTCTGTCTCTCTCCTTCTTATTGTTGCTGATTAGCCCCTTATTTTTGCACTACTCATTTCTCGGTACTATTTTTGGAAAGCTGGGTTTTTGGCAAGGTCACCATCAGCCTCTTCCTTCCCTGTAAATTGGATTATTGCCTGTAGCTGGGCTCTGTGTAAATGCTGACTTTCCTGTTGTCATTTCTTATTAGACAGCCTAATACAGCTGGGTTTGTGCTGTCTTCGTAGAACACCTACCCTGGCCTTTTGTGCTTGTCTTAGCAGCCCAACCACATCCTCCCATCCCTAAATTGCAAGTTAGGGATTTTTTCAAAGTATTTTGAGCTTCCCTGAGCCCTGGCTTGTTCTTGTTAACTGCTGAAGACAGTTTTCCCAAAGTTTTGCTTGTGATTTCATGAAATTGAGGATGTGCTACAAAAGCTGTGGTCCTGGCCAAAACCCATGCTTCCCATGGTGGTGCAGGCTGTTTGTTAGTGTTCTCAGAAGGTGCAGGTCTTTTCCTGCTGACTGCAGAGAGTGGCCAAGGTTAGGTAGGAAGAGCAAAGGCCTGAGAGATGGTCACATCCCTTAATGAAATGCTTCAGCTGAAACTAAGGAAAAAAAAAAGGAGAGTTTATGACTTTTGGAAGAAGGGGCAGGCAACTCAGGAGGACTACAAGGACATTGTGAAGTTATGCAGGGAGAAAATTGAAAGGGCCAAAGCCCAAATAGAACTTAATCTTGTTACTGTCATAAAAAAATGTTTCTATAAATGCATCAGCAACAAAAGGAAGGCTAAGGACAATCTTAATCCTTTAGTGGCTGAGGAGGAAAACATAGTGACAAAGGATGAGAAGAAGATTTTAGGTACTTAATGCTTTCTTTCCCTCAGGCTAAAATACTAAGACTAATTGTTCTCCAGGTACCCAGCCCCCTGAGCTTGAGGACAGGGAGAAAAATGAAGCCCCCATAATCCAAGAGAAAATGGTCAGTGACCTACCTTACCACTTAGACACACACAAACCTATGGGGCCAGATGAGATTCACATATGGACACCAAGGCAACTGGTGGAAGTGCTCACCAAGTCACTCTCCATGATTTACCAGCAGTTCTGGCTAAACAGGGAGTCAACTGTTTAACATCCAGTCAGCTGAGATGGTGACAAATGTGATGTTCATCTACAGAACAGCTGGAAGGAGGATCCGGGGAGCTACAGGCCTGTCAGCCTGACCATGGTACCGGGGAAGATTATAGAACAGATCACCTGGAGTGCAATCACATGACAGACCCAGAACAATGAGGGGATCAGGCCCAGCCAGCATGGGTTTGTGAAAGACAGGTCCTACCTGACCAACCTGATCTCCTTCTGTGACAAGGTGACCTGCCTAATGGATGAGGAAAGGCTGTGGATGTTGTCTACCTGGACTTTAGTAAAGCCTTTGACACAGTTTTCTGCAGCATTCTCCTGGAGAAACTGGCTGCTTATGGCTTGGATGGGTGCTGAGTTAAAAAGTGCCAGCATGGCCAGACCCTGAGAGTGCTGGTTAATGGAGTTACATCCACCTGGCAGCTGGTCACTAGAGGTGTTCAGTGTTGGGGCCAATTCTGTTTAATATCTTTATCAACAATCTGGACTAGGGGATTGAGTGCACCCTCAGCCAGTTTGCAGACAACAGGGCTCTACAGAGGAATCTGAGTTGGCTGGGGCCAGCTGTATGAGGTTCAACAAGGCAAAGTGGTGGGTCCTGCACTTGGATTGGAACAATCCCATGCAGTTCTACAGCCATTCCTGCAGCGTCAGAGTCAGGGATTAGGCACTGAGCACATATTCAGCATTGCCTCTGAGGGCTCTGCCCTGTGCTTCTTGAAGCCTGCAGCAAAACTCCACCTGAGCTGAGCATTAGTGGATGGAGGATGACAGTGCAAAAACAGCACAAACAAATCTCACCAAACTCACTGTTAACATATACATTTTGGTTTTTCAAAATGTATATGCATTGGTTTCATCAACCTATGCCTCTGGGATTTTTTTTAATGTTTTTGGTGCAAAAGATAAAATTGCAGAATTCTCAAATTTTCAGAAAAATATAATTGGTAGAAATATTTTCTAAATGCAAATCAATCATCTTCCTTTTGATCGTGGGCTATGCCAAAGCTCTAACAGACATCTTTGATCTTATGGTAGTGTCTGGAGAAATTATGAGATTCTAATATGGAATAATAGATTCACATCAAGACTTCTAGCTTCAGGAAATTGTTTAATCTCCATTCTCAGTGGCTGTTTCTTTGATGCAGCTGTGACTGAAGGGCCCCAAGTGCTGGAAAAACAGCTCACCAGCTCAGAACAAAGCTGATTATGTAAATTGTGCATTAAGATTCAGCTTCAATTTAATTTTATGCTGTAAATAAATATCCCATTAACATCCATCTGTTAAAAGCCAGGTAAAACATTTTCAAAACCTCCATTGCTATGGCAGATGTGACTGTACCATAAATAGTGATGGGGTGGTGGTATGAGGATGTCAAAGTATAAACTGTGAAGCATATTTTAAGAAGTAAGGAAGGTGATTACCTTTAATTATAACAAAAGGGACCTTGTCTGATTGTTTGAGACAGACAGTGCTTCCATTTGTGTTGTTCTCTTTGCATTATGCAAAATGCTTTTTCTGATCACCATCTCCAAGATAACTAATAATTATAGCTCATTAGTTCACTTAAAATACAAAACCATTTCAGCTGATGAAGATTGTTACTGAATTATGTCCAAGCCTTTTGCTTAATACCTTTTTTGTTTCAACAGCTTACTCGAGAGTAGTCATCTTCCCTTGGTCTAGCTGGTACTTCACCACCCACAATGTAATAGATTATACTGATCAGGAACAGAATGATGAACCCTGTCAGGTTTTCTAAATTAGACTTCAAAGAGCATGAAAAAGTTCAAGTGCTCTTAACCCATAGCTATTTTTAACTATTTTAAATAATCAGAGATTTCATATGCACTGCAAAAGAGCACTCGACTAGGAAGCAACCAGGGGATTGGAGTAGATTGTGCTTATACTGGAAGTATAAAACTGTGCGTGTCTGTCAGCTGGAAATCAGAAACAGGTTCCTTACATATACTTTAACATCCTGAAGAGGAATTGTAACACTGCTAATTGAATTCCACAAGGGAATACAAAATTATTTTCTATGGGACACACTGTAGGGAATGGATAGAGGTAGTGCATTGCTGTATGCCTCTGAGATGGAACAATCAAGGAGAAATTACAATTCTTCAAGGTATTATCAGACTTGAACACAACCTTCCAGTGCTCTGCTATTCCACCTAAGCTCCTTGATTATAGAAATCCGTACCATCTGTGCAAACCCTTACTGCTTGGTGGAAGATAGCCTTAGGCATAAAATCACATGCCTGTAAATACCTAATTGTTGATACAACAAAATGCCATATGCCATGCTAAAGCTGACAGCCTAATTCCTGGTAAAAGCAGTGTGCATTAACACTGCATTGAAACGTATTTATCAGAGCAAATAAAAGCAGAGCCTGGCACTAAGTTTCAGGAATGGTTTGCTGCTCAGTTTAAGTGTGTTTGCAAATCCAAGACACTTCAGTGGTCCCCCAGGTACCGGATATCACAAGCTACATCCTCATTCCTGTCCATTTTTCCAAAGAAAGTGTGAGGTTATGAGGACTGTAGATACAACTGAAGAATATGGCTGATATTACAGGCTCTTCTCATGCACCAGTACACAGCAAGTCTGTTTTGACGGTACATTTTCTCAGCTATCTTAGGCTTCAAACTGGATTTTACAGTGGTGTGGATGTTGGGCAAAGAATAGAGGGCCATGCAGCTTTGATCACCTCCCATGTTCCCAGCTGTCACAGGTGCAGTCGGATTAGAAAAAGGAGGTTATCCCACCCCACCAGGCCAGAACCGGAGCTCTGACTGGGCATAAGGACCTCTGAAGGGCCCTCAGTATTGCTACCCTGGGAATTGTTGGCTAAGGCTATGAGCCATAGAATCATTTGAGTTGGAAAGGACCTATAGGATCATTGAGTCCAATCAAGTCCAGTATAGATCCTTCCTTCAATATCCACCTATCTCTTCCCTTCTCCATCACACCTATAGGAAGGTCTTGGACAGAAACAGAAACACCTTCTCCATCACATGTCCTCTAAGACTCATAGGCTGCAAAGATACCAACAGTCTGGGAAAACTGGATTGTGATAAGGGAAGGTACACTGAACATTTTAGCTGCAAGAAAAACTTTGCTCAGGTGTAGTCTGAGAGACCCTGAGGTGTTTCTTGGCTCTAATACTATGTGTGAAATACAACACACAAACACAATCCTGCTCAAAAAAGTTGGACATACAATTTATGGCATTATTCAGGCTCATGTGCTCTGCTAAGACAGCAGTGGGGGAAGTAGCAAATGACCCTGCTAGAGAACATCTCCAGAGCTGGAGCATTAGATTGACTAAGAGTGCACAAGAAAGTACTATTTTCCTGGCACTGACACCAGCTATTTTGCAAGTTAAAAGCTCGGACTCTTCCTGTGAATAAACACACACAGAGCATGGATGCACATAGCCCATGGAGTTGTTCTTCCACAGGCAAATATATAGCCACAGACAAAGCATTTGTTGTACAGTCTGTACTCTTTTACAACATGCAATAAAATATTAATTTGGCCTGTTTTTCAAGATTCAGACACAAAACTTAACTTAAAAAAAGAAAAGTGTTTCTGTCCTCTTTCCCTTGACAGTCCATGTCACAACTTGGCTCTGCCCCTCTGCCCATGATGTGACACAGTGGTTATCTATTTCCTAATCTCTCCTCAAATCCTTGCTTGCTCTCGTCTCTTAAACCCCAAGACCCTTACCTGGGGCAAGTTCATCATGTCTGGGCTTCGCGAACGAAGATTTGGGAAGGCTCTATCCACATTTGCTACAGGCACGCTGGTGGCTTATGAGGCCAATATGTGACAGACATATCCAATTGCAAAAGGCACAGCAGAAAGACTCCTTAGGTGGTATATTCTGCAATACACGATTCTTTCTGCATTGTCTTTTCTCCTCGAGAGTGATCCTGTGTGTGTTCTCAAAGGAGACAGCTGCATTATAGATGGTGTGTCTCCAGGCCTCCCGATTGGAGGCCAGAGTAGACCAGTTATGGTGACTAATATGGCCAAGGCTGAGATGTTGTTTCAGGGAGTCCTTGTATCTTTTCTTCGGGGCTCCTCTCTTGCGTCAGCCAGTGGCAAGTTCACCATAAAGCAGGATCTTAGGGAGACGGTGGTCCTTCATCCTTGAGACATGTCCTGCCCAACACAGCTGAGTTCTCAGTAACATGGCTTCAATACTCGTAACTGCTGCTTGTTCTAGAACAGATGTATTGGTCACATCATCTGACCAGTGAATGTTTAGGATTGTACGGAGACAGCGTTGATGGAAGTGTTCTAGGAGTCACAGGTGGTGGCGGTAGATGACCCATGATTCGGAACCATATAAGAGAGTAGACAGCACTATGGCTTTGTAAACACTGATCTTGGTGCTTTTCTTCAAGTGTTTATTATGCCATACTCTTTTGTGGAGTTTTCCAAAAGCACTATATGCCTTTGCTAACCCGTTGTTTACTGTAAGTCATATAACACACGTTGAAATTGACACTTTTCTGAGGGATGAGGTTCCTGGGGACTCTTGCATATGTCACTGCTATTGCTGGTATCTAAAACTGGGCTTGGATTTAATGTAATTTCAGAAAATTAGTTGAATGCAAAACTGATCAGGGCTATTTCTGTTTTACTTATTTACTTTTGGCAGGGAAGAAAAAGCCGAAGGGTTTTCCATCTTGACGTAGGCAGAGAGCAGTAAGACTTGTGGGGCTGGGTGGGTTTGCTGAATGCCTCTCTTCACCCCATGCTCCCAAAGGGACGCTTCTAATTCATTACATGTTGCCTATCCTGAATGAAAATCTTTTTAAAAGGGGATTTTTAGAAGACACATGTTATTCTAATCAGATGCCTCTGTGATCTTTGCAGCAGAGAGGCCACGGACTGCTGGCAAGCTTTATTGAGTATGACTTAAATGCATTAGATTAGAAAGCACTCAGTTTAGCTGGTTGTTTTTCCTGATTTGCTTGGCTACTCAAACCATCTCCCCCTCCTGCTCCTTTATTGTGATGAAAATACCATGAGGCTGGCATGTAGAAAAGATTTCATGTCAGCATATTCAGGATCCTAAAGGCAAGATGCATCTATGATTGCATAGCACAATGATGAACAGAATTCCAGGGCTTCTTAATTAACCTATCTAATCTATCTTCCGTCTGTGGTAAATCACAAGTTAAATACAAGAGAGGGGTATTTCAAGGCCTCATTTTCAGAAGGTCAGATTTGCAATTTGCATGGACTCTTTCCACCTGGGGTTGAAAAGCAAGCTCAAATAAAACTGTTGCCACCTTCAGCTATTTGCTGGAATAAATGGGAAGAGATGCAAGTATACATGGAAGTGTTTTGCAAGTGCAAACATAGAGATGCAAACTTTACAGGCAAAAAATGTCATCAGGTAAAAGGGAGGGCCAAGCTTGAAATGTTTCCTTTTAATAAATCAGCTTTGAGATTTCTACCATTGCAACTTGTGGAAAATCTGTAGGGTGAGTGCAGCCACAGGGCTGTCGCTAGTACTCAGTGGGACTTGACGCAGATGTAGTTCAGAAGTGCATAGCTGTAAGGGCTGTGCTATGTTAGTAAGATCTGCTACCTTCTTTTAAACCTCCATAGTTCCCAGCAGGACATACTTGCTCAGACATGAAGCTGTACTAATTTTTCTGAATAGATGTTTAAGAGAGCAAGGTATGATGGAAGTCCCTTGCATTTGTCTGACCCAGCCAAGTTCTCCATGAAAAGGGAGGTGTTATGTCAGAAAAAATGGTATCTTGTGATCCAGCATGGGTGGCAAGGGGTCTTTTCCCCTGAAGCCAAAAGACATGTTAGTTCTGGCCCTGCAAGTAGCAGTTTGCAGGACGTGTGAGGGAGGGGGAAGTTAGGTGAAGGAACTGACAACAAGGCCCTTTTCCAGGATGTGCACCTTCTTGCATGTCAACCCTCAGACTTAAAACATTTACCTCATCCAATCTCGCCTTTTAGACCCTGAGCATCCAACTGAACAAGCACCCAGTAACAGCTCTGTGCTGCTCCACTACTTTGCTGAAGGGGAACATACAGGTTTTCAACAGAGAAAGAAGGCAAAGAAAGGGAGAGGGACAGTGAAGGAACTGTTGGCCACCCCTAGGACTTGCTTCCAGTTTGATGGCTATGACAGAGGGGCAGGCAGCCCCTCTTTTCTCTGGGAGAGATGGGGTAAAGGCAGAGAACAAAAGGTAGCTGTCTGGTTTTTCTTTTTTTTTTTTTTTTTTTTTTTTTTTTAACAGTGGTTTAATAAAAGATATTCCCAGTAAGAGTCTCCAGGAAAGGGATTCAAAAATATGCAAAACAGTCTGAGGAGCTATTCATTTTACCTTAGGGCTTGACATGCCCTGGAAGAGAGCCAGGCTTCTTGACAACTTCTTGGTCTGCAGAAAGGGCCTTAGCTGCCTGCTGCACCCAGCCTTGGGGAAATGAGTCTTGGGGCTTGGAGCCTCACCCAGAGCTTGACCATCGCTTGGAATGACCCTGTTTACTGGTGGATTGTTCATGTACAGCAATGGCTTTCCTTTCTGCCTGGCCTCAGAGACTCCTGCTATTAAGCTAACTAGTATGTGTGCCTGGTAAATACCCCAGGAAACACTGTGGTTGGAGATTTCCCAGTCATTCAGGAAGACAGAAGCCCTCTTGCTTCCTCAGCACCATGACTTCACCATCCCAAATCTGTTTTAACAGGCTGAGTTGTCACTAATACAGGCAGCAACAGTGGAAAAAGGCACTCATTCAAATACACATATCAGAGGTAAAATGAAGGTGAAGAGGCGCAGTTCATGTCTGGTTAAATCTTTCTGGATCATCTGTTTCCAATATAATTCCAAGTTATTACAAATAAATATATAAAAAATAGATAAGCCATAAATGCATGTGTATGTGCGCACACATGCACATACACACACACACACATGTATATGAAATTAATTATAATTCATTTCTGGATCCTTTAAAGGTGCCCAGGAATACATAAATAAATAAATAATACCCCTACAAGCTGGGTTTTGTGGATGTTTACAAAGGATAGAAATATGCTCAAGTATGCAGCAATAAGACTGGTAATGAATAGTCTTGAAAACACAGTCCCAAAAATACTTACATGGCACTTTGAAGCCTAAGAGTGGGCTGAAAACACAAATAAATCCCATGAGCTGAACAGCTTGGTAGCGCTACCTGCCTCTTTCAAATGGATTACGAAGCAAGAAATGCCGCCATTATCTGCAACTGGCTTCATTTTTTTCACCAAAGAAAAAAATCAATGACTTGAGCTCAAAGCTGAAAATATGTGGTTTTCAAGTTTCAAGGAAAAAGTAGGCTTACCCTTGAGTAAGGCTGCGGGGATCCATCGTGGCTGCTGTGAAGGTCCCCAGCATAGGTGCAGGGGGTCTCCTGTCACCGCTACCTGCACAGGGGACCTGAGGCAGAACCCCACAAGTGCTTATTTCCTTAAATGTAAAGGAAGCAATTGCCTTAGATGTAAACATCTACATTTAAAACTATAAAGCTGAGTGAGAGATCTCTGATTCCTTGTGCTTGAAGATTTGCTGCTGTAAAGTCCAGCCTTCTGCACTAAAAAAGTTAACGACACAAAAAAATGAAGAGGTTCCACACTACTGCTAGTTTCCCTTCACTATAGGAAGAGATATCTTTAGCACAGATACAGTTTTCTAACCTGAAAGTGTTTACAAGCCATTCTACTAATAACCCATTGAATAGTAAATGCATGTTTATATACACTGCTGAAACAGGACCTGAAGCAAACAAGTTCAGTCCATAGAAGATTTAGCTGGTGAAACGAAAGTGAAAAAGAAAAATGACTAATCTATTTTTGTGTTGTCTGTGACAACGACTAAAATGAAACTCCACTGGACAGCATTTCACTAATATAAAACTTGCAGGAGACCTAGCAAGAAAACAGTCATGAGTCAGTGTCACACACTGCCTGATCCCTTTTGGCTCCATGTGCATTGACAGGCGAGAGCTCTGCACAACCCCACAGTTTCCCTGTGCTTCTGGGACTGGTGCTACTGCTGATGCTGAAAAGTGTTTCTGCATGATCTGTGTTTGCAGTGTTATTTCCTAATATACAATTTGCTTTTAGGTAGAAACTGTTGGAGAAATTAAGTTGTGAGCAGCCAAGCTTGAAGCAATACTGCAAATGGCACTAAAGGTTTCTTGCAGTATTGTACACATTTCAGAGCAATATACTCTAGTTTAAAGGGCAAATGACAAAAAATATCTTTACTGAGTTTTTCCCTTATTCTTTAGCACTTTTAGATAAATTATAACATCTGTTGCACTCCCTTCTCCTCAGAGTAGAGCTTTAATTTTAAATTTCATGGTGTGCTGGAAAGAAAAAAAAAAACCAGAAACAACTGACAGAATAAATCTACTGGGGAAAATGAAATGATGGAGAGTCCCTCCAGTGACTTCTGAATGTTAGAGGTGTCCACTTGTTTTCATGGGTAATACAGTTTCGAAGTGGTTAGAGCTACCTTGCTGTATTACAGCCACTGCAGTTCAGGCATGAAGGTTTGGCTTCCAATTTTCACTTTAAGCTTTTTAAATCCAGAATAAAATAAAAAAGAAACTATTTAAAAAAAAGAAGAAAAGCTCAGGTAATAACATATTTCCTGGACTTCAGCCTGCCAAAACACACAGCCCACGTTGGAGGCTCACACACTGTTTGAGTGAGCAGTAACAGTGGGGACAGAGCACTGAGCATAAAATTAGCAAATCATTTCAGTCTGACAGAGCCAAAGTTTACTTTTTAAGCAAAACGTGAGCAGTACTAAGAAAGAAGGTACTGTAAGTGACAGTCTTTGTGGATACCTTCACTCTTTTTTTCTCACTGGTGACCTTGGAAAGTAATTAGATGTTGTCCTAAAGTGCATGCCACAGCTCAGCAAGAAGTTTTGAGGTCAGTCTCAGACTACTGAGTGAAATCAATGGCCATTAATTCTGTCAAGGAGCTCAGACTAGGAAATTAGTTCCCTGCTTGCCCAAAAATTTCTGAATTTTGGACTAGCAGTGGCTGGCACCAGGAGTTTTAATTTTTGTCACAGGGGATTTTTTTCCCTGGCTAACTACCATGATCCAGCTCTTTATGGGGGACCAGAGACAATTTGCCTTATAGAAATCTCTCCATAATAACAGCAGAAGTGGGAAAGGGTGAGAGGATATTCTAGATGTCAGACTCCAGGAACAGCAAAATGCCTCTTTGAGGCTATGTCCTTTAAGAAGCATACAGATTTAACCATACTACTCAGATAGAGTTTCTCAAAAATGCACCAAAGACAAAGCTATTCAGGCTAGTCAAATCAAGGGAATAATCATTACTTGCAAAATTACTGCAAGCTGATTTTCTCATTAAAATTTCATTAATGTCTTTTTTTTTTTCCCTGACTGTGCTACATCCCACACTTTTAAAAGCACCTCATTCTATTATATTTCCATTAACACTAGCCACCATATTAATAGCCTGAAAATACAGGCTGGTACATTTGTGCTGCTAATGAGCGTTGCCCTCCCCCTCTCAAAACATAGTTATGTCGTGAAAAATAAATATTACAGCTAATGCTTTGTATTCCTCCCATGGACATGTTTTAAAGACATCAGCAGGGTTTCCAGTTGATTGCAAAGGTCTCATCTGTGTTTGGTTTGGAAACCAAACCACATGGAGTTATTACTGTCTCCATTAGAGCACAGTCACAGCCCTGCTAACAAAAAGAAAGTGTCACATTAATACAGGCTGCTACTTTGTCATCTTTTCCAGCCTTTGTGAAGGGTCGTTTCCCAGGCAGAGACTCATCCTGGTGCCCCTCAGCAGGGCTTGCTGACCCCTCCAGTGGCATGGTTTTCTGCAGTGAGTCCCCCGCCCTGTGGTGACTGCACTTCTCCAGGAGGGTTAGTCTGCTCCACTTTGTACTTCATAACTGGTCTTTTCCTGCTGAAAGCTAGCAGCCCCATATGGAGGCAGTGGTGAGCAGAGCGGCTTGAAAAATTAAGTGAAGGAAAGTCATCAAGGACATGCACGCTCTGAAAAGGTAGTGTTGATACCAGTGGGAGCTGGAAAAAGCCCCTCTGGTCCTTCCCTGTTGGTTGCCTTGCATGTCTGCCTCTTCTCTTGCTAGGGTGCCAGCCAGGAGAAAATGCACGAGGGTCTTACTGGAACAAAGGATGACGGAGGATGCCAGAGAGGAGAGTGTTTCACCATGTACCATTGTTGAGGATCTTTCAAATGCTTAACCCCACTGGCTGCTGGCTGTATTGCATGGCTTCTCGGTCCCCATGCCCACAGGACATCAGCTACCTCAGGCTCTGGCTGTGGGCTGTAAGCTCCTTATTACAAAACACGTAATCATATCCCTCCAGTGTGCTGCTGAGAAAGCAACCTTCATGGTCTGTCCTGCTGACATTAAAGGCAGCTTTTAGGGGACGTGAAGATTTGGCTGGATCAGGAGTCTCAGAGACTATGCAGATCATGCAGAGTATAATCCCAATAAAAAAATTGGTCCTAATGACCAGAGAACCAAGTGGGCAGAGGGGCTGAGATGCCCTGGCACGCTGCTGTTCTCCCTGACAGCACACCCACTTGCTGCTGAGTCACACCACTGTACATGGGAGCAAAAGCTCATGGATTCATTCAGCAATGTGTCTTGCAAAACACCATATAGCCTGCAAGGACTGGAAAAGGCCCCTTCCAGTCAGCCTTCCCTGACAGTGTGTGTAGCCTCAGCGTGCTAATGAAGCAATCAGACAGTGCGGGGGCAGCAGCTCCGCTATGCCGGTAACTGTGCAAGCAACACTGTTTACTTTCTTATGGTTTTCTAATTAGGGGGAGAGAAAAAGCAATATCCATGCCCACTGTCTCCAGGGAAGAGATTGAATTTTAACACGTAACTTAAGGAAAAGATAGAGTTATCTTTTTCAGGACCCAGGCTAATCTCCCATTTCCACAGGGAGGATTAGGGTTAGGATGGTAGGATTTGCAGTTTTAATCAGGGGAGACTTGACAACTTTCATTGTCTGCTCCAGATTATTCTGGTATCTCCATATCCTCCCATCCCTCTGAATAATGAGGAGCCATGGACTCAATCTTATCTTACTGATACTGCTGGACTTCTGTGGCTTTATGAAAATTGGCAGTAACTTAGACTGTTGCCTTTCTTTTCAGAGAAAAATCAAAGTTTTGTTGGCATTAAGCTCTTGCCGTGCTCCCTTCGGAGGGGAAGGGAGGGGAGGAGAGGGAAAGGGAGGGGAAGGGAGAGGAGGAGAGGGGAGGGGAAGTGAGGGGAGGGGAGGGAAGAGGAGGGGAGGAGTCTCAGTAGTGAAGTTTGTCTCTGACCTCACTATGGGTTTAAGCCTATAACCTCAGGAAGCCCAAAAATCTTAATTCTTCAGGATTGGATGATTCAACAAAATTGTTTTGGTTTATGTACAATAGTAATGTTGTTAGTAAAGGGGGAGAAATACAGAAAGACCTGAAAGCCCTTAACTTTTCAAGGGACCTTTTCAATCTGCTTTGACATAATCCCCTGCTGTGAAAACCATCAGAAGCTATGGGATTTCTTCTATATGGCAAAATAAAAGCAGATTTCAGAACTTCAAAAGTTATCATGACACCAAAGTGAATTTCCACCCTCCTGCTGCCCCTTGTGCCTTGCACAGCCAGATGCTTCAACCTGGCCTTGAGTCTTAACTCACCTGCTGGCCACCACTTAGCACCCTCATGAGAACTTCAGCTTATGTGTGACAGTTCTGTCCCAAAGATGCCAATAAGCATCCCTGGAAGAGGGTTGAAGAGAAGAGGTAGGGGATGCCTCTGTGTGGAAAGTAGTGTGTGGGGGGCAAAGAGCTCTGCTTTAGGCTCTTGGAGGCAGGACATATGCAGATGTGCAGTAGGATCCAGCAGCTGAGGAAACTCATGAGTCCAGTTATCTAGATGTAGGCATGGTAAATAAATGACCCTTTCACTGTGAACTGTGTGTGAGGGCACCTGGTCTACCACATGAAGACCTCCTGCTTCCTAGGTCTGAATAGCCCTGAATGATTTCTCAGGAGCAACAGCGATCCAGAAAGGAAGAAAGCACGTGCATAGAAGGTTTTCTTAGTAAAAAAAAAAAAAAAAATTACTCCCTCAGGATTGGTGTATTTGTATTGATTGCACACAGATGTGATTATGTTTGAAGTTGGAAACTCTCAGCCTAGGGATACAAAAATCTCCACCAACTGGTGCATGGAGCCTGCTCTGTATTCCCTAGAGTGTCCTGATATGGTCAAAAAAGGGCCCTAAGACCCTTGTATTATACTTCCTCTGACAAAACACCAAAATTTGCACCAGAGACTCTTGTAATAGTTTTGGATTAATCTTAGTCATGTCAGTTATCCTGCCAGCATGATAACTGACCTCTTTCCAATTTCACCTGTATTGCTTGATGTAGGACTGATCAGCTTTAAGTCAAAGCTGATGTTTTTATAAACAAATCTGGAAGCAAATTGAGTTTGCATTCAGTCTGTCTACAATGTAGTTTTCATTGATGCAATAAATTTGCAGCATTAATTTCTTCTGAGAGTCTTTATTATATTTGTTAACAAGAGCAAGGCTATTCCAGTGGAGCATTTCTACCATAGTATTTTAAATACAAAGATGTTTTAATCTCTCAGATACTCTCATTAAACTCAGTGGCTTAAAATATGTGAGTCTGTGTGGACATGACAGGCATGAAGAATTTATCATTTATTCAAAAACACTCATATCTTTCCTGAATCCACCCTTGGTTTGCCTGCAGCTCTGGGAAAACCAATTTTTTTTTATAGATATCTGCAGCCTCCTGCATTACCCTGTCACTTCCAGAAAATAGGATTTCTCACCTACAGATGGTGAGAAGAGAGGAGGGTAGCCGTGAACATTAGGTTGAAATTACTTGTCAAGTTTGATCAATTCACAGAAAGACAAAAATCCCTTTTGAAAAGGCACAGTTGATTTTTGAAGATTAGTAGCAATGTCCTCGCAGCTCCTTTGTTTGGATAAATTATACAAGAGTGCAGTTTATTACCTAAATGAAAGATACATTTGCATGTGGATGGTACGTAAATTATTTAATTCTGTGCAGGATGGTGCAATAAACAACCCCTCTCCTACACACATGCGCACACAAATACACACATGCTTTCACCTACTCAGGACTTATGATAGGGGGGTTGGTCCTTTACTTTGTGTTTTCTTTTTCCTTTTGCTGGCTTGTAAGTATTATTATTTGACAAAGCACTAGGAAAGGAGTACATGAATCTATTAAAGATAACAAAGCTCAATTGTGACCCCAAAGTCATGAAAGCAAGACAAATAAATCTTTCATAATGTGGAATAGCTGGTCTCTGGCTCTTCAAGGAAAGAAGGAGGAGTTGCTCTTGAAATGAACACTAATCTGAATCCTGCTGTTCTTGGGGTGACTTCTTGTTGCAGCAATTTCTTCTTACAATTTAGTCATGTCATGATGCATTAATTATCATCTGTGTTCTCTGTTTTATGGGAGCATTAAGATATAATACCTGTTTTGTTATCTTCCAGAGTAGTAATCATTCCTATAAATAAGGAAGATGAGTGAGTGTGTGAGAAGAGTGTGCATGCCAGAAAAAAATTCCTGATCTGCTGCTTGCTTTATGGTGTACCAACATAAACTGCTAACAGGCAGGTAGTCGTCTTTCGCTGACAGGAAAAAAGATATGTTTCATAAAAACGTAGCTTCCTGCTCTGATTTCTAGCCTGGTTTCCTTCGGAGACGTAGTTTACACAGGCCTGCATCATTCAATGCCCCATCATGCCCAAACCATTGGGCAATTTCACCTGGGTGCACCAGAGCTGTGGATGGCTCGGCCTCACCACCAGCAGTTTATATCTAAGCCTGGATTTGGTTTCTGCCATGCCCATGCTCCTCGTAGATGTGAGCAAGCCCTCTCCTCTGCCCCATCTGTCTCCCAGCATGATGGGTTGTCTCATCCTCAGGGGAAGTTTAAGTGTGAGATATATGGGCAGCTAGGGAATCAGGTGTCCCACAAAAGCAAGTTTTCCAGGCTAACCTGGAGCTTCCAGATGGGTTTCAGGAGTATAGGTGACCAAGCTGAAGACAGGGAGCTCCCAGTGGTGCCTGCAACAGGGTACAGGCTGCATCATGTGTGCGCTCCCGGGAGATAGTGTAGAGCCTGGGAAAAGGATGTGAGAATGCAGAAATATCCTAGGCTTGTGGAAAATCCAGCTGGAACTCATAGTTTACCCCTAGCATAAGCCACATGTCTAAGCTTTGGACTGGAATAAAAAAATGTGTGGGTGCTTCAGCCCCCTGCACTTACAAACTGGGGAAAAATCAAAGTTCTTCTGTGTAAGAAATGTCCTGATCCCCCATCTAGGGCTGTGTGGAAATCCACCTGAAATATTATCAAAGCCTGTTCTAATCCACTTTGTTTGCTGATCACGTGTGAACAGCCTCAGGAAAAATAAAGCAACTCTTGCTTCTAGTTATTTTTTCCTTTGTCCATTACCATTTCATTTTCCTAAGATTAAGGAGAAAAAATTGAAGACCCAAACAGCCTCATGTTTCTGAACACTTTGCAGCAGCAGAAAGAAACAAAATGAAACAACCCCTTAAATTATTACATTTTCAAAAAGAATCATCATCTCATTGTACAGATGGTGTGCGCCAGGCTCTCATTAGCATCCTGCTCTATTTTTAGTCCCCCTTCTTGCTGCACATGAAATCTGGTTGCATTAAAGGAGGTATCATGCTGCCTTCCCCAAACATCATTTTGGTCCACAAAAAGCTCTCCCCCTCTCTGCCTTACGTTTTAAGGCACAGCTGCCTTCTCTGCGAACTCGGGACTGCTCTGCGACCACCAGTGTATTTGTTCACGGGGAAGTGGAGGAAAATCACCTGTCACATCTCCTTCCTTCCATCATCAGCAATTTTTTGTGTGTCTGCTGTGAAGAAAGTTGTTAATTCTGAAAGAGGTAGAGTTGTCCACTTTAGACCTTGTTGAAACAGAGGCTAAGATTGTGCTGGCAGGCCAGAGAAAACTAGGACAAGGGAAATTAAATTCTCTGCTGCTGAACTGGAGACCTGTGCTAACCCTCAGCCTCGGATTCCCCTTTGGTAGCTTTTTGTTATTGCCAGTTGGTAAATCAATGCTCTTCCTGGGCAATTTTAACATGTTGGATGAGCGCAGGCACAAGGTAACCTTGCTCCTAGCCTGCAGTGTTTGGGATAGGTTTTTTCCTGGAGATTTGAGCTCCCAAAAGAGTGGAGGTTGATGTGAGCAGTGTAAGGACTTTATTCCTTGCCTCACAAAGTACATGTCTAAATGCATCACATCCTCAAAGTGCCCTACCTTCACCCCCCCAACAAGGGAAACTATTGCTGACTTGTGCAGATGCAGGCATTTATCTTCCAGATATTTAAAATCAGAGGGGGTAACATCCATTCTTCATGTCCAAGGGGAGAAGCTGGTTCTTGTAGGTTCTTGTAGTCCTTTCAAGTCCACTTCCATTTGCACATACATCAGGGAATTTCAGGTGCCTTCACTCTGGATCAGATACCGTTCTCTTTCACACTTTTGTTGAATTACTTAACACGAGCTTGATGTCCCTTGCAGCTAGGTTCCAGAGGAATGAATGGTAATGAGGCTGTAATTTGTATGAGAGACAACAGGTCAGCTGAAGATACCCTGCTCTGAGAAGAGGGTGGAGATTGCTTCAATAAACCATGAATATTCATCTTGCATGTCTGGTCAGTTTTGATCAATCAGCTCTTTTCAAGGCAATTTCTATCAAGCTCTATGAGTGCCTGAAACAGGTTTTGGCAATAAGAAAGTAAAGAAAAAGATTGACGTTAAAAGGAATTGATAGGCAATAGGGTTAGAGATCCTGCCCCAAATCTGATCTTGTGAATAACCAACCTGAAATTAAATAGTTAATCTGCGAAGGTCCTTGACAACTTACGTGGTAATGCTAAAAAATATTCTCTGTTAAATATCCAGAAGAAAAAAACCAAACAGACAAAAATCAATGCCCAAAGCCTACAAGAAATAAGGAGCAGACTTGTGTTATTTCCATTTAGTGAAATGCCAGAAAGATTAGAATTCCCAAGAACACCTTTCTTTCTTTTCCCACATGACCAGTTTTAGGCTAGACACAGGACCAAAGCTCTGATTCCTATGTGCATTTTCAAGTTCCTGTCTCAAAATGCAGCAGTGCTGAATCCAGCTTATGAGGGCAAGTGGGGACAATCCAAGATGGGACTACTCGGACCTGTGTTTTGCCTTTGGTGAGAGTGACACTTTTCAAACTGATTCTGACTGCAGAAGATTAAAGGTAAGCAATAACAAATTGTAAGGCAAGCTTTAGCAGGCAGTGCACTTTGGCAATAGTTTTTTTCTTCCTAATATTTCATTTCTATTCTCTCGTGATGCACTACCCTCTTCATTAAAGTAGCGCTCTAATGCAAGTAGGTGATACAAGCTGAGAATGCCAAGTATGATTTTCATGGCAGACATTGTGAAATGTTTTACAGATACTAATAGAAAGGTTTATTGCTGCTCTTTCATGTAACACATCATCATAAAAATGTCTAGAAAATTATATACATTGGTCCAGATTAAGAAATTCTCTCTGAGGTGCCATTGCATGTTAAATTAAAGCACTTCATACAGTGTAACATGCTAAGTTGATGTAAAATATTTGGGGGGACAGTGGAATATGAACAATAGCAAATACAAATACGTGTCAAAATATGTGGGAAAAAAACCACTGCTTAGGTACTATGCCACTTTCTTTACTTAAATTCCGATCTGCATACCTCACCTGAATTCAGATAAGTTATCTGTGCCTGCCTTCAAGTCTGTGCTAGGCCAACAGCATCCTGGCCTGTATCAGTAATAGAGTGGCAGCAGGACTAGGGAGGTGATTGTTCACCTGTACTTGGCACTGGTGAGGTTACACCTCTAATCCTGATTCTGGGCCTCTCACAAGAAGAAAGACATGGAGGTGCTTGAGCAAGTCCAGAGAAGGGTAAGGGAGCTGGTGAAGGGTCTGGAGCACAAGTCTTATGAGCAGTGGCTGAAGGAGCTGGGAGTGTTTAGGCTGATGAAAAGGAGGCTCGGGGGGAACCACTCTCTGCAACTACCTGAAAGCAGGGTGTATCAAGATGGGGGACAGCCTCTTCTCCCAGGCAACTAGTGACACGATAAGAGGACAAAGCCTCAAGTTGCACCAGGGGAGGTTTAGTTTGGACGTCAGAAAGAATTTCTTCATGGATTCTAACAGTCTCTTGCTGGTTTTCTGCCTGCTGTGTGCTTTGCAATGCCTTGCACTCGTTTGCCTTAAGGTTAGATGTGTCTGTCCTGGGAAATGACATTCTGTTATGATATGTGGCATCTAACACAAGGCTGAAATGAGAGCCAGGATCCTCTAACCCTTTGGGAATATGAATACTTGTACAATTATGTTGACATAATACAGAAACAGTTTGGGTTCACTTTTTCAGCTGGAAAATTTTCATTTTAGAGAAATTAAAGTGAGGGTCTTTAAGCATTACAAGCCTATTCCTGTGGAGTAGTAAGGATAGTTTTGTGGAGTGTTTGGGCTGGGAGCAAAGCTGCTTGCCTGTGAAGGAGACTGCTCTGGGGTGTACTGATGAGGGGGCAGCCAGCTCTTCTGCCTTGGGGGTGGTGACCCCATACCCCATGACAGTGCCTGAGCTGGAGCTGCAGCCTGAAGGGTGTGGTCTGGGGGACTGAGGACCATGCTCAGAATCATGCATCACCATGACCACAATCAAAATCTCCCCCAGATGAAGTGATCTGAATGCAGTTATCACCACTGGATGAGAAGAGAGCAGAAAGCCATAGGTGTTTTAGTGATAATAAAAATGCTTCCCAGCATCACCACTGTTATTTCTGCCTTTCCCTAGAGGACCTCAAGCCAAAAATTTTTGAAGCTCTCCTCATCACAGCCTCACATGGGAGCTAGCCAAAATCAAACTCTAACTACACAGCCTTTTTCCAATATACTCCCACTTGAGAACAAATAAGCCCCCAATCCAGTTTGGTTGGTACTTTTCTAGTGAGAGAAAACTGCCATCAAGTCTTTTAACATACAGTTATACTTTGAAAGGTCACTCTGTGAAAATGGTGCCAGGAGGCTCCACGTTTATTGACTCCCTTCCCTGGGCAATTTGCTCAGTTTACATGTAATGAATAAACTCTGTTCTTGGCTGCTGCCCAATCCAGCTGGTCTAAAAGCCAAGCTGTGTTAGCCTTCTGCCAGGGCATTATCACCAAAACTAAAGGTTGTTCCAGAAAAACCTTTTGACCCGTAGCCTAAGAATGTCTTCTTCCTGTCACATCTGCATTTGGGCACTTTATTATAATCCCCATTTACCACAGTCAATATCAGCATTCCCCATTTTTCTTGTTTTCAGCTGCTCATGAACTCCACTATTCCTGCACCTGAGTTAAATCGTGGTGCCATTTGTCCCACTGTCAATCTTCAACTGTGCAGTAGCTCCTAACTTAGCTTTGATGGTTCAGACTTCTCTCTAGAACTGGTTGTTGTATCTACTCAAGGCAAATAGGAGAGGAAAATGGGGTTTGCTGTGTATATCAGTATATCAACCTTGTGGATGGATGCAATTTGTAGGGTTAATTTAGCTCCAGGACAGGCAGCTGACCCACCATGTCTGAGGAAGTGTCTTAACCTGGCAAAGTAGTGGAATTGTTATGGCAGGATGGCTTCTGATGCTTGTGCTGGCTCATCTGTAATTAAATCACAAACCTCACAGCAATGCACTGTGAATGTAACTGCTTTACAGATCTGGGACTGGAAAGGATCATTCCTACCTTGTGGTCAAATGGTGCAGATGGGATTTCTGCAGTAAGTCTGCACCTAGAGGAATATCATCAAGTCTGGAGAAGAGCTACACTGTGCCTACACAGAAAAACACTCATGTGAGTCACTGAGGAACTGAGTGCCCAAAGTGTGGCCTATTTGACCTGATAACCTTTGAGGCTGAATAGAAAGTGCATCACTGCATATGGAAACTTTGTAAGTCATGGTAGGGCTTTCACTTAGGTTACAACTTCAGTGAAGATGAGTGTGTTTTGCACTAATAAATCCTCTGTTTCACTCTGGACAGGAGGATATATGAAGTTAAGGCTCATATTCAAAGATTTCTCTGTATTTGAGTGCTCTTTTGTGTTTCTCTCTATGCCCAGCAACTGGATCTCCAGGATGAACACTCCTGTGGTGCTTCATTGCAGGCCTCGGTGGCCTGGACACCTCCATGGATGGTTCAGCTCTGGTTCATCCAGTTTTGCAGTGGAGAGAAGAGCAATCAGGAGGCACGGGTGAGGTGCGATCCAGCACAGACAGTACTCGCTCTCAGTACACTAAGGATATATCTCATGCAGAAATATTTTTTAAATATGACTGTCCTGTGTCACAGCCACCAGTCAACATATGTCAGTCCTGCATGACAGGCTATAAGGCCAGTGAGTTTGCCATAACCCACAGCCTAGCTGTCAGCATCAGCCAGTACAGACATACACTGCTGGAGGGCCCAGGTTTAATCTTCACTGGTTTTCATCATGGGAGTTATCACATGTAAGGACTGTACAATAGCAACAACAATTTACAGGCTGCTAGGAATGCAGCCAGTCCTCCTCAGACCTGGGGCTGTCTCCATTTTCTGCCAATCCAACAGAGGAGCCGTGCGGAGGCTTACTAGAGGAGACTGGATAAATCACCTTGGCAGCTCTCCCACTGGTCAGGTCACACCATTCAGTGGATATTTATACTCTTTTTTTGCAGCTCTGATTAAGTATTTCTCTGTCAAAATTCTGGAAGTGACAGAGCAGTGGCTGTGACATGCCGAAGTTCAACCCTCTCTGCCTACTGGAATTCCTTTTCCAAGGACACATGCCACAAGAAACAGCTGCCCAGAGGCAACACCAATATGTTTCTGTTTCACTCAGGACTCTTGTAGCTGATTTTTATTTTTCAGTTCAGCATTTCTTTGAGTAATCAGGGTAACCCTGAGACTGTCACTCTTCTGGATATCTTCTTCCACATCTCAATAAGGCAAAAACACAGGCCTCCCCTGAAGCTCATTTTGAGTAATGATCTCTATCAGTATCATCTGCTACTTATAAAGATGTTATCAGCTCTCCCTGTGTTATTATTTTATGTTAGCATATTATACAATTATTCATTTGTATTACTGTAGTTCCCAGAGACCTCTCTCTGGATCAGGACCTTACTGTGGAAGTTGCAGCAGCACCTGGCCATGTTTTGTAGTCTATTGCCATTGTCAGAAGCCAGAGAGGAACCTGCATTTCAAAACAGGAACCATCTGATAGATATATGAATGGGACTCATGTTTCTGTGCAAGATACTGTTTTAATTCTCAAAACTAAGGGAGGAACTCCCATTGATTTTGGCCGGTGTTGGACTGAACACCTCTGGAAGTGGTAGCATCCAGTTCTGTGGTCCAGCCATTTGCATGGTTTGTTAGGAAAAACCCAGACTGATCTCTGTGGGTGTATCTAGTGGTCCTGATGTGAAAGGCAGAGGCAAAGATGTAAGGCTTGCCTGAATTCCTTCCATGTACTCACATCAATGACTCTTGTGGAGCCACAGTGAAGCCTCGCTATCTCATGCCCTTAAACCTTCTCAGCCTAAAAGTGGATATTAGTAAATAGTCTCAAAGCCATCAAAGGCTTCAAGGTAGCTGCCTGACAGCTGTTATCTTCAATGGTTGAAGCAGGGATTGCAACATGAAGAAAATGTCTACATGGTCTGTCTTGGCAAATCTGGCTTCACCCTGAACAGGTAGGAGATGTAGCGCTCTCTGCACACCCTGCTGGTCAGGCAGTCTGGCCTGAAAAAAAAGGTCCTTTACAGACTTGTTTCATACATAACACTATTTGCTTTACTTTTTAAAGTGTCTCCCTTAGTAGAGAAATGAAGATTATCTGAGTGTTTTTGAATTCAAGCCAATAGGACCTGTCTGGCAGTGAAACATCTCTTGCTATGCAGACATCCAGTCTCAGCAACAAGAAAAGTGCTTTAAATATCACCTGAAAACTTTGTCCTAGATCGCACATTTGCATTTGAATAAGTTTGTTTCTTTGTCTAAAAGCTCTGATTTTTCAGTCTGCACTACAAGGATATTGAAGCAGTTCATCACTGTTGCTATGAAAGTTCAAAGCCATTTATCTTCAGTAAGGTTACTTGATACAATTTCTAACAGCAAGAACCTCTCTGTCCTGGAGCTTTCCACAAGATTAAGTGATGTATTCAGATAAGGAATGTCTCAGGAGGATTTTCAGTACCTGGAAGACATAAAGCTCATTCTAGTTGAGGAATGGCAGGTTTTGCAATCGGTGCTTCCCATTTTCCTACCAATAAGCTTTGTTAGTCTCTTTCTTGGAGCCTGGCATCCTTTTGTGAAAGTACTGCAAGAAGAGCCATCTTTGCAATGAAAGTTAGTTCTCATCCTTCTCTTGAAGATTATTACTGCTTGCTAATCCTTCATGTGCATGTTCTGGAGTGGCAGAGCCCAAAGGGAGATAAAAAAGCTCTTCATTAGTCTTTTGCCTTTGTGGAGAGAGAAAGAATGAGTGCTTGTAGTCCTAACCAAGGGTATGAGATATAGGTTTAATGTGATGTTCTGCCAAGGATTTTTTGCATTGTTTTCAACAAATGCTTTCCTCTCTTGGTGGGAGCTATGCACATGAAAGACAGCAAAACTGTCCTGTGTCAGGACCTGGAAGAATCACTAGCAGCTGCAGGTAGCTGGGTACCCACCAAAACCAAAGGAGCTCTTGGTCAGGATGGGACTGGGTGTTTGCACTCACTATGCAGCACCATTGTGCAGGACCATTTACACGCAGACCCAACTGATCTGCTCATCTGCACTGCTCCAAAAGACAGGGCTCCCAGCAGATGAGAGGCCCTTTTCCTGGGTGGAAGGTGCTGGTGTGAAGAGGCACAGAGCTTAACTCAGGAGGGCTGATTATTTTCCTGGCAGCCTGTGCTGTGACCTCACTGCAAGTGTTTTCTGTTGGGCAACTTTTCTGTGCAGGGGCTGAGCTCTGCCCTCAGCTCTATGTGAACACCTCTGGAGCCCACAGGTGCTGCCGTGTCCTACCCTGCTGTTAGCCCCCTTGTTTTCCGCAGGGCCATCTCTGTGAAAGATGAATCATCTTTCTCTGTGAACAGTTCTTGTGATGACACATGGCAATCTTTGTTTTCTGTCCTTCACTCTGATGGCATAAGCGTGCAGAGTTAACTGCATTAAAAAAAAAAAAGAAATTAAAAACCTATGCTTGTGTCTGAACAGTTCAGAATCTGGAGCTCTTCCATGTGAGAAGGTGTTTCTGATCCAATTGGAGAAGAAGTACATCTGAGTCTATTCTGACAGATTCTTCTCCGATGAGTGTTTTTCAGGTCTGTGTTGGGCTAGAAAAACAGATAAATCACCTGTGCTACAGTACTGTCAATTGCTGATGCACAAAAAAGAGAGTCATGCAGCAGTATCCAGCAAGTTATTGTAAATTACTCATTTTGTTATAGCTCTTTTATTGTCCAGGATTTACCATCTCTCCTTTCTTCAGTAGTTTACTGGCCTGTATTCATAAAGGATGGTATGAAGGAGAAGATGTGATATCAAGTCCAGTGAGGACTACTGCCCTACTTCTGAACAAGCCCTACAGCTGCCACTGGCACTGCAAGATCCTTTGTCATCTTCAAGATGATGAGACTGAGGATGCTTCAGCTGATTTATAAGGAGTCATGGATATATGATGTGAGCTTAATTCATAATAGGATTGAGCTGAAAGCACTAATGGTGTTTTACTGCAGATCTGACATTAACATTCACACAGTGTCTGATGGATAGTGCAGAAGAACCAAAGTAGGTTTTGTAGTGGATCTGGTAGCAATCCATCCTACTCAGCCTGATGAAATTATTGTTGCAATTTACTAAACCAAGCAAAAGAAAATCCATCCATGAACAGAGATGTGGAAGAAGCTTAAAAAACCCAATGAACTAAACCAAACCCAAAACCAATATCTTGTCTATGTTAAAAAAAAAAAAAAGGAACACCACTCTCAGATCAGGTAGGTAGGAAAATAGAATTTTGCAACAGCTGCACAGGGATTTTGCAACCTCATTTTCTCCTGCACCAAATGAAGGGTACTTCCTTACTTCAAACACATGTAAGGTTGTGTTCTTCACAGGAAGGAAGGAATTAATTAAGAGTAATTTGTTTTAATACATTATAAAGATGCAAAATACTAGAGTACAAAATTAACTCTAGAAGCCCTGATTACAGCCAAATTTAGGAATCAAACTACTTTTCAACCATAAGCAGAGAGCTGTAAAAAGTGCTATATTATGGGCACTGAAAGAGTGTGTGCAAATTGAACTTCACTGTTGATCCTATTTCCAGCATTTTGGATTTATGTCCTACCATGCAGAATATTTGCTTCACCTTTGCTTTATAACAGTATAAGGTTACTCATAGGCCTTGAATTACGACAGAATTAGAATGCCTTCTGTGGTAGAAAGCCCTTAAATATATCCTTAAACATTTGAGCTTCATGTTGAGATGCTTACAAAGGCTGGTTTTAGCACCCATCTCTCATATCTGCCTGAAATGTGTCCTCCTTTTGTTTCCTGGGAATCTCACTGGACAGATTTTCATCAGTACTCCAATGCAGTGTAGTACTCTAGTGTAGTACTCCAATCTAGATTTCTGAAATCCCTGCCAGAGCTGGGTCTTTGCAGTTGTGGAGAAAGCCAAGACAAGCAAGGAGTTTACTTTGTTGGGTTCACAAAGTAGATATTTCAAATACAAAAGGTGCCAACTAACAAGAAGTAAATAGTCTGGAAAAAGTAAATAACCAAGAAATATACCTCCCCCTAGAACTTCTTGTGATCAGGCAACAAAAGCATCATTACATTTGGTCTCTACCCCAGTGTACAAAGACGTCAGAAAGTTTAAGCTAGAGGAACTGTTTTTCTTGGGGTCTTATTGTTTTTGCTTTGTTTTATTTTTACTGGAGGAGCTGGAGAAGCCAGTTTCAGTCCACAAAAGCACCAATGATTTATTTATTGCTATCAGTTAAGGCAAGGGCAGTATTTGATGGTTCTGAATATTTAACATCGCAGGGAAAAAGCAAGCTGCTCTGAAGCCTGTGTGTTCCAGCGAAGCACTGCAAATCAGTATGTCCCCCCCGGCCTTCTGAATTCAGAGGTGGGAGAAATGCGTAGCTGTGCTCCAGTGTATTCTTACAGGGACTGAGACTTCTTTGGACCTCAGCAGCCTGTTGAAGAGACAGGCTCCTCTCTGACCTGCTATGAAAGTCCAGGTAAGGAGGTGATGTACATCTATGTCTCAGAAGACATTGCCTGCATGGTATTCATCTCAGGAAAACTTCAATTCATTTCACGTCATGCATAATTTATAATAATTCTCAGGAGAGCAACAGATGGGAGAGATCAGCATCAATAGTCTTGTCTACCTGAAGTTAACTACAGCGAGATGTGTTTTGAAGAACTAAGGACTATTCTCAGCTTGCTTCCCCCCTTCCTTGGCTTTCCAAGAACTCAGTCTCTCTATCTACTAACTGACCCAACCGACCAGATGTTTCTTGACAAAGCATTCAGGAGCAGCCAGACCACAGTCACACACAGGCAGAAGGGAAAACAGGAAAAGGCAGTTTCCCATGCTTCTCATGTGTCACAATCCCTGTGGAGGCCTCTCCTTCAACATGTCACCTACTGCAGTGGGATTTCTCTGTTGTTGTTAGCTATGGAGGAAACAGGGCTGACTGCAGATGGAACCGAGTTGCCAGATCCTGCCTCCAACTCTCCCCAAGGAGCCATCCAAGGAAGATGCTCTTAGAGAAGCCTGTGTCTTTTTATGATCATTGCTGTTTGTAAAACACCCTCAGCAGAAGAAGGGGACCATCATTCTTTCCCTGCCCCCAAAATGTATGGAAGGAAGAAAAGAGGTGGGTTTTTTTGAAGGAATGTATTTTAAATCTCACGTCTATATTGTTTTAAATCAATATTTAGTAGCACAAACTGTGGGTTTAAGGGGCACAGAATTCCATAGCAAGATCAGTGCTGAGCTTAGGACCGTCCTTATACTTTATTTTCTGAAAAGTGTTTTTTGGATGCTTAAGGAAATAGCAGCTAATAAGATGAATGCCCCAATGACTGGTTATGGTTATATCACACCTGTAGCCAGACTATCTAGCAACCTCTCATTGCCCTGTATGATACAAGAGTGATATTTAACCATGCTCACTGTGACCACCTACTAGCTGTCCTAAATTGAATGCAGGATGAGGGTTTCCAGGCCCCTGCTCAGCAGAGGTGATGACTTCTTCTTCTGAAGCTTTCAGTGTTTGAATGAGGAAGTTGTTCCCTCAGAAGCTGAAGGGAGCTGTGAAACTGCAGGCTCCTGCAGGGCTTGGTCATAACCACAGCATAAGAGTTAAATCACTGTTGCTAATATGGAAACCTGGGTGCTCTTGTCCCTTAGTGGAATACTTGACCTTTCATCAGGCACAGGGGCCTCCAGTCAATTAGGCAGGCAATGAAGGAAACATATTTGCATAGCATTCTCAGAGCAAAGGTTTCTGTGAGTCACCCTGGGTGCACTTTTCATTAACATGTGTTGTTTTCAGTGCTGCTGGAGGGCTACAATAAATTGATTAGCCTCTTTAAAATTTATCATAAAATTGTATTAACAAAATGGTAAATACATTACACAGAGACTGTAACCACGGGATGTTTACATAATGCCCACTGTGGACAAGTACTAAATACCATAAAAGACCTGAGACCCCCCCGAAAAGTCTGCAAGTTCTGGCTCTCACAAGGCAGCTAGAGCACCACTGTTGTTGCTGTTTCTCCTCCTGCTCCTCTTCCCCCTCACATTTCAGCTTCGGAGTTGTGAACTTTGCTGGTCGTTATTGCAATTCCTATCGCTAGGCTTCCATTGTCAGAAAAGAGTTGAGCCAGGGAAGTGTTCAGCACAAGGCAATCCCCGTCAGAAATGACAGAGTCCACACACTCCAGTACCGACCTGGGGGTCGCCTCCCACTTAAGGCGCCTCTGGTTCCTGTTGAGCTCCAGCCGGTAGGTGAAGTTGTCAGCTTGGGTCGGTGTGCCAATCAACATCATCGTGGCGAAGAACTGCGGGTGGCCTTCATACTTCTCCTGCTTCCTGAGTACCAGCAAAAACTGGTGGCCAAGGCAGGAGTGCATGATGATCCAGTCTGTGGGTGCGGGCAGGTGCATGTCCGTGGCCAGGAAGACAATCTCTGCACCCTGAAGGATGTTGATGTGATGGGTCTGCCTCAGGTGGGACACCACCACCTCCAGGTGCCCTTCCCATGGGCAGGAAAAGAGCGGGCACATGCAGGGAACCAGCTGGGGGTCATGCACTGCTTCGTGATGATGGCAGGGAGGAAGGATGCCTCTCTCCGTGGACGTCTGCGCAGCTGCACAGAGGGTCGGTGCATACTACAAGAAGAGAGAAATTACATGTGATAGCAGGTGGACCAAGAATCAGTGTAGATATGCAAGGTGCAGACCCCTGCAGATATCAGTCACCTAACACTCCACCTAAAACAGCACTAGTGGGATTGCAGGGAACTCAGCACTCTGGATATCAGAGGCAATTCTGACCTGGATCTGCACAACAAAAAGTGCCTCGTTCTCCAGAAGAGAGAAACTGTTTGAGTCATGGTAAATCACTTAAAATGAAAATGATGTATGTGTTTAAAGAGCAATTTCATTAGTTTAGGGGGAAAAATCTGATTAAAAGAAAAAAAAACAACAAAGCAAGAACAGCATGGGGCATTTTATATAGTTAAGGCTTTTGCTGCTCAGAACAAGGAAATGAAATATGTATGGCATTATTACTCTTTAATGAAACATACATGCAAATACAGGCATTTTTCCTGAAACAATAAGCTTTATAACATCCATAATTTGTGAAATAAAAGTCAAGTTTTTATTGTATACGATACCTTCATTTTTTTTTTTTTGTTCAATATATTTGTGCCTAATAGATGCACTTACCTCCATAAATCTTAAATTGCTCTCAAAGGTGAATGGATGGTAAATTTAGGGCATTTTTGCAATAAGGTAAATTTGGATTAAGGTAGGGCTGCTCACTAAAAAGGCAGTAGCTCCTGCAGAAGGTTTCCACATGAGGACTAGAAAGCAAATTGCTCTGCCTCTGTCAAGTGGATGTTGTTGAAGAGAAATAAGTCTTATTCAACCAAAAGTGTATTCACAAGTAATGCTATTCAGGAAGAGTAATGGCTTTCCACAATAACTCTGTGCATAGACAAACCCTAAAGCACAGGCATGCTGGTCATGATTCATTCTACCCAATTTTAAACATTTACTTCAGCATTTACTTCAGCCAATCAAGCCACCTTGGACTGCCTCTGAAGTCTGTAGGGTGCGGCAGCCCTTACAGCGGAGGATGCAGACCTCAGGTGGAGTAATTCACATTCTAAAGGTGACATCAGCTGATGCCAGACAGACTGAAATCCAGTCTGTCTAGTTGTACCTAATTTTTGGCTGTTTAATAAGTTTTTGTCTTTGAACCCCTCTTCTAAGAGCGTCTCATATATCCATTAATGTCTCTTATAAGAGTACATACATATGTATGCACATTTCGCTTAAACATATGTTTTTGGAAGATTCATGTAATTCCCTGAATACTGCCCCACATCCACTCATTTTAATATATGTACCCAAAATTCCAGGAACTACATTATAGTTCTAACATCTAACAGTTGTTTTCTTCCATACCACATCCAAGACATAGCAGATTTGGCATTTATTCGGTTATTTTTTGGGCAGAGACTTGTTTTAATCAGGGGCAAGCATAATCCTATAAAATGGGTGCTAAATTTGTTGCAAATGGTGTGTTTCTCATCTCTTTATGGATATCATGGTGCCTTTCATTACAGCCTTGCTGTAAGCAGTTTTGCTTTCCAGGATGTTTTGGAAGGCAATTTCTTGGGTGAATTGTCCTAACTCTCAGATGACTAAGGCTTCCTTGCCAACCAGGATGACAAGTCCTGGATCTCCATTCTCACTTTGTCAGTAGCTGCCCAGGAATGTGATGGGCAGAGCAAGGCTGTGATTGCTGCTGCTGTGAAATTCATGTTTCCTCCCAAGGCACTGGATGTCAAAGGGAGCTGTTTCTTCTTCCTCTGGTATTTGATGTGAAGAATAATTGACTAGTTAAGCCCTATTACTGAAACTTCCTTTTTCTTTGGAGAATTATTACTTCAACAGTACAGTTCTACTTTTCCCTTCCTCATTTTTTATTTGTTTTGCTGTGTAAAATTCAAGAATATAAACTTTCTAGGAACATAATGAATTGAGGACAGATAAATGACTATCATTGTCTGGGAAATAAAACAGGTCATTATAAACTAATCAAGGTTTGTGGCATTAGCTGCCTGCTTATCGCAGTGGGATTACTGGTTCACACTTAATTCTGCATTAATTTTTGCATCCCATTAGGATGAAAGTTATGGTTAATTTAAACTCTTTTTGGTGAAGGAGGGTATTGCAATGGAAGATCATAAAAGCCTAAAAAAAAAAAAATCCCTGAAATGCTAATTGCCTCATAAAATGAATTCTAATCTCCCAATCTAATACAGTGGGTGTGAGCAATTACTTTCTCTCACCAAACTGTTAATGCAACATTAGTGATTATACTAATTAAAACTAATGAACTCGTTCTCACATGCTGATAAACCTCTCAACCACTCAACAAGTTCCAGCCTTCTATCAGTTTTATTTAACTCTCCTTTTGGAAGATGAATCTTAAATTAACCTCTTGAATAACATTCAAAATTAGGTTTTGAAATGTGAAGCTTTATAGACTGTGTATAATTCTTCTCCAAAGATTACCAGAGTCAGAGAAACCACTTCCACTGAGGATGTAATTGAATTTAGAAATGCATTCTCCTAATTTGATAAGCATGGAGACCAACGGTAGCTCATCCATCTAAACTGCATCCAAGGTAAGAAAATAGAAATACCTTCAAAAAATCTCTTTATGATGAACACATTTCTATGGCTTAGGAATTAGGAATATAAATTACAATGAGCAATTTATTCAATGTATCTTTCTTCTTTCCTTAATCTGTGATTTTGTGTGTATGTGCACAAATAATTGTGAATTGTCTTTCACACCTCATATTTCTGAAACATTCTCAAAACCTTTCCATAAACCACTTCAGCAAAGGATTTCTGGTCTGACTCTGTTCATTTCAGGTTTACTGAAAATTCTGAAATCCAGGACAAACCACATGATCTATCTTTATTCTCTGACTAGGTGAGAACCATCTTCAAAATCTGATTTCTGAATTATTCAACATTCCTGTTTCTAAACTTTAAATTTGTAGTATTTTTAAATAAACGTTTAATAATTCTCTGTCACTGTAAAAAAAAAAGTCTCAGAGGAAACTATTACTTTACTCTTACTTTTGAGGTATGAATGTAACTATTGGGGTGTCTGTGCCCTTGTTGGTGATTCATATGACTGTGAATTGAAACACTAAAATTGAAATGCAAAATGGGCATAAAACGGTCACCTTGAGTGTATTTAAATGCTTGAATAAATATTTATGAACATTTTTTCTCATGTTTAATCTCCTCCAGTATTTACTTTCCATCATTTATTGCCCGATTACCTAATAAAATTAGGTTTATTATATTGTTGTGTCAGTCCAATATTATTCTCAATTATCTTTTAGCCTGTTGGCCAATTTTAGTCAAACTGAATTGTGGGATAGAAATCTCAAATGCTTTAATTTTCAATCATTTTTATGAGAAGAGGCATCAGGGTAGAGAAGTATGACCCTTGCACGTCTCCAGGGAGGAACAGTTTGCCACGTGTGCAGTATTACATTGGCAGACAAGAGAGAACCTAAACAATGGCAGTTTGATCCCAAATGTATTATAGACACCAGCGAATCCACATGAGACAGTGTCTTTGTGAACAGGAGAAAAGGCTTCAGCCAGAGTGCTCCTCATTAGACGCAACATAATCCCACCATGAGGCACCAAACTGCAGGAAACCAGGCTCTGCTGCTCACAGAAAAATTTCTTTTTAATGATGCAGCTTATTATGGTGTAATTCTTTTTAAGAACAAGTAATTTGGCAAAGAGCAATTTATAAACACATGGTGCTTTTCTCATGGAAAAAAAAATACAAACCATGATTATACTTGGACCTGGGACACAGGTTTTCTGCTAAAAATGCAACAAACCACATTAGATGTGATTCACTTGTTTTACCTTTGATGTCTGAGGAGTGGGTGGCTAACTCTGAAGAATATCAGTTCCTTTTACAGCAGAGCCCATAGAGAATGCAATTCACTTGATCCCAGGAGGTGCCAAAGGAACATCCCCCTGGACACCGCTCTCTACATGCAGCAGGACCAAACACATCCTCAGTGCAGTTTTACCAGTTTCTAGACAAAGAGCAGAAGGGCAACCCTATTTTAGCCAGGGAAGAGCTGTACCACCATGGGCTTCTCCTACTGCATTGGAGACAATACAGCCCGTGGAGAGAGAAGCAGATGCCTATTCACATAAGGGTGTAAATCCTTGGTTCCTTACCACTGGTACACTACTCAAGTCACCTCCAGTGACTTCGTAGAAGTCTTCTGACATTCAGGGGAAGTATGAAGAGTAGATCCAAGAGTTAGAGATCTCCAAGATCTCCAAGAGGTCAAAAAGCCACAAGTACATTTCTGACTCTGCAGCTGCAAAGGTGAGGCACCCAGCTGGGAGAAAGGTCTTTGGTATTGCTCCTCATGCTCTGAGACCTTTTGTATTCGAACTATCAAAGTTTTCAGTCAACTGTAGTACAAATAGTGGAAACAGAGGTAGCAACCCCCACTGCACGTCTGCTGGCTGAGCTCATGGCCCTGTGGGTTGCAGACACTGGCTACACCACCATTCCTCTAGCCCTGCTTCCCTGCTCCACATCGGCACAGTTTCAATAGGGACAGCAAGTGTGGCTGCTTCCCTGAGCAGCTAAATGCCTTGCCATTAAAGTTCTGACTTGAAAATGGTGAATTTACTCAAGATAAACTCCACAGGGTGAGGAAGGGTTGAAATCAGTCCTCCCATCCCACAGCAGGGGGCCCAGACACTGATGACCTGCAGTATATGGAGAGTGAGTAGCACCACCACATTGCAAAAGAATAAACAGGCTCAGGTCTTCAGAGAGAAGGTTAAGTGTCACCTTTCCACACTTTTCAGCATTTGCCAGTGTTATATTGGGAGTCTGGATGCCTCATTCATACTTTTACTTACTGTAATGCACATAATGTACAAAAATCAGCCTGTGAACAGTACCGGTGTGTGCTGAGAATATCCTAAGGAGGGAGGACAAGGACTAGTTCACTGCCCAGTGAATAAGGGTTTCTGACAGCAGAACAGGTGCTGCAAATAATCATCCTTTTCCAGACACTTCATGCCTGTGCAACTGTATTTTCTCCAGTGATCACACGCACTTTGCAAACACTCATTAATTCACCCATGTGCTGGGCTATTTGCTTGGGGAAGTCAGTGGTGTAGTCTGAAGGCCATCATTGTAGGGCTGTTGAGGAGGGTCACATAGAAAACAGCAAAGAGGAAAATAAAGCCACTGGACATGCCAGCCAGCCCAAAACAGAAGACAGTGCTCCCACTCTACTCCAGTCCCACCGCAACCTAATCCTCCCAAGAAGGAACTGCTCCTTCCATGCATCCAAACTCTTTCCTCTTCATCCTCAGCCTTCTTGGCTGGATTACAGGAGAGTTGATAGGAGCTGTATATGTTCATGGCAGCTGTGACCCTTGGTAGGAGCCAGGGGTTGAGAGGGGCTGTGCTAACACCCTTTTTACAAACCCACCAACTGTGCTGAGGCTGCCTCCTCCTATGGTCAGCTCCACTATGAGATATAGTTTCTTATTGTGTACAACTTCGTAAAACTTACATTGTTTGGGGAAATACCTGATTCAGGCTGACTTTAAAATACATATTAAATCACATATACACTTGCATTAACACACATACACATATTTATATATAGACTCATAATACATATTCATTTCAAAAGTTTCTGAGAATAATGCAGTGGGAGAAAACACACTTTTGTCCAGGTTAGACTATTCTGATACCTTTTTTGTTTAAAAAATAGTGGGATCTGGGGGGATGGAAGCCTATGCATCTTGATGATGAGCTTCTCTTATAAATTTTATTTTATTATTTCTCCTTGTGAAAACAGTCCCAAATTTTAGAATGCATATTTTTTATTAAACCTTCTTCTGAGAGGGGTGCTTTTTGCTGTGTAATTTTTTCTTCTATGAGGCTCATTGCTGTGTCTGTCTCTGTGCATAACAGCCACTTGCCAGCTGATACCCTTGATGCTGAATTGAAGAACAACAGCAGTATTTTTCTCTTACTGTTGGGTCAAGGAATTTAGGCATGGAGGGATTAAAGATCCAAGTGTTGTGACCGTATTTTTTTTGTCCAGCTTGTATCAACCAGCCCCTGATTTTTCATAGTACAATTGCCTCTGAGAGCACTTGATATTTTCTAAATCCAGCCTCCATTAACCTCAGATGCAGCTACAAGTGATTAAACTATCTGCAGATCAGGTCCAAGACTTTGGCAATGTGGATTTCCTCACAGCTACAGGAACTCCTTAATAACATGTCATTATTTACCTCATCTCCTCCACCGCCCTGTGTGTGACAAGAAAGAACAAGAGATGCAGTCACCCTATAGGTAGGTAAGTAGCCTACCTACCTACTCATTTCTACCTAGTAGAAATGAGCCTTGAGAACTCAGTGGATTTTTTACTGTGTCCTAAAGATTTCCACAGACAAGGAGAGACCCAGGCCTGCAGCTGTGAGATGCTTTGAATGAGCAACTTTTCAGGGTTTTCAGCAGCTTTAAGCAACCATGGCAACTTTCAGGGTTTCGGTTGAAACAAATTGGCAATTTCTTTGCTGGAGAAATGTACCATTTATTCAGTTTTCTTACTGTCTTCCTCCTCTTTCTGGGCTTCTCAGGGTCTGATTGCTTCTTCTCATCTGTATGGAAACTGCCTCCAATAATTTTCTAATTCTCAGCTTCTTTCTGCCTCACAAAAGCCTTGCCACCCACTAACATCCACCTCCACGTTACTTACACCCACTGCCTAGGGACAGATGCTCAAAAGAACTATAAAGGTAACATGAAGAAAGTAGTGAGTCTTTTAATCCTGGTCTCAATTTATCTCCTGCTCTTTTTTAATATGCTAATAAGATTTTTTAAATCTCTCAGATGAAAGAAAAGAGAAGAAAAAAAAAAAAACAACCCCCTGAACCTATTTTGTCAAAAGCTATATCTGAAATTAAGAAATCCAAGCCAGGGCTCATGTTGGGGATTTATTTAAAATTTTAATTACACAACATCTTGTTCATTATGAATGCATCAGTTGAATTTCTTAAGTACTGAATATTAGTTGCAGCTTTGGCTGTGGGAGGATTTGTTTTTCCTACTATCAAAAGACAGTGAGAGGACAACTTCAAGCTTATTTTGCTAATCTCACTTTGCAGTATAATCAGGTGTGATTTAGTGACACAGCATAGGGGATGTGTTAATGGCTGTCCTCATGCTAATTACACACCTCTGAGCATGCAGAAATAACTACAACTTTAGTATACGTCCACACTGTAGCACACACTTCGCTCTATCAGACAACCCTGAATTTTAGATGAAACCACATATAGAAGTATTTTGGGGAAAAAAAAGTGGTTTTGTAGTAGATATAGCAAGACTATGATACAGCATTTTAAATGTATCCCAGATAGAAAGAAAGACATTATTCCCATATTAAATTCCCTTGTTTTTTTTTCAAAAATAAGTTTTTTCAGCATAAACTGCCATGCAGTCTTGAAGTACAAGCAAAAGAATTCAAGAAACTTGACATTCTGCAATATATTGAAAACAATGTAATGATAATGAAATATAAACAGGATTCACACTAAAGCATTTCAATTCCATAGATGCTTTCTGAGAGACACTTGTGTAGACATGGACAGGGTGGAGCAAAGCCATGCTCTTCAGTTCTTCTGCGTTGAAACAAAGTTTGATGAACCCTTCCCAGCCCAGATGGAAGGAGACTGAAACTTCTTGTGTTTAAACTGAATGGAGACATACCACCTTGCTATCTCTCAGCCAAAGCTGCAGCTGGGTCAGGGACATCCAGGCAAATGGTCCTGGTTTAGCTTTAGCTGCTGCATTTGATGGATCTCACTTGACATCACTTTCTGTGCTCTCTTTGAGGAATAAAATACACTGAGTAGATATAAGCAAACCACATGCACGGGCAATTTCTGTGGAGCAT
Organism: Manacus vitellinus; assembly: GCF_001715985.3. NCBI lineage: Eukaryota > Metazoa > Chordata > Aves > Passeriformes > Pipridae > Manacus > Manacus vitellinus. The sequence continues at coordinate 29,955,566 of NW_021940208.1, forward strand.
CTGGCAGTTATTTGCTAGACAAAATAAATGAAAAGCATGGAGATGAAATGGGTGAAATGGAAACATCTGCACCTGTGGAGATCTGGCAAGTTGGCAAGCTGATACACATCACCTACTCTGGGATGATCGCCCTGTGCCTGCTCTAAGGGCTTAACTAAGGATGAAGCTGTAACAAGAGAAAAAAAAAGGCATTCTGGCTTTGGGTAAAGACAGTATGAGACCATGACTCTGGGAACAAATAGGACCAGATATGTTCATAGCGCTCAGAGAGCATCCTTGCTCAGTGCAAGGTGCTGGACCCATGCTCACTACCCTCTCCTGCATTTCCTTTCTGCTACTTGAAATCCCCTGATAGAAAAGTGGCTTTCTAGGCATTTTGAAGAGCTTTTCATATGAAGTGGAACAATAGAGGACAATAAACTACTCCTGTTCCTCAAGAAGAAGCCCACTAATGTTCTCTTGCCAGTACAATTTAAGCCCTTTGCAGAGGCACCCAAAAGAGGAGCTGAACTGAAGCTGTTGAGGTGGAGCAGGAGCTGATGCATACCATGGAGGGAGCGAAGACAGACTCTGCCGCTGTCATGAGGAGATTCCCTGTAGGGTAAATGGTTACTGGGGATGAATCTAGATCCTGGATCCTGAGCTACAGCTACTGTCAGCAATAGAGGTGGAAAGCGTGGACAGCTACAGGTCAGAAACAGTTCTCCTCTGTTGGTAGTTTGGAGATAATTTCCAAATTTCCAATTTGAGCATTTCCATCTCTGGTTCATATCTAGGAGTACCTGAGCACCCTCCGGGCAGACTTCCCAGGTTTGCCAAAAGGCTGAAACCATTAAAGATTTGCAAAAAGCCAGGCTAGAGGGTGACACATGCCCTTGGGACCTCATTTGCAACTTGTATTCTCTCTGCTGCATTTTAGGACTGGATACAATGCAGTGATAATAAGCCATAGTGCAGTGTATTTGATGCTGCATTGCAACTGCTGATGCACTGGGGCATGGAGATGTTTACCCTCTTCTCTTTGGACTAGAAGAAGATTTTATACCTTGTTTTAAGAAAGGGTGATGCCTCTAAACGCCATCCCCTTTGGCCACACAAGGCAAGTATCGAAGCCAAGGCACACGCTATCAGCTCTTTCTCCAGAAGGGCAGGGTGCAACCATTGTTTATCACCAGACCGCTCATGAGGCACTGCTGACTGTGGCTCTGGGTGATGTAGTGAACAGCCTGCATATGTAAAAAGAGATAATAAAAAATGCAGAATTATCTGAAGATTCACTTCATCCTTTATCCACTTTGTATTTTGGATAAAGCCTGTTAATAAAGTGCAAAACCATTATAGGCTTTAATTAAAAGCAAAATGATAAAGTAGTTCCAAGCTGCATCTGCTCTGCCTGATAGGGAAGGCAGAGTTCATAAGAGCCCTGTATCTGACCTGTTGATTTTTTGGTTTACATTCACACTGAGAAAGAAATTAATATGGAAAAGAGTTTAAAAAAAAAAGGAAGAAGAAATGATTGCCCACTGTGCTGATAAACTTACCAGTTCAGACTGCCTCTAAATAACTCATCATCTGATATTCATTTACAAGTTACTACAGTAACAGCGTGTCTCCAAGAAAGCAGATTTGCTTAAGTCATCTGAGATAATTAGACCAAATCCACCCTGAGACAATTGAAATTCTTCCCTTCCACCAGACAACCTCCAGCTATCACAATTATATGACACATAAATCCATTAACTGCTCTTTCAGAAACGCACCCTGGGAGTGCCAAAGGATGGCACAAAGGAAGGAGGTAAGGGATGAGGTAGTGATTGTTAAGCAAGCCCACAGACTCTCTTGGTAGGACCAATGTCTCCAATCCCATGTACATACCCCTTCTGGCCAAGGATCTGCTCTGTGGTCTATGTCACATTGGCCTTGCAACCGTCACAAGGTAATGTGCCACCAAACCTGCACCAGGCAGGTCACAGCTGAGTGCAGATGCTGTACTGGGGCCATGTACGTGGAGTGACAAGGGAGCACAGGGCTCACAATGGTGCCAACCCTGTCTCTCTGTCCTGTCTCATAGCTTGTGCCTGTGCCTATGTCTCTGTAACAGTCACTGAGCAATGAGAGACTCCTTGCAATGAGGAATGAGAGACTGAGCAATGAGCCGTAAGAGACTCCTCATTTTTGGTTAAGATCTCCTAAGAGCTGTGTCTCAGGAAATACAAGAGTGGCTGAATATCATGCTTGTCTCCCTCTTGCTGAGGCATTGCTAGTACCAGCAAGTGATGAGCATCTCAAACCCATCCACAATGGCCTGGTATGGTGGAGTCATGCTCAGGTTTCAGGAACACTAGGAAGAGAAGAAAGGAAAACAGATTGTTCTGGGCTCAGGGTTAACTCTCCATTGCCCTACACGTCTACCCCTTCTCCACTAGTGACATTCAGCTTGCCCTTGCTCTGGGTACCTGCAATGTGAGTGTGGCACTGAATGAAGAAGTCTACCTGTTACAAGACAACCTAAAATTCATGATTATTCTACTGTCAGCTGAAAGTGTGTCTTGAGTTTGTGCATTCAGGCTTAAGAAAGGGGAAAAACCCACAAAACACAAAACAACCCAGAAAACCTGTGTGAGCCATTAGCTTTGGGCATGAAAAACAAACTTCAAGTCTGGGTAAATTTATTTAGTTTGTGTAATGTATGCAGATGTTTCAATGATATATATTTTTTGCAGTAAGGAAAGGAAAATTTCTCTGGGAACATTTGGTTTGTGTCACAAATACTTCTTTTAATTTTGTGCAAATCATAGGCTGTTTCTTCTTTTTCCTCCCCTTCAAATTTTGGAAGATAGTTCTTCTAGAAGTTTTATTCACATGGGGAGGATGCAGGTGTAAAGAAAGAACAGAAAAGGAGGCTCAGCTTAGCCAGAGAAGACAATGTTCCAGCCCTATTAATAGAGTGAAAATTTAAAGGATTTTGTTGAAGGAAAAAAGCCCCAAAAATCCACAACAATGTTCTAGTTAAAATTCCTGCTTACAGAAAGCTACCGTCTATCCTATCCAGGAGGGGTTGAATCAGTCTCCCTGCTGTGCCTCCTGCAGCACTGCCCTTTTGGGGAGGGAATCCCCTGGCATCCTCTAGCCTGCTGGCACCTCCCCTCTGACCTCGTGTGTCACCCTCAAGAGAATCACAGAAGGTTTGGGGTTAGAAGGAACCTTTGAAGATCATCAAGTCCAACTGCTCTGTCATGGGCAGGGACATCTATCAGAAAACCAGATTGCTCAAAGCCCCATCCAAGCTAGCCTTGAACACTTCCAGGGATGGAGCATCCACAACTTCTCTGGGCAACCTGTTCCTCTGTCTCAATATCCTCATAGTAAAGAGTTTCATCATTATGTCTAATCTAAACCTGCCCTCTTTCAGTTTAAAACTGTTACTCTTTGTCCCGTTACTACAGGCCCTGGTGAAAAGTGTCTCTGTCTTTTTTATCAGCCCCTTTACGAATTGAAAAGTTGCAATGAGATCTTCCTGGAAACTTCTCCCACCCCAACTCTCTCAGCCTGTTTTCATAGGAGAAAAGCTCCAGCCCTCTGATCACCTTCATGGCCCTCCTTTGAATCTGTTCTAAGAGGTTCACATCATTCTTATGTTGGAGACCCCCAGAGCTGGATTCACTATTCCAGATAGGGTGTCACAAGAGGGAAGTAGACAGGCAGAATCATCTCTTCTGATCTGCTGGTCACATTTATTCTTATACAGACCAGGATATGGTTGTCTTTCTGGGCTGCAAGCACGTATTGCCAAGTCATATCTGATTTTATATGGACGTGTACCCCCAAGTACAAGTCTCCACAGGACTGCTCCAGATCCATTCACCACTCAGCCTGTATTGATACCAGGGATTGACCTGACCCAGGGGCAGAGCCTTGCACTTGGCCTTGTTGAACTTCATGAGATTCATGAGGCCCTACTCCTCAAGCCTGCCAAGGTCCCTTTGGATGACATCTCTTCCCTCGAGTGAATCAGCTGCACCCTCAGCTTGATGTCATCTGCGAACTTGCTGAGGGTGCACTCAATCCCACTGTCTATGTCTATCTTTCATGAAGATTTTAAGTAGTATTGGTCCCATTATGGACCCTTGTGGGACACACTGCTCATTACTGGTTTCTACTTGGATACCGAGCCATTGACTATAATTCTTTGGATGCCGCCATCCATCCAGTCAATTCCTTATCCATCTAACAGTCCATCCATCAAACCCATCTCTCTCCAATTTAGAGGTAAAAATATTGTGGGGGATTGTATCAAAGGCCTTACAGAAGCTGATGACATCTGTAGCTCTTCTCCAGTGATGCAGTCACTACATTGCAGAAGGCTACTAAAATAGTCAGGCATGATTTGTCCTTGGTGAAACCATATAGGCTGTCTCTAATCACATCCCCATCTTCCTCATGTTTTGACATCTTCCAGGAGGATCTGCTCCATGATATTATCAGACACTGAGGGGAGGCTGACTGATTGGATTTTACCAGGGGATGATGATGTTGTTTATGGGTAAAACATGAACAATCAGAGGTGAGAGACCCATCACGCAGTAGTGCTGCAGTCCCTAGAGTCTAGTTGTTTTTAAAGTTGGAAATCCATTGGCATAGACTGTGCAGCTCTGGCTGCAGCACCATAGGCTCTTTCTGTCAGTTCTGGTCTCCTTGGCTCTCTGTTTTAAAGTTTCCTATTTCAGTGAAGTGTAGCACTGGGGAAAGGGGGAAGAGAAGCCACATATCTTATTCAAAGCCATTCTCACACTTTAGTGTCCCTCCTCACAACCTCACTTGTCTTGTGGGAAGGTTTTATGTTTTAACTTCAGTCAGGTCCTCCCCATGCAGGCAGCTTAACACGTGTTCCTATAAACTTATCTGGCTGTACAATACTGCATAACTTGCACATCATAAAAGTGAATAATTTTACAACTATTCTGATACACTTATGGGTTTTGAGGATTTGAGAGTGAAGTAGATTTTCTAAATTTATTTTCAACTTTCTATAGAGAGCTTTTTATAGATCTTTCTGTGTGATGTTATTGAACAAGATGACAGACCATTCATTTTTATCACATCAAAGGTGTTCCCAGGACAAACTCTTTTCCTTCTTCCCAAAGGGCTGCAAGGAGGAAGCGTGGCGTCTGAGGGGTGAGAGACTGAGGGGAAGATCTTCTTCCTGTCTCTCACACTGCAGTGCTGCCTACCTGCCCCCTGGGCAGGGTGCACCATGTTAGAGAGGGAAACAGCCTCATCGCCCTCTGAGGGTGCCCTCAGTCCATAGAGATTCCTGCTGCAGTACCTGCTCCATGTTGGGCTATGATTCTGGGGTGAAGAGCATGGGTTTGCTACAAGGAACTGTCCACCCCTGTGACAACCTGAGTCAGTCAGGGTGGGCATTACACCACCTTCTGGTTTCATAAAGGGCTAGGAGAGCTCAGGGAAGCCCTTTGGGATCAGGCTTAACAAACAGGAATGTCTATGTAATGTTTTATGCAGCCTGCCATGCCAAAGGCACGAATCGTGTGAAGTTACTGCAAGAGAGACACACGTTCTCCCAAGGGGAACAACTCAAGTGTTTCTTCAACTTCACCAGCAGCTACTTGCTCAGTGAAGGCTGTTAGGCACCTTCATGCCCCTGTCAACATAGCTTCCATCTGTCTTTAAAAGCCTTCATTTCCTTCTTTTCCACCCTATAAGCATGCAGTGATGGCTTACTCCGTAATTTCCAAATCCACAGCGAGTCCATGGTAATTCAGGATAACATCTTTTAGACAGGGGGGCTTGCAAAGACTTTGAGGGTAAAGATAACATTACTCGGCAGAATAAATACCTGTGACAAACAACTGGATAAATTTTGCGTGGAATTTGTCTTGTCTAAATGTATTTATCTAAAAGATAGACATGTTCAAATCTGACCTACTCATGAAGCTTAATCTTCTTAATAATGGAGATAAGATGCACCTCCACAAAGTTATTCATCATCCTTGTGTTGAACATGTTCATCTTCAGGGAGAGATGAAATTACTGAGAGCACCTGCAGGAGATGTTCACTTCTCTTCCTTGTCTAGAAGTGGAGTTGGGGTCACTGGCCCAGCACTGGACATCAGACTTGAGAAGTTTCCCCATGTTCACTATATCAGGAGAATCACAACTCTTGAGTAGCAAGGGTGTCAGGACACAGCCACTGTGACTGTTCAATGGATGATTATGAGCTGCCTATTTGCCTAATGCAGAAAATCCCTGGAGCTGTCACGTTTTCTTCTCAGCTAAGGGATGGTCATCCTAATTTTCAGTCCTCTAGATTTAACAATGAAATAAAACTAATTTACAGCTCTTTCTATTAGGAGGACAAATTTTCATCTCTGTCCTTTGGGTGAGAGGCCCTATAACAAATGAATGATTACTTATCCATGATACCTATTAGAGATTGCAGTTGAGTCATCTCATTTGTTGTTTGAACACAAGGAATTAAGAGCCCTAGCAGGGCTGTCACAAAAATTGAATTCATAATGAGATGAACACTGCTTTTACCAGAGGTTCTTTCTAGAATTAAATATGGGAAAAGCTCAGTGATGACAGGACCTTAAGCTGTGGACCTGAATCACAGAGCCTAGTAGGACTTTCCACTTGCACAGGCTTCCTCCCATTGCTACTTAGAAGTGCAACCTAGCTGCCACACGGTGGAATTCACAGAGACAAAGGGGCAGTTAGCCATGTACTTGCTTGGCCCTTTTCCCTCCATCATTGTCAGCAGTTTACTGGGGACAGTTTACTCCGAACAGCAGCCACCCTGATAGATTCCTGTGTACTTAGTCTGATGCTGATTGAAGACCAGTCCCTGCTGCCAGGTAACAAAGCTGATCTCCTTCAAAAGCATCCTCAGTGCAGGGAAACAAATAGCTTTGAAGTTTTAGGAGTAATGTTGAAGAATGGCACGGATAACTTGACTTTGAGCTGTGTGAAAGCAAAATTATACCCTAGTAGTTCTGCAGAGTCTCAAGGTCAAGACACACATATTTGGCTTCTGCTCAGACCCTTCTGCCCCTAGACTGTGGAGCCATCACACCTGTGCACCTCAGCACCACAGTGCCTGTCCACTCTGGATCAACCTTCCCTGACCCAGCAACATTGCTCTCCTCCCTGCAACCTGCCCTGACTCACCAGGCATTCCCCATCGTGCAACACAGTGCCCTGGCATTGTCTCACATATTGAAGGAAAGAAAATTGTAATAATTGACTGCCATTTATTAAACTACAAGCTAGCCATTAGTTAACTCATTGTTCTTGTTTGTCCCAGTCATAAGATGGAAAACTAACCCATTTTCTTTCACTCATAGAAGTCTGTCCACACTCTGTTACAGAGTGTATCCACAGAGAAAGTACCCAGAGCAGTATTCTACTCTTACCATGTGCATTAAGGATCTTTCCTTTCTAAACTGGGGTTGCAGTTTGGCACTGGATGGAAGGAAATCTGAAATTATAACTCTTTTTTCTACAGCAGAGCAGGAGAGCTGACTGCCCTGTTTTTGTGGGCTCAAGGAAGCACAAACAGGAGGCTCTGCAAGGTTATGGTGGGAAGCTATATGGCAAGACCTGCTTCAGATTTAGACCAGAAGATAAATGATCAGTGAAAGACCTCACTGTTTTCCTCCATCCACAGCCACTCAGGTCAGTCCACTCCAGCACAGAACAGAAATGTATGAACATAGATCCTCCACCACTACAAACCAGAGAAACCCAGTAATGAGCAGCATGGAATGAAGATCATTAACTTCATCCCTGCTTAGCCTCATCCCCGCTAGGGGTCTTGTCACACAGGTGAGAGCAGCTAACTTCAGGGCAGGTAGTGGAGAACCTTTTTCCACAGAAAGTGCTGATGCAGTTGTAATGCTGCAGTCCCAACTTAAGGATCACAAATGCTCTTTCCCTAGAGATGCTTTGTGTCTCTGGTGGACTTGAGGAAGTGACATCAGCATTGCAAAGGCAGACCTGCAAGTCGCATCTCTACTTTGTTTTCCACATGAGCTTTCTCCCCATTTATTTCTGCTGCCTGTTTTACATGAAGATCTGCTTTAGCTTTGGGGCTTGCTCCAGCACAATTTGCTAAAATTATATCAAGTATTGATTGGTCACAGATATATTACAGGGCAATGCTATTGAGCATACATTAAGTAAATGGAGGAACAGGCCCATGCTGCTTTTCTTCTTTTATCAGAATGGTAGTCAGCAGCAGCAGAGTTGTACAAGATCTGAAACTGGCCAGAGATTGCCCAAATTATTAGACTACAGAGAAGACTAGGTGTTGTGTTAAATGCCATGGGCCTGGTACTGCCCTTGGGTACAGAGTAGTTACATAAAAGGTCTTGGGAAATAAGAATGGTTTAAGGAAAAGAAACCTTGCAATTCAAGACCCTCAGCACTGTGGTGATATGCCATACTGATCTGTGTTTCATTTGCACTTACTATTGCTCAATATTTAATTTCATTTTTACTTAGAAAGGTGCCCTAGTGACAGTGACGGCTGGCTACTATATGTCAAGTCATGCAACTCGGGCAATGAAGAAAGGACAGTAAGAGAAGAGCAAAGAGGAGATACAGTTGCAACTCCAGGTGGTGGACATTAAGGTGACACTGGTAGAAGATGAGAGGAAAGTGAAAGTTTCAGGATGAGAAACTGAGGTTAAAAAGAGTTTTAAGAAGAAATTTTTAATTAAAATATGGAGAAAGGTAAACTACAACTCTTTCTTAACAGTCAGATGTGAAAATGGGTATCATTGACAGCAGTATCAACCTAAAGTGACTTGCAAATGTCCTTTCGCTGGAGTTTCCTGCTACTAACCTTACAAAAGTGACTGCAGTTAAAGAAATGCAGGCTGGAAATTTAGAAAAGACTGTATTAAATAATATCAGGATTGAGTTAAACCATCTGAAGGTGCAGAGTGGCAGAGTTACAGATAAGCTTACTTCCCAGTTTGGTCTGACATTGTCCTGATTCTGGTATTGCTTGGCTATTTTTCTCCACTGCCTATAAGAGGAGTTGAGAGTGACTAAGCTGAGCTCAGATATCTGGTTTTTGGAGATGAATCCTACCTTACTCCTGCCTCTGAGCTTCCTGGTCACCTTCAAGCCCTTTGAGTCTGTCTCTTCCTTATCCATCAGTCTGGCTCCACACTGGCTTGTCCCCATGTTGCCTTGAGTTTAGAGCATGGTGCTAATAGTGCCAAGGCCATAGGTTCAATCCCCGGTGAGGCCATTCACTTATGAGTTGGACTCAGTGATCCTTGTGGGTCCTTTCCAACTCAGAATACTCTGTATAATGGGGTCCTATTGTTGTCTTTATATCCTTTTCTAGATCAGTGTTTTTATGAATTTAGGCTCTCCTGATAACATCACTGCTCTTCCTTGAACTCTGCCCTAACTGAGCCATGACACATCAACATCCAACTCTAAACTTAGACTGCTTTCAGGATCTCAGCTAGCCACCTGGAATAACTCTGTGCCCTCTCTTTGCCATGTGAAGATGTACATTGACACTAACCATCCAGGTGATAAATTCTGTTCCACCTGGTCCCTCATGTGAAAGACTCCCTGTGACAAAGCAAGCATCTATGTTTTCACCATGGCTTGTCGCCTTTAAAGGGTGATGGTATGCAGGTCATGTACAAAGCCTAAACTGCCAAATAAAGGAGTTCAAGGGACAAATCTTTGTCCCAAGTTCAGATGACACAACCTGGCTTACAGATATACCTTCATTGTAGGGAGACAGGGTAATCTTGAAGCTATGCCATTTAAAAAGTTCTGCAGGTGATCAAGGTCTGGATCTCAACCAGACCTCATTCCTAACTTATAAACCTAGTCTACCCTTATATAGGTGAATAAAACAGGTCAGGAGTCATTCCTTGGCTCTGAGGACAAGTGGCACATCTTCTGTCCATGTGGTTTAACTTGCCTCTCACACAGAGTGGCTTCTGCATTGTGCTTGGTGGAAACAGCCTCTGGTCTCTCCAAGGCAATTAAGGAAAATGTTTGCTGGTATGAGGCAAATCCAGGGAGAATGCTGCCCATCACACTGCTGTGACCTTGGCCTGCTGTGGCTTGGTGGGTACAGCCATATACAAATTTCCCACGCCCAGAGGTGGCTGCTCAGCATGTGCAGGCAAGAGGTAGAAATTCACATCAGGGAGTTCATGTGCTGCTTCCCAAGCCCTTGAAGGTTAATGGTTGCACAGAGACTGTCAGCTTTAAGGGACATCTTTTGGCACCTTTCCTAAGCACTCAGTCATTTGAAAATGAAAATAATAAGCATTTTCTTGTGGAAGGCCTTTTCTTTTGACACCTTATGTCAAGATGCAGTTACATGTCAGGTACGTGTTTGTTTTCACAAGGCACGATGTAAAAAACATCTCTTCCTTCAAGTGCACATTGTGTCAGCAGCTCTTTTGGACTGATTTCAACTCCTCAGCTGTACTGCAGCTCTTCTATGTCTAGAAAAGGGCATTCAGGCTTTACCTTCCCTGTCAGCTGAAGAGTCACACCACTTTGGAAAGTACCCTTGAAATCAATGTGGGTGCTATATTAAAACTACTTAGCACATAAATTGTAGGACACAAGGCAGTGTGTGTAACAAGGCATGATAACCATGCAGCGAACCTGCTGTACAAGCTCATTTCAAAATGTAGCACAGACTCCTTGCTCTTCTGCTTGCTTGGTTCAGAGCTTTAAGGAAGAGTGTGCTTATGAGGGTACACGGCTAACCCCATCCAAGCTCCAGTAAGTCAGAAATGGGGCTGAACTTTCTCACACATCATAATTTTTTTTGCTGCTGATATGCCCACACTGTAGGCTTGATGTTAAAATGAGCTTTCCCACCTAATTTGTGCTCTTTTGGCTGAATCTGAGGATGTTACTGGATGGACAGTGATGAAAGAACAATAAAACAGGAATGGAAGTGTCATAGCCACATTTCAGTAGGTGCTTCCACAGGGCTTGATCGTGTACACAGTAATAAAAAAATTATAAATGGGCACCTTACCCTGGAGTAGTGAGACAGCGAGGGAAAGAACAGGAACTATCTCTGCAAGTTTGCATATGCCTAGGCATTTGACCATGGAAAGGATGCATTTAGAAGGTGGTTTTATTTCCAAGCCTGCCAAGGGGAGATACATCTATGCAGGTAATTATTAAAGTGTATCTTCAGCTTCACAAACCTGAGCCTGTAAAAAGCTAAACTCATGTGCCCATGAAAGACTTTCTATGTGAAAAACTTAAAGGCTCCTTGGACGTGCCAAATTGATTTCTTTGTCTTCAAGTATGAATATCAATTAAGCAGAGGTTACGTCCTAGCTTAAAAGCTGAGTGAGATTTATGTGAACAATCAGTTTCAGTTACAAGGAATTAATTTTATGTATATACTATGACCACAGGAGTACATTATTTGCTTTCATGTCTTTTGTTTCCTGATACTGGCACTCTGGAGCAAGGGTATCTCAAGTAGATTTGGCTTCTCATTATACATCCAAATCCCAACCATACAACTAGAGACACCTGTTGAAGGATCACACTCAGATGAACATGATTAGCTGTGTGCATCCCGATTCAGTGGAGGCACCCCAAGGTTTTGCTAATAGAGGAGCCATGGCTCCAGGGAGAACAGCAGATGCTGAGTGGTCAGAATGAGACTCATTTGCACTGGAGTGGTGCATTTCTCACTTTGCTGCTTTACCATTGTACAACCCTCATTACTTCTGCTATTTCTTTTTCTCCAGCACTGAACATAACAAGTACCTTGAAAAAGCACCATACATAAAGGGTGAACAACTGTAAACCCAAATTCTTAGCTGAACAAAGCCAAGACAACTCCAGTGCAGCCATTCCACTGCCACTACAGCTAAGAGCAGGGAGACACGAGGACAGCAAAGGCTTTCACAGTTTGCATGCCAATGTGAAGGAAGATAAATTTAGGATCCAGTCCTGGTTTCTGTGGATTGTGTTTTACAAGAGACATTATCTAAAAGAAACCAGTATGTGGTTTACTCTTTGCACAAGAGGCATAAATATGGAATCATATTTCTTCTATGCCAAGATGCTTATGTTTTTGCCTGCATGTTTGCCTTGCTTCAACAGAAAGAGTGGAGGGTGATTCCTACTCCAATCTATTCCACCATTAGGGCACTTGTGTGGGAAGTAGTAGATGTGGCTCCCTCCTTTTTGGGAGAGACTTCTTGTTTGCTAGGTTGCTCTGTAAGCAGTAGATGAAACACAGACTGAAAGCTGCTGCTAGGGAGTTGTGCCTTCTCCTGCCCTGTGTACTGTCAGTTTGTGTAGGGTACACTCACAAAATAAATACAGAATCTAGTCCATTGGGCAGCATAGGACTATCTGATTTTCCACCCAGAGTAGTACAAGTGAAAGACGTAGAGCTGAACAAGATAGTCCAAAGACATCAGCCCTTTAAGGGCGAGGAGGTACACTAGGTACATTAGCACATTTTCAGTGGCAGCTTTGGTATATAGAGACTCTTATTGTGTCGAAGCGATTTGGAGTTAGAGAACAAATGGTGCCTAACTGTATTTTAGGAGCTGGATCCTGCCCCAAGTCCCCAGCAGGTCATGTTCATGAACAGGTAAAGGAAATGGCACAGTTTTCTCCTACACTGGCTAAGCCACCATCCATCATGGGAATTTGTCCATCCCCTACTTACTGGGGGACCACTGAAAACCTGGGGTGTCTCAGTCCATTGACTACAGAGAGTTTACTCTGATCTTAGGGGCAGGTAGATAGGTAGCAACTCCAGGACTCAAGAAGAAAAACACAAGCATGGGAATATATAAAATCCTAGAGTTTCCAACACACAGAGTTGGAAACTGGAAACTCGACAGCACTGAGAACCTGTTACAAGCGCAGTAGAAAGCAAACCCTCCCCATCTAATGGCTGATTGCTTGCCCAGCAAGGACTCTTCAGGTGTCTTATGGGGGACACTGAGCATTCTGATGCTTAGCCTGGCAACACATTAAATCCTAGCTATCTCTTGTCTGTGTCAACCAATAAATAACTGTGTTATACTTCAAAGTTGTTATATCCTGCTTACAGAATCTCTTTGTGCATAGCAAAAGGTGCCTGAACAAAGCGACCTAGAAAATGAGGGTTCCAGTTTCCTCTCTCCAATATATAAAGCCAGCATGACCAATAGAATAAAATCCAGTTTCTTTGTTCTTGTTCTCCCTTTTAATCTTTGTTATCCCTGCAGGTAATGAGAATGACACACTTTTATCGTTATTTGTTGGTGTTGGGGGTTACCACAGAGGCATAGGGGTAAAATATGCAGCCAAAGTTGTATTTCCACCTCTACACAAGTGGAAAGTGGTGTATGTAACATATCATGGTGTTGACTCTTTAGGGACAAAAAAGTTGTCTTTAAGGACAAAAATTCAGATTTTAGAAAGAGCCACAGAACAAAATACTTTTGAAGATGTGGGCCATTTAGGTAGTGGAAGGTGATGGTTTGCTGGGCTAGAGTGTTACGATCTCAAAAAGAGAAATTTGGTAAAAGTTTTGTGCTTGATCTCAAAGTTTTGAGATCACTGTAAGGTTTCAAAACCAAAAAGTTTGATTAACTTTACCTAACATCTGAGGTTCACAGATATCTCCATATGATCTAGTCAATATAGGATCTCTCAAAAATCAATGAAAATAGCATGGACTCACCTCATGATCTGCTTTTGCATCTACCCCAGCCATACCTATTTCCCTTCAATTGGTAAAATGACATTCTTCATTTAGTCAGGTATCTTTTATAGTTGGCACCAGAAAAGAACAATGTGAAAGAAGGCAGGAGTCACGGAGGGTGTGGAGTGAAATAAAATGAGCACTGGGGCTGCCTTGGATGGAACTAAGTTTTTAACAGAAGCCCACATGGTGCTGGACTTCGGATTTGTGACCAGAATGGTATTGATAAAACATGAATGTTTCAGTTATTGTTGAGAAGAGCTTGCACAACATCAAGGTCTCTGTTTCTCACTCTGCCTCCCCCCGCAAGTTTATTGAAGAATGGCCAAGAACTTTGGAAGGGACACAGCTGGGACAGATGACCTAAATTGATCAAATGTATATTTTGAAATGTCATGTTCATCAATAAATTGGGGGGAGGGTATTCTTTCAAAAGTAGTCTTTGCCTGGAGATCAGCTGACATTGGTCTGTGACTGCATTTGCATTACTTTTCTTTATTTTCTCTCTTTTCTTCACTTATCTGTATCTTAAGATCTGACTTTTTCTCACTATTGCTTCTCTGATTCTTTCCCCCATCCTGCTTGTGGGGATTAAGCAAGGTGGACAGGATTAACCCACCACAAAGGACAAAAGGGGCAAGAAATTTTAATGAAGATTGAAGGGAAAGGAAACTAGAAAATGGATGTTTGCATAAAATAAACCAAACTCTGTAGTCCCCTGACAGCATTACTAAAACACAAAGGAAATGGGAACAGCACTTCCAGGGTTCTGCTGTCACAGAACAGGCAAGGAGCCCCAGCCTGAAAGTAGTAATTTTTCTGGAAGTTTATAACATCTGTTTGAACAGATATGAAAAAAACCCACCCCACTTTGTATGAAGTCTCAGCAATGTTACTGTTGTAATACTGAAAATTGTGTTTGAACAATGCCTGCTGTGGGGGCACGCAGAGTCAATGAAAGAACAAAGCTGAAGGCATGACCCAAACCTGAAGGCATGAAGGCAAACAAAGCTGAAGCATGACCCAAACCTCAGACCAAAACAGCAAAGTGAAAAATTCTGAGATATAGAGAATGACACATTTGGAAATGAACTTGTGTTTGCGCCTTTTATGGAAAAGACAGGCCACAATGCTGAGCCATCTCTGCACTTAACCTAGTAGCAGGGAAAGACCTTGCAATGCCATAGAGATAAGGTGCAAGGGACAAACAACAGAAGAGCTGGTCCATGACATCCACCACAACAATGCAGAGAACACACAGGGTGTGAAACGAGCCCAAATGACAGCCCCCAGACCTACACTAGAAACAGCACTAGGGAAAAAACAGTAGGAAACATTTGCCTACACAGTTTGAAGAGTTGAGGCACCTCATATTCCAGTTGTCTGCATTGGAGGAACTGCATGGAGAGCAAGAAGTGTAGAGTGCCAGCAGCTGGAATTGCCAGACTGATTTTGTGATTTGCATCAGGATGACCAGAAAAGAAGTGCATAAGAAATGAGAGGTCAGCAGCCAAGACTGGCATGCTAGTTTTGTCCAAGGAGGCCTGCCAGAAAATGGACTGAGCTGGTAGTGAAGACTGGTCACATGGTCTTCAGCCCCTGCAGATGAAGGTTAACCTGCACTGTGATAGCCTGCTCATTTCAGGTGGGATGGCAAAGACAGCAGCTGAGCAGCTGCTGTAGGAATAGGGTAACACCATCTTTTGAAAATTTGTTTGTCTGTGATGCCTGGTAGGGAACTACAGAGGAGGGAAGTGGTAATTTACACCCCAGGGCTGGATGAGAGTGCCCATTTGAAATCTTAGCAGTGTTTCTCTCCACCCAGGCCTGACGTAGGTGAATGCAGAAGGGGAGAAGTGATCTTCTCTTTAATCTTTCCACATACCTTCTTGGTGTGAGGCTGTCTCAAAACACAGTGCAGGTGTACCCTGACCACTGGCACACTCAGCATCACGTATAATTACGTGCCTCTCCTCTGATGGCCTTCATGGTGCAGCTCTGCCCTTCCTTCCCTGCTGCCCCCTCCCCACTCTGTGGCACATAGCTCTGAAATTAGCATGACCCCCACAGCCCACCCTGATCCTCCAGTCTGCAACTTGCTGCCCATGGTGCTCCCCATGCTTGTAGCCAAATCTTGGCCCATTGGCCAACACTGCAGCAACACGTCTTTAGGACTTTCTCCCTGTTTCAGTTACTTATTATTTGACACAGGCTCCTTGTGGTTTGGGAGCATCCCGGTATTTTCTGACCTTAAGCTAAACTCCCTTATTGTTGCTTTAATTTCTGGTCAGTTTGTGTATGATATGAAATGCTTAGGAGCTCTGGCAACCAAACATGTTGTGCCAACACTTTGGCAGCTTTCTCCCAATGCACTGGTTTCTTGTGGTCCTCACAGCGCTGAGGTGAAGCTGTGATAAGTCAGACATTATGGGTGCAACTACAATGACCAGGTTTGGAAGCCTCTTTTTGTATAAAGTACACTTGTGGAAATGTGGCAGTTCATTGCTTCCAGATAAATAAAAAATGACTGAAGTGGGTTGCTCTCCCCTGCCTTTGGATGTGATGAAGGACACTGCATTAACAAGTCTAGCTGCCATGATAACATTTCTGAGCACGGAGCCAGCACTGGCACCCTCAATGTCTCCTTTCCCTACCTCCTCTGAGACAAATTGACCCTGCCTAAGTAAGAAAGGACTTTCCTAATCACATTAGGATCAGTTTAGATGGCAGAGAGGGTAAGAAAATTAGAGCTTTTAAACCATTATCTCTTCTTAATGAACATCTGCGTTGATACAAGCCCATGGAGAGTTAAGGAAAGCTGAGCTATGTCTGATCTCATTATAGCTTTAAAAAACAAAGTATGTGATGGAAAGCTGGTCCATGGCTGTAAGAAAACCAGAAGTCTTTTTGTAAGAGGCAAGAAAGGG
Source organism: Manacus vitellinus (assembly GCF_001715985.3). Taxonomy (NCBI): domain Eukaryota; kingdom Metazoa; phylum Chordata; class Aves; order Passeriformes; family Pipridae; genus Manacus; species Manacus vitellinus. The sequence goes on from NW_021940208.1 coordinate 29,972,246, forward strand.
CTCTGTTCAAGCCCAGAGTGGCTATATTCTGATTCTTGATTTAAAAAATAAAATTATCTTCAATTCCTCAAATCTCTTCTTAGGCCCCATATGCCAACTAATATATAGATATGTACCTAGTCATGTAATGTGTCTATAATTTCATATTATATGTGTTACACTATAGTGTTTTAATTGTGTTGTCTGCATCTTGTTTGATGCAATCAATTATTGTAATATTTTACATAACCAGAATTAATATATTGTATGAAGATGCTACAGATCGTGTCTGATCTGCTTGCTGTGACAGCAATAACTGAAGTGATATTGTTATTGTACTAGGAGAGAAAAACAAGCTCTGCAGAAAAACTGGACTGGATGAAACAGGAAATAGGACTGGATTTTGGCTAATGCAAAGTAGACACTATATGGCAGATGATAAAGTGGTCAGGAGTTTTACTGTGCAATATATTTTTCTTAAAAGCAATAAATGGGAACTGTTCACATATTTCTTAGAATCACAGAATCTTTTAGATTAGAAAAGATCTCTAAGATCATTGAGTCCAACCATTAACCCAGCATTGCTAAAACTACCACTGAACTGTGTCGCTGAATACCACATCTCCACATCTTTTAAATACCCTCAGAGATGGTGACTCAACCACTTCCCTGGGCAGCCTGATCCAACACTTTACAAAACCCTTTCAGGGAAAAAAAATTTTCCTATTGTCCAATCTAAACATCCCCTGGTGCAACTCGAGGCCCCTTCCTCTCATTCTGTCACTTGTTGCCTGGGAGAAGAGACCAATCTCCACCTTGCTACAACCCCCTTTCAGGTTTTTGTAGAGAGTGATAAGGCCCCCTGAGCCTCCTCTTCTCCAGAACACCTCCAGCTCCCTCAGCTGCACCTCACAGGACTTGTGCTCCGCACCCTTCCCCAGGTTCACTCCCCTTCTCTGGACTCGGTCCAGCACCGTGATGTTTTTCTTGTAGTGAGCAGCCCAAAACTAAACACATGATGTGAGGTGCTCTCTCACCAGTGCCAAGTACAGGGGATGATCACATCTTAACATAAATTAGGAAGAGACCAGGACTTCCAGTTGACTTATCAAAGTATAATTTACTGTTACAAAAATCCCCTCCTTTTATTCATATGTTTGCATATAAAAATAAAACTAAGATTGGAAAAAAATCAAATAACACTATCTTGAATTTGATTACATGAGACAAATGGGCCAAAACCATAAAGCTGGTATCTGGAGCTGGCTATATCCATCAAAAGAAGACCAGGTACTGAACCCGAGTACTGGAATTCTGGTCATCCACATGCCTGAACAATCATCTCACTCCCTGGCTCTCTTCACACCACCCTCGCTACATCTCTCCAAGGTGAAATTGTTGTAGCAAAAGCTAACCCTAACCTGAAGCTGAAGAAGTCATTTGCATGTAGCTTCAGGAAAGAGATTACTTCTCATCCCTCTTTTATTTAACAGTATAGACATAACCCACCAGATGTTTGTACTGGATTTCCTCTGTGCTAACATCACTTCTGCAGTGCATTTATGTTGATGTGTGTAAGTGCACATGTGCTGCACATACACACACACACACACACACACACACACACATATCTCCTTTGCTCCAATTTGGCAGAAACAATTTTGAAATTTTGAAATGCCAAATCTAAAATGTAATCTCCCAAAAGAGTTTGCAATGCAGATCACTTCAGCAGTCTGGTTCACGGCACAGCTCTAAAACAAGTAATAACAGTAACAGACTGAGCTGAGAGAGAAAAAACTTTTTAAGCCAGCTTCACCACCAAAGTCTATTATGAAACTGTTCTCTCCATCTGCAGACATTTAATTGCTACCTGGCTTTTGACCTCATTAAATTCCAGATAATTAATCCCCAAGCACTAGATTTTCACTGCCCCAAGACACTTTGAAAGGTTTTCTTAGCAGTGGCCCTGAAATGATCATTTCCTGCTCTCAGTGCTGAACATGCTGCGTCAAGCAGTTTGATCCATGTCCATTAATAGCAGACCACTTGGTTATACCAAGAGGAAGAAAAAGACAGGAGAAAAGTACAAGCCTTGCATTATCATCAGTTTTGGTGTGAATTTGAGGGATGAGAAAAATGTAGATTTGTCTACTTGCAGGACAATTACCCTGTTGCTCTCCAGGGAGCTTAGTTGGCAGAATGGCTAAAGAGCCAGGCTGAGCTTCAGAGCTGCTGCCAGCAGTGTGCTGCCATGCACCTCTCCTGCCTTGGGATTGTCACCTGCCCATCCACAGGGAAGATACCAAAACCCAGTCCCCATGTTTTGGCATTGAAACCATCTCCCACTTTGACTTTCCATTCTCCAGTTCTGGTTCAAAGGTGGACGGAAAAACTCTAGGAAACGAGGACAATACGTTCCCGGTTGTAGACTAGGGGCATAAAAACATCGCTGCAATTTATTGCTAAGTGAATTCTACCACAGATTTAATTTAGTTAAAACTTCCCTCTTCCTCTTAAATAATCAGCAGAAGGCATTTGCTGTAGGTTTCCCCACACTGACCACCACCAGCAGAGGCATGGCTGGAAGGCAGCATCCCACAGGCACTGCCCAAGCAATATCCTTAGGGACAAACAGAAGGCATCTTGCAGGCTTTTGCCCCTGAGAACTCAAGTGTCTTCATTTTTTTCTATGATCTGTATAACAAGTTAAGTATAATCTTGAGACAATGCAGTGCAGACTTGAAAGTAACTTTCTTAATTAATTTTCTGGACTGTTGAAGGTAGCACAGCAGCCCTGCCAGGAGCTGAGATGTTCTTACAAAGCTCATCTACTTTAGGGTGAGACAAGAAATAGCATCTGTCCTTCAACAGGCACCTTTTCTCAACTATAAATGCTATCAGCTTACATTTACTTTTCTTTTTTTTTTTTTTTTTAACTGCATTTCTGTTGTTGTACGTGACAGGTGCCTGGACTGATTATCTCCAAAACCAGCATAATTAATGGCTTTCCGTAACTTCAAAATCAAATGTATTTTGATCAGCTTCAAAAAAAAGCCTTTCTTTCTGCTGATGGGAGGTGTGAACCTGTAAGTGCTGAGCCCGTGAGACTTTCCCTGACTTCAGAAGTTCCATCTCTCATTTAGCAAAATTACTGAGAATGGCATTTAATGAAAAGGGAAGAGACTGGAGCTTTCTTCTTTCTGTGTCACAGACCTTGCCTTAACCTCAGAAAGGCCTTAGTTTCTTCAGCTCTAAAACACAGGTGACAGTATTTATAAGCAGACTGGGAATTTCTACTTGAGGAACATTTTATGAAAGCCTGGCTATTTTCCAAAGACAAGTGTGATATTTTCCAGACCAATGAGCCATGGACTCTCTACTGCAGGTATAAAAAAAAAGGTACAAGAATATCTAATCCCCCAAAATAGGAGTTTCAATACTTAATTAGAACAGAAGTGGCATTAAGGCATTTTAACAATGCCAGGCTAGTAATGTCAAGGCTAAGGGAGCAGAAAGCCTACAGCTGATCCCCCTGATGTGGGATGACCAGGGCTGCTTCAGGAGCCTGCAGAAGCAGATGCTCTGTGGGGAGTGTGTTCTCTACCTGCTCTTGGATGGTGAAACTAGCTGGATTGATCAGGACGTGACTGAAGGAAAAGTAAAGGAGCAATCTGGCAAAATGGGGCAGGGGGAGGATGCTGCAGCTACTGTGGGAAAGCAGTGGAGAGAGCTGGGCCTCTGCTGTTGGGGGGTAAGTGGTGTGTGCAGATATTGCTGGCTTTTACAGAGTGCTGAAGCACCAGTCAGTGGTTTTACAAGCTGGGGTGACTTTCACAAAGCCTTGGAGGGCAGAAAGTGCTGATGTAGCAGCCAAGAAGAGCTGTAACTGCACCTACAAAAGCTGATAAAGAGAGGAGCACAGGGAAGAGGTGCTGTGGAGGGAGCAGGCTCACGTGGTAAGCACTGAGGGAATGTAAGCCTACTGCAAAACTATCCTGGGGAAGGAGAATCTCACCAAATTGATACAGCCTCTATTTTGAATCAGCTGTAATCTGTTTTTCTGGGGTTATTTCATCGTCTCCCTTCCAGCCTCTAGCTAAGTTACTCTATTTTTACAACAGATGCAGTGTTTTGGTAGGGATATCAAAGTTCTCCCAAGCAGGAGGGAGGGGATAATTCCTGTTTTTTGTGGGGGATCTTAAACTGGTGCTATTTTGTTAACATTCAGGAAAAAGAAAACACTGAACAACGTCTTCCCAGCTTCCCCAGAGCCTTCCAAGGTAATCAAATGTAGCCTTCTTTTTTTTTTTCTGCTGACAGTACCATTTCTAAAAATATCATATTTTGTCCATAGACATGCGATCTTTATTGATGAAAATCATTGTGTCCAAACTAGAGGTCTTTCTGAAGGACGTCTGGCAGCTGAAGTTATTGTCTTAAGCTCCTGAGAAAGGACCTTGGGTTTCGATTTATGCAGCTAGTCTGGTTAGGTTGCCCTAGGAGCCTCTTCTAGCTTTAAAGGACGTGAATTAATGTCTGCGAGGCAAGAAAATTTCACTGTACCTTCATCAAAGCTTCACCCTGTATTATGTCTGCGATGTTTCAAATGGGATCCCTCCTTTTGCCTGTCCCTGATGCCAGCTTCGCAGGGTTCTCCAGATGCTTGTTATCAGAGATGGATAAACATGCTGTGAGTAGACAAAGTCTGACAAGCAGGGGAAAATCCTCAGCCTTGTGCTCACTCTTCATTTAGGCCAAGGAAGACAGGAGCGTAATGCCCTGTGGTTCCTGGGGTTGGTGGCTGAGAGACAGTTCAGTGATCCTAGGAGACATTGGCATAACCCTAATTTAAGGGACCAGTGCTGCACTTCCCAAAACTATATCCTAAGTACAAGGCAGATGTGGAAGAGCCATTTAGCTTGGTAATTTCCATGTTATCCAGGGATTTACAGCAGATGGAACCCTTGAAGGACCACACTGTTGCTAGGTCCTGACAGGTACAAATTCCCTTCCTAATTAATATTTGTTAGCATGTGTGTATCACTTAACCCAGATCTGATATACAGAAATGTGTTGTTCATGGTAACCACCTCAGCTCCTTTGATCATGACAGGCCAGCAGCTTTATGAAAGCTTTTGGTACCTGCTGTGTCTACAGAAGAGTTGATTTATGGTTCGCTTAATGAATATTGTTCTATTACATATTGATTTTCTGTGTGGCTAATAGCTTAACTTTAAAATGATGTGAAGGCCATAACTACGGTAAGTCCATATGAGCAGCAAAACACCTCAACATAATAAAGCAAAAATCGTTGAGGACCTGCAGCTGGTGCATCCTCTCTATGAGAACCTGCTTAAGCATCATAGCTAACATGTTCTCTGAAATAGTATTTCTCAGAGGTGAGCTCATAAGCAAGTTAATTAAATAACAAATTGGTTATTGTGAGTGCATTTGCTGGGCATGAAAATGTGATGCATCTCTGACATTTCCATCTGTAAATATGTTTTAAATAAGTCATTGGTAGTTAATTACCATACTGTAAAATTAAGGCAAATAGATGTATTCTGGATGCAATAAGGCATCTGCTGTATGGTAATTAAATAACATCAGTGGATTATTCTTAGAATAAAAATTTTGGAAAAGCAAGAGCATCACATAAAGATATGGCATTTATTGCTTTCCTGGGCATAGCTTCTGGATTAGACAAGGCGCAGAAGATACATTCACATCAGGAAGGAGGGGGCTGATTTGCAGCAAGATGACCTGTCCACACCCCCTGTTTCCTGGCATGAAGTCTGGGGTGGTTGCCAATGCTGCAGTACACCACAAGTCGCTTCGCACCAGGAGACGATCCACGTGTGAGCCACAGAGCACAGATGCAGGCTTGAGACCTCAGGGTCTCAAGCACCCCTGCTGTTCTTGTCCAAAGAAGGATTTACTCCCTTGAGCTCATGTATTTATTTCTTTCTTCAGCTTTGGGATTCGGTTTGAGAGGCAAGCCCACCAAAACAAGCAGCCTCTTGCTCTTGCTCCTTTCTTTGCTTTCCAGCTAGGGCAGCCACCTCCAGCTGATGTCATTTGAGCCTTTTTGCGGATTTGGCCATGACACCATATTGTATCCCAGATGCAATTCAGCTGGTCACATAGCCTTATCTCTCACACTGGAAGATAATATGTGGGGAAAAAATAATAATTTGGAACTGTGACAGCCTCAGTGCTCATTTCCTATGGTGACAGATATCTGGAAAATCAAGTTCCTTGCTCGGACAAAGGAAGACCTTGCCTTTGACTACATAGTACATAATCATCTACTAATGCTTGACGTGCCCCTCCATTCTCATTCTGCCCTTTCCTGAGGCAGTGCACAGTACACCCTTGAATTTTATGCCAGTTAAGAACCTCCTGAATATCACTGAGCTGACAAGTTTTTATTATTTTCCACTTGACATTTGGACATTTTGTATGAGAATTAACTCCCCCCCCAGAATTAAGGCCCAGAAACTTTATGGTGGCTGTGCCGCAGACATGGAGATTTCTGCCTCTGCTGGAAACTCCCCATACTTGGGACTGGATGAGGCACAGTCTTATCACTGTTGTGCATGGGGAACCACCAAGAAAACTCAAAGTGATGAAGAGCATTTTTATTTATCAGTGAAGATAAGGCTGGTGAATACTACCACACATTTACTTTTTTTTTTATCAGGTCATTGGTGTGGTGAAGCCTAGATGATTTATGATTGCCCTCCCAAGGCTTTTGCATTTGCCAGGGAGAAGCACAGAGGTTGCTGCATTGACACACACTTTTCTAAAACACTACCTTCAACCTTGACCTAGGTGGCTGAATTTTACTCTGGTTGGAAGCTGAAAGAAAAATGTGCCGACTTTGCTATCTTTGTTAGGGAAAAAGTCAGGATGTTGGCACAGATCTGCCCCGAAACCTTAATGCAGGATGACAAGGGAGGTTAGGGGGCTGTTCATGCCTTGTATTGTCTATCTCAGACCATCATTTTCTGTCCACCTCTGCCTCCTCCCACAGTCCCAGGCTAAGCAGACATCCTCTGCTTCCCTCCTGAAGCCAGGAGGAGACAGCGAACTCTGTAATTCCAAGGTGGCATGATTGCTTCATTCCCTCTCAGTGGTGGCTGCATATTAACTGTGGATTAGTGAGCCCTCTAAGTATTACTTAGTGCTCCTAAAATGCTTTATATTTTCTACTTACAATATAATCATCATTAAGGGATTAAGATTTAAAAAAATTTTAAATTTAGGTGGCTACAGTTAAGCTTCAGCATCCTCATTTTATTTCTTACCTATTTACAGTGGTGAGAGCAGAAGAGCGTATCCTTCCAGCCTTACTGACACCAAAAAATTGGCAGCTTTACGCTATTTATGGCAGTGCACCAGTTTTGCAGACGGGTCCTTCACACACATACAGAAGATTAACCTACACCAGGAGATTTAAGTATTTTGGCATCCACCCCAAACCACTTAACTGATGTCAGAGAACACTGTCCCTCACCTCATTTAAAGAGAGAGAAACCAAAGGCGTAGATGCCTGCAGAGCATCCCAGCTAGATGATGCCCCCTGCAGCTCTGGCAGCACAATGGATTGCTGTAGCACCTGGATGTGCCCATCAGGCTTGGAGGCAGATAGACTACAAGGCCTTGGCAGGATACTGTATTGAATGGATCCTGCTTCCTGCAGGGCTTATTAGTTCAGGCACAGCAGCCGCCTAACACACCTATTTATCCCGTAGGCTCAGCCTGGCTCATATCCAGCCTTGGCTGCATCTCTGTTCGTCCATTCTTGCACTCCAGGTCCAGGGTCAAGGGGGGCAGGAGACGAACAGCCTGCTGAGGCTGTTGGTGTGCTCAAAGGCTCTGTTTGTACATGGAGGGAAAAGGTAGTCTGGGTACAGAGGTAAGCACAGCAAACTCTCTGTCATCTTTAGCTGTAGCCTGGGCTCAGAGCATTGGGTCAGTCAACAAGGAGTGCTCTCCAGGGAGGTCAGTCTGATTTTACCCATGAACTCAGGAACAGATGGATGATAACCACCAAGACGTAGGGTTGCTCCCTACGAGGGAAAAAAATTATCCACAAAACCAGACTTAGGCTGCAGAACTTGGTTGCAGAGGGCTGGACTAGATTCTTGCTCAACTTTCAACACTTAGCTATTTGCGAGCACCAGGTGGCACAGATCTTACTGGAGCACTGGAGCTGTAATTTTGGGTCATCCAGAACTGGAGGTAGCTGCAACCCACTGCGTGACTTGCCTGTAGAGAGTATCAAGGTCCTTTTCCATGAAAAACAGTTCAGAAGCTACTTGATCTGCAAGTTTCTTCTGTGTTGTGAAAGTCAAGAAGCAAAAGTTACTATTACAGAAAATGCTGAAAGGCTGCTTTTGGCACATTTTCCCTGTGAGTGAGTAAGGAGAAGGTTTTCCCTTCCACAACATCTGCTTCATCGGACTGAGTTCTCTTGCAACCGGCTGTTGATTGGCCTCTGGCAAATTAAAGTTGCTTTAGTTAAAGCAGAAAGTAAGCAGAATACCCAGACACAGCCTGGATTTATCTGTGAACTGGGATGTTCTTTTCTAATCACTAGCTTATTATTGAAAAATCGTTAGAAGCTTAAAAATTGTTATGAGATACCTCACCAGTATGCTCGTGTTTAGCTGCAAGTCTAAATTATCTCCAGTTGCCTTGTGAAGCTTCTGGAGATTAAGCTGGTCTCAGATCTGTTTTCTGATAGTGCCTTCATCTTTTACCAACAGCCTGAAAGAAAATTCAGTCTTTATAATCAGTTATTTACAAATCAGTGGTCATGTTTGTGCAACCATTCATGACCCTAACATTTTTGAGTCTCTTTTTTGAAATATTTTCTATGGCAGAAGAAACTCAGTAAAAGTTTAGTTTTCTTTTTAAGTTATATCATTTCCTGTATGATTTAGACCCTTGAGATTCCAGGCAGGAATTGTAATTGCACAAAGAGCTTCAGTTTGGCTGTATAGGGGGAACCAGAAGCAGCGATGGTGAATTACTGCAAACATTTGCATCTGTTTTCCTGCCACAGTTTAAATCTTGACCTGGGCATAGCCGTGAATTGTCTGCGAGTAGACACATGCCAGTTTGTAATGAATGTGCTCCTGCTGCATTGCTGCCTTCTTTGAGTTTGCACTCTGACGAGGTCAGCATGTGCCTGTGGAAAACTTGTATGACTCCCTGAAGTGCAAATATTAAGTTTAAACCTGGGTTCGTGTCTTGAGGGAAATATTTATATGGGATACTGCTTGACTGAACAGGGATAAAGACATCCAAAAAAACCATTTTCCAGAATGATGGCAGAGAGGAAACTGAATGAGTCAGACAAGCCCCTGACCACATCACAACTATTTTGTAAGAATGTGAGGAGAGAAAATAAAATATGAGCATATGCCCAAAGCCAACAAAACTTAAACACAAGATTTTTCAAGGACCTGTGTCTTGGGCTCCTGTCAGCTATCCTATGGTGAAGCCTAGGCCATTCCTGATTCCAGGACCTGCACAGCCACTGCCAAGGCATCAAAGGAGAACATGTGCCTGCATTTCAGTTGCCTCTTTAGTCTGACATACTAATGCAAACTATTTTAATAAACCCATAAAGGCCTGTGAAGTGGGTTGGGGCTGGCATAAGGACCAAGCTTTGTCTCCCCCTCTGCTGCTGCTGCACCAGGACTGTGATACCTTTTAAGGGACTAAAAAATTCATGGGGGATGGCAGTATTTTAAGATCTCCCAAGAAAATACAGATCACCCACAGACTTCCATACTGCAAACCATAAGCTGGGTGAAAAAGGCATTTCCTCACCTCTAGTGATGCTATCTCATCCTAAATTACCAAAATCTGTGTAACGCCTCTGGCTTTCAGTCATCAAAGAAACAGAAAGAGACTCCCAGAGCCTGTGAGCAGACACAGAATCCAGGCACAGAACAAAACCAACACTACTTAAGTAACATCTCTGCTTTGTGCCTCTTTGCACAGCTAATTAACACAGCTTGCATGTCCAAAAGCGGATCTGAAGCATTAGGGATCTTGCCATAGGGGGGAAGTAATCATGAAGCAGTTAATTGAATAAGCCCAGGAAAAGTTTGTTCTGCCGGCAGCCATCCCATAAGGAGAATGAAAGACAGATTTGCCCAAGTGGATTATTTTCTCCTTGTGACTTGCTCTGCTCAGCACTCTTTAGGAACATGTTTGTTTACACTTGTGCTACAGTGCAAAGTCTTTTCTGATAGATGTTGAACATCTGTCCTCTACTCTTCAGAGTTTATTTAGCATAGCTTGCAATTACCAATAAGGGTGCTTATCCCAAAGCATATTTTGGAGTATGTCTTGCCATCCCTCATCTGCCACAGTGACCTCCTTTCCAATCTGGACTGATTTAATTAGCTGGTAATATCCCTGGGCTTTGGACCACCTATGAGGATTTGCATTTCTGATGAGTTTAAATTACCAGATAGTTGTATAACTCATATAGCTCCATACTTTTTCACTGGTGTCAGTCCCCTGTGCTGATCCTTGGATTCCCAAGTGTGTCCCACATGACCTTCTGTCTGCCTTCTTCATTCTTTTCAGATATGTTTTTCTGGTGTTACTTTGGTTTGGTCATTGTTGAGGCAAATGTTTGAAGATTGCTGTTGACACCTTTAGGCTGCTGTACCTCTCTGTACACATCACGTTCTGTTTTTATATAGTATTGCAGCATTAGAATCTCCTTGAAAGCTTCCTTTTTGGGAGTGGAAAGAAGATTGTGTTACCTGAACCTCTGTAAAATAGTAATGAATACTTGGTGGTACTGTGGCCAACCTTTCTGGCTTTATATTAAGGAGACAATTATCATACTTGGTTTTTCTTTTGCATAAGTCAAAGGAACTGTACAGTATCAGTGGAGTTTATTTAATTTACCTTCAGTTAGACAAAAATGACATATCCATTCCAAGCTAGTCTTCTGCCTCCCTTGATTGTTGGTGGCAAGAAAAACAGTCTGTCTTTGAGAACAATGAATCTCAGTAATTGTAGATTTGAAAGGATGTTACACCACAGAGGGATCTTCAGGTCTCAGGTAGGACAAATAGGGAATTCACAGTACTGCCCCACAAGCAAAGCCTGGCTCCACTAGCCTGTGATGTGCCTTTTCATACCATGGGAGTCCATCCAGCATGGATAGCACATCTCTGCTTGCAACGAAGTATCCTCAGGTGATATTGCTGTCCTTGCAATGCAGCAGTCAGACATTCCTATTGAAGAGGATGTCTTTGGGCTTCCCTCTTCAAAAGAAATGGGTAAGTTTGCTGAAGTCCATCAGGTTTTCCATATGGTCTTTTGCTGGATCAAGTTCGATAATTTCCAGAATAAGTATGTCTGACTAAAGGTCTGCTCCTGCAAAACATCCATTTTATTCTGTCTGTGCATGTGCTTGACACTGAACCCCTGAGTGTTCTTGCTGAGGTCAAGGTACTGCCATGATCACCCCACTTGCCACCATCCTGCTGTTCCCATTTCACCCTCTCATTTTTGCAAAGCCTGAAGGTGACCATAACTCTCCCCTTATCTCAGCTGCCCTATGTAATCATTATGTGGTGGTCATTTACTCCATTTTCACGCTTATTACTTTGCTTATTTTCCACATGGCAGTTCTTAAGAGTGGAAGAACATTTCCATCCTCTGCTGATGTGGTTTTCTGGTCTGTAGTATCCGCCTCCTTGCTCATCTACAGCATTTGTCTCCTGCACAAGGAGACATTACCAATTTAATCTTTTTCTGTCTTATTTATGCTCCATTTCTCTGTTTCGTTTTACATTTCAGCTGGCATTTGATGAGAAAGAGTGTGTGATCTTGTGTTTAAGGTATTCACAAGGACACGTGTCTCTTCTCCACTATGCATTTACTCGGGGTTGATGGGCATTTCACCAGCCACTCTGGAGCTTAATATTTCCGCGTGTGAAATACTGATGCCTAAGGTGTCAATACCAATAACATCACTAAAGCTCTTCAAATGATTTTTTTTTTTACTGGGGAGGCCAATCTGGAAGTGAAAAAGAGTTTCATTTTGGATCAGTTCAGAATGAAATTGCTATGGAAGAAAAGGCTAGAACTGAAAGCATTTCATCTGGTATGGAAATAGCTGGTTAATATCTTCACAAAGTTGTTGCAAACATTTCTGCCTTTAAAAAAAACCCACCAAAATAAACACACAGAGTACTCGGAGGTCTCTGCTGTTCTCCTACAGGGATGCTTTCATGGTATTGAGGAGACTAAAGGAGAGAGCTAAAGATAAATCCATTAATGTTATATAAGATGCTCAGAAGTGCCTCTAAATAAATAAAAGTGCTTCTAATTGTACACTGTGTATGCGTACGATTTATTGGCAGTGCCAGGACACACTTCCCTCTTTGGAGAATGCTGTGGGAGAGCTGAGCAGGAGTGTTGCAGGTGGTTATTAGCAGCAGGTCACCCTGGAGATTTTCAGATCTCCAGATGCAACTGAAATTTTTCCATTCAGCACAGCCCTCAATAATCCCAATGGGTAAGAGCCTTGCGGGAGGTTCTGAAAAACAGCTGAGGCCACTCCCCTGCCCAGCTGCTTGCTCCTGCTGCATTGAAGAAGAAGGGATGTGTGCCTACTTTGGCAGTGCACACAACAGACTGCCAGCTTAAATCCACACTGAAAGTGGATTTGCTTTGCCACACCAAAGCAGAGGGAAGATATTCTCTTTTACCAGATGGTGTGATCATTATCATGGCTCACTATACTGGGTGGACAGCAAGTGCTGTGGCTCCTTCAGTTGGACCTGCTTGCTCGAGCCCTACTCCAGTGCATAATGGCAACTAGGTTTTGTAGGCATGTAGAACACTTGACTTCCTTGCTTGAGCTACATCCACAAGTGGTGACAGCAATGGTTTGCTGCCTTTTGTAGCTTTCCTTATCTTGCCAATGACTGTTTTAAAGTGAGACTTAGTCAATGGAGAAATTGGTGGCACCAAACAAGCTGAAGATTGAATGATTGTAATTTCTTCTGAAAGAGCTTACAGGAAAATAAGAGTTCCAAAGTTAGTGATGCTTTCCTTTCAGCAGGAGCAGAAAAGCCCCAAATTAGCATATTGAACAACAGATGAGGAGAATCTTTTGCTTTGAGGCTTTGGTACAGCAGGGAATGGGAAGCATGAGAAGGAACAATAAGACAGAAGAAAAGGTACTTAACAAAAAGAGGTAAGCCATGGAAAGAAAGAAAAATAATGCAGTCTGATAAGGTGGTTGTCTGAACATCCATGCTTTCCATTTCCAAATACACCATGCATATGTAGGTTGGCTGGGAAGTTGCTGTCATGTTCAGCCATACCCAAGTGGAAACTTCAGGCTCTACGCAGCTCCACCAGAAGTTGAACATGGTGGCTCAGCTCTGCCCACTTCTATTGCAAAAATCACAACAGAGGCAGGTCCAGCATATTGCCTCCAAAGGACAAGTATTATGGCTTTTAAACAGCATAGGAAAGCCAAAACCCTGGGAAGATAGGGCACAGACACAGTAGCTCCTTTCTCTCATTTTACCAGAGCTCTTTGGGATCTGATGTGCTTCTTTAAACACAGTTGCTTGGATTACTTAAGAACCTCAGATTTTTTCTGAGAAAAAAAATGAAATTTCTATGTCCCCCAGCTAAGTGTGCTGTGAGTTCTTGGATACCAGGAGAGAATCCTAATGGTTAAACAAAAAATTACACTCTCTTTAAATTCTGACTTTGAGGCAAAATCCATGGTAACTGGGAACCTGGACTAGGACTTTATTGGACTTGAGGGTTTGTGGGAATGTCCAGGGGTGACTTCTATCTGCTGGGAAGCAGACTGAGACCTTGCTGCTGATTTCATGTAATCAAGGCTTATATTAAAACACCCCTCTTTTCTCTGCACCCTCTGTGTTAGCCATAGCAATTCATTTGGGGCAGTATTTCTCCTGAGGGAGTTATTTGGGCCATTATGTCTAACCCAGAGGCTGCACTGAGAAATTCCTGATATACTGAGCCATATCAGAGTGGGTGGATTACAAAATGATATTTGGCAGTGTCTGATGGCTACTTCTCACCCTGCTGTCAAACATCCTGTCAAGGGGAGAGAGATTTCTCTACTATTAAAATAACAGCACTGTCTTCCATTGATAATATCTGACTTCTAAAGTTCTGCATCCAGGTGGGATTTATTGTCAAGTCATAGAATCCTAGAATAGTTGAGTTGGAAGGCGCCTTCTGAAGGTTGTCTAGTTCAACCCCACTGCAATGAGCAGGGATGTCTTTGACTAGGTCAGGCTGCTCAGAACCTTGTCCAACTTGACCTTGAATGTTTCCAGGGATCGGGTATCCACTACATCTCTGGGAAAACTGCCAGTGTTTCACCACCCTTATCGTAAAAAAACCTCGTTCTTATATCTAATCTAAATTGATCCTTCTTCAGTTTAGAATCATTAGCCCTTGTGCTATTGCCTCAAATTCACCCTCAAAATCAAATGTGGGTAGGAAAGGACTCAATACCTACCCACTGTATCCCTTCTCCAGAGCTGCAGCATAACAGGCAGGACCAATTAACAGTGGTAATTAATTTTCGGCAGTGGGTTTGGGGTGGGAGGTGAGAGAAGGAAGCCAGAGCCTATTAACGCAGAAACTTCTGAAGTGGGAGCTCTTTCCCTCCCTCTCCCAAGGAGACATTGTAGTTGATATTCTGTGAGACCACACTGAAGCTCAGAGCTGTCCTGCTTTGCAGCATGCTTGGAGTAAAGTCCATGCTGCCCTGTGTTGTAGTCCCATGGCTCGTGCAGGTGCAGGGATCTGCAGGTTTAAGGTTAATGCTTTACTGGATAGAGGAGTTCCTGGGACCAGGTAGCAGCAGCAAATGGAGAGTCCCTGAGGAGAGCTGCCAGAGCATGCTATGCCTCACCTCTGCAGAGCACCATTATGCTCACATCTGCAGGACAGACTGAGGCTTCTAGAGTGCTCGTGGCCAACTCAAGTTCCAGTTTTGCCTGCTGAAAGCCCTTCAAACAGAGGCAGGGCTGAAGGAGGGCTGTCAAAGCACTACTTGCTGCTATTCACATACCTACAAAAGGATTTAAAAGTCTGAGGTGCCCAGTGCTTACACAGCCTGTCCTACAGCCAGGATGGGACATAGGCACCTTGCCAGGAGCCCAGGTTTGCAGGCAGCAGTGGGTATTGCAGGTCCCCTCGACACAGCTGTCACAACCCTGCTGGACACCAGGGCCAAATGCCACTTAGTCCCCAAATCATAGCCCTGCAGGGGAGATTTGAGGGTGTTTGGGTTGAGATAGTGGCAGAGGACATCTGGAGGTTGTTAGCAACAGGTTTCAAAGTCATTCTCCTCCCTCCAAACAAATAAATCTCATGGGGGTGTAATGTATCATAGCACTTTAATCCTACTGGGGATAAAGTGGATTACAATGCTATTTAGCTGGCCACTGCATGCAGAGCCAAACTGTTGTAACATGATTCAAATCCCTTCCCTAAGTCAGAGCAGATTTGCTTTTTGATTTAAAAAATTGCTAAATGACATCTTGGCCCCATAAACCATGTTACGATCCTTTTCAAATATAAGATTGAACTATTTATATCCTCATTTGAATACACTTCTTTTGTAATTCAGCAAGTTCTTTGAAGTTCTACAGAGGTGGAGATCAGTGTTTTTTACAAGAGCATTGTAAACACACATTTTTACTCTTTATAAGAACATTTTTCACACTCCCCAAAGAGTTAAAGTTGTGTGTAAAAAGCCAGTAACTCCTTGAATGAAGATCTGTTTTATCCAGCCATATGCAGCATCTTGCCAAGCATCTGCACCTGGCTGAGCTGTGATTGCACTGCAGTCCCCTGCTGTGTGTGGCTGGTTTTGGGGACAGGGACTGTTGCCAGCTAAGGAGTGAGGACAACCTCCCACACCTTCAGCTTCTTCGCAGGGTGCAATTAGCAGTGCTGGGGAGAATTGCTATTAACAAAGGGGGAAGTGTGCAGGAATTCATTGAGCCTCATTTCTGCAGGATCAGCAAACTCTGCTCATTTTTTCCATGCACATGGAGCACCTTAAAACTTTCCCTTCACATTGGGACCTGCAGCCAGTGGCATAAACGGTGTTCCTTCAATTAATACAGCCTTGGAGGGACCATCCACTTGGCTGAGGAGCTCTACTGCCTGACTGTGTCTCTCCAAAGGGAGATGTCAGGTTGACCACACGCTTGAATGGAAACAGGTTACAAGGTAACGCGTATAATATGACTGAGGACGAAGGTGACCTATGGAAGTGCGGTAAATTAGTGGTTTTCTCTGCTTGGCAAGTGAATTTTGATCCCAGTGTAGTATTGTGCTGTAAGATGCTGCTGCTATGTCTGGGAAACCTCAAGGGAGGACAAAGACCAGAAAGTGGCAAGAAGGACAAGGAGGCTCTGGAATACCTCCCCCCCTCATTCATACTCCTGACAAACCATCGAAACAGTGGGAGACATTTGCAAAATTGTCTTTCTTGTGTCAGGAATTGTCTTAGCCTGTGTCAGGCTGTTGTGCACAGGGAAAACAGCAGCAGATCAATAGAGGTGTCTGTGCTGACACTTCTACCATCTTGCCCTTTAAAAAACACTGAAATGCTCATCAGCCTTCCCAATTAATGAGCCTTTCAGTGGGAAGAAACACATGGGTTTCTTTCTAAGTGTGTATTTCTCTACCAACCTCTGGACCTCTCCTAAAAGAATAGGTAAGTGATGGGCTCTGGTCATGGTCAGAGGTCCAGGCTGTGATTATGATGACAGCTTGCTGGCATAACT
This sequence comes from Manacus vitellinus, assembly GCF_001715985.3. NCBI lineage: Eukaryota > Metazoa > Chordata > Aves > Passeriformes > Pipridae > Manacus > Manacus vitellinus. The sequence goes on from NW_021940208.1 coordinate 29,989,075, forward strand.
TTACAAGAGAGTCCCCTTGGTCCAGCTGTGGGTCTGTGACAGCACAAGCTAGTGCAGCCTTTCCCTGGAGGGTACCCTGCCCTCTGCTGCTCACCAAGTGCTTTACGTGATGCCAAGTCTCTAACATACATATGTGACCACCAACCATGGATCCTCCAGAGTGGGCTGGATCCCACTATCATCCCTGAACACTCTCTTGGAAGTGGAAGGAGCAAGAATGGAGGTCCTGCTGCAATTTGACTTTAATGGAGTTATGTGCGTTGGCACTGATTGAAGACCTGACCTGCGTGAAGGATGTCAGTGAGGATAATCACAGCAGAGTATGATGCCTGTCATTTATCATTTGCACCAATCAACCAGGAGCCCCCTTGCACCAGTGTTGTAGAGATACAGAATAAAATAATCCCTTTGCAAAGAGCTTACAGTTTTGGAGTTAGCACAAACACTTAAGCCTTGAAGAGAAGGGAGAGAAATGACATTGCTTCTAGCCCTTGTTTCCTAGCAGGCTTGTATTCATCGACCGCAAACCTTAATACAGATTTCACTCCACTTGTCAATTGTTAAGATAGATTTGGGGGCTGTCAAGAAAATGTTACAGTTGAAATGACCCAGGTAGAAATAATAGACTATGAAACATACAGCCATAATACTGTAAAGCAGCACAGAGGAATACATTTGGCCCTTTCATGTTTAATGGTCCCTCAGGTGTCATTTGAGAGCAACTACAGCCTCCCTGTGTATCCCTGGGGGAGAAGTGGGCACCCGGAGAAGCTGGCTCATCTGGCTTGTGTCTGACACCAGGTTTTGGACAAGGTGCCTTGCTTACTCGGAGCCAGCTGATGCTGGCCCACAGGCTGCTTTGGGTGGGAACTGATACTGTCACGCTGGGCACAAAGGGGTCCAATCCACCCATCTCCTCTGGGTCCCGCCACAAAGTGATGAGTCATTCCTTACAGAGCTCATGGGAAACGAAAGTGAACACCTGGGGAGTAGACCAGAGCTAAAGCCCACTGTATTTATGTAGCTTGATGTGAGCTGGGTAACTTGGGAGTACTTTCAAAGCATGTTTCACTTTACAGAGAGATGGGTTTTCCAGAGCAGAGAGCTTTCTTGTCAGCTTGTCTATCTATATGGTGTCTCAACAGGCTCCTGTGAAGAAACACTAGCTGTAGGGTTCCTAATGTAACTTTATCAGGAGAGCAATTCCTACCCAGGTCAAGATAATTCTTGCTGGGGCTTCGCTAACACATCAGACCTTTTCCTAGAGGGTCTTGTTTGTTTCCAGGAGAGTTTTGTGTCCAATGTCTGCATTCAAATTATTCAAATCCAAGGCAGTATCAGGATTATTCATCTCTCTACTGGGCTCTGGGTCTGAGCAGTGAAGAGCTTGGCCATGGCGGATTTTAGTAAACTAAAATGCCCCATGAGTTTAACACAGAGTAACAGTCACCAACTTTTTTTTGTATGCTCAAAGTGCTGCAGTTCCTACAATATAAAATCTGCAACTCGGGAGGACCTGAAATGATAAATTCAGGTCTAGTCTTAGATACCAGTGGAGCAGTAGTCACCCCTTAGTGTGCTTATGGTGTCTCATCAGACAGTTCCACTGGCACTAAAACTGTGTTGTGACCTTCAATAACCTTTTTTCTGCTCAAAATTTTTTTTATTAATTAAAATTATAGATGAAAGTAGCAGGAGACAGTCACATAAAAGGAGTCGAGCACAGAAGCATTCACTTACAAAATCCCCCCATGCACTTAGGAATGCAGTTATTTCTTTTATCCATTCAGACAATCAGATTCTTTCAGATAATGAGAGGGCTCTGCAGTTTTAACTCAGCTTGTGTTGACTGGGGAGTGCAATGCTGGAAGAGGAGTGCCTGCACTCAAGCAGTTCATCCCCTGTGAGTGCCTGCCCCAGCCGGCAGTGCTTAGAGCACAGCCTCGCGGGGAAATCCTCCTGGAGCTGGCACTCTGCTAGAAATGACCTCTTCCTGCCTGAGCGCAGCCTGAAACTGGAAATATAACTGTGGGAAACATGCCATTTTGGGGGAGCAATGCTGCTCTGAAAAGGGATTTACCCCATCAATAGACCTCCCATGGACCTGTAGCTCAGGAAAGATGCTCCCTGCAACCCCTCCAAGTACCTCACAGGGACCGTAGCAGAGACGAAAATAAGTTGTCCTGAATTAAATTAATTTCTGAGCTTGTGTCAGGATAGCAGAGCTACCTCACAGGTCAGGACCACAAGGACTGACCACAAAACAGAAACCACTTCATTAAAGTTGGTCATTCACTACAGCAATAAAGTAATTAAAGCCTCCTGATTGCTTTCTCCCCCTGCTGCTTCTTCTCTACTACAAACATGAAGGCTCTGATATAGATGGAGCTGTTGACACTTTGTCAGTGGAAATCCAGAGCTGTCGGAGTAAGAGAAATGTTTTGTGGGGGCTATAAATAGTTTTGCATTAAAGCAAATGTATTCTTCCACCTAAAATAGATTCACCTTGCAAACAGCTAAAGGACGCTTTCAGCGCCAGAGGAACACCTTCAGACTCCCCTCAGGAGACAGAAACAGCCTTTTTCCCCTGAAAGAGCAAACAACAGCAGTGAAAATGCCTCTGCTGCCACCTCCCCTGTTCCTGTTCCCCACTGCCTGGTAGCATCCCTCTGTGCTTAGGTGCCATCCTGGGAGACCACCCAGCATCCTTTCACCAAAAAAGGGATGTTAATTAATCCAAGTAACTTTTCCAATAATTTTTTACTACATGCTTGCAACATGCCTGCTCATTATGTGGGTGAAAGGGATGAGAAAACTTTGGGGAGAGGGAGCAGCGACTTCCCACAATCACTCAGAGCAGTGGGTTGCTTCTCCTTTGCTCCAAAGGGAATCATGCATTCAGACAATGCAAACATCCTCTCTGCCAGGGCTGCAATGTGTTAACAACATTCTCCTCTTGCTGCCAGAGCATAATTTCATTCTCTATGGAGAAACACGGGTGCTGGTGGTGGGGAAGACAAGGAGGTGTTAGAAGAAAAAAAATATTTTTAACTCACCTTGAGGCTATGTGTTGGGTTGACGACGCAGACAAGTTGCCCGGCAGCTGAGAAAACCCTCTTTGCCTTGTAGTGCTGAAACCGCAGGTGAATAAGATCTAACACAGCCCCAAAGCACTGGGTGAAGAAAAGCATCACAACTTTTGGCGTTGCTGCTGCTGCTGCTGCTGCTGGCAGTGGGCAGGGGAAACAGTCAGGGAGCCCCTGAGTCCTTGAGCCCGGGGAGGGAGTGCAGTTGGAGAGAGCTACTCTCCAGCACAGCTTAGCATGCCTTCATATTCATCATCAAAATAAGACGGGAAGAGGTTTGCAGCAGCAGGGCGGCCAATGGAAAGGACAGAAATGTTATCCTTGAGGTCCGGAGACAGCCAATAACAAATGCCTCCCCTCCAGAAACTCCCTGATGAATTGAGCCTGGCGGAGAATGTATTATTGAACATTACCATACATCAGCACATTGCATTTATCTTGTGATTACAGCCAGTCATACGTAAGGCTGTGGAGATATGCAGGCAAAATTGATTGCTTAACATCTCCATTTATTAATTGCCTTAATTTAACAAAGGAGCAGTTGGATACCAAAGCTACATGTAAGGCATAAGGAAGAACCCCGCCAGTGAAACTGTTAGAAAGTAGCAAAAATAGGTTAAGCAGACTATGTTTTACTGAGGGAGAGAAATCAAATATGCAAAGAGAGTCACAGTTCCTTGCAGCGGTTAAGCAGAAGTAGAGCTTGCTACATAAATAGACTCGCGTCTGTGCATTCACAGGCTTCAATTTGGATTTTCACCACTCTGAAGTTTTCTAAATTTTATATTCTGCCTACTTCACAAGAGTCTCAGCACACAAATAACATTTCCCCCATCACTAAAAATAGGAGAGGTCACATCTCTGCTCTGGTGCAACTTGGAATAACTACATTTAGAGTCAGTGATGTTTTCCTGATTTACACTTGCTGGTGTAAATCAGGTCTGATCAGGTCTGTTGGACTCAAAACATGGTAATTACTGGATGCTGGAACTATGAGAGCATAAAAAGGCACAGAGCATGCTTCTAAAAATAATGAAATACGTGATGCATGAGAGCACACAGAGAGAAACTTGCACTGAGGGAAAAGTGACTTCTAAATCAACAGAATAATTAAACATGCAGAAGGTTTTTGCTTGTCATTCATCTGCATATCGGTGAGCAGGAAATTACAAATTAGCCATTAGATAGTCCTAGGCATTAAAAAGGAATTAGGGAAGTGTAACAAAAATAAACATGCTTTTACATATTATTACCAGTGCATATCTCTGTTGGTGGGCAGGGATCCCTCTCGAGCCATTGAGTCTCATTAAACTTGAGTCCCTGTAACTGGGTTTTCCAGGAGGTGACTGCAGCTGAGGGAATCAGAAAGCACATTCATTTCATGGGACAATCCTGTGTGATATGTTGCTCTGCTTGTTAATAAATCAAAGAGAGTTAATTTAATTAGCTCTCTGCCAGAACTTCCTATCAGGGTGCTATTTAGGCTTGCTAGCTAAGTACTCAGATGGCTTATTTAGCCTTGGTAATCCTTTTTCCCTTCAAAGCAGAACAGAGAAAAGTAGCTTTTCTTTAATTTTTTTTTTTCTTTTAAAATGTGAGCCCCATGCTTGGGGTCACACTGCAGCTGCGGACAGAGCAGCCCCTGTAAAGCGCAGGAATTAGCCTGGGACTGTATTGTCACAACTACCTCTTCCTAAATCAATACTGCAATTCTGGTTCTGCCAGACTGCAGAGAACCTGTGCATTAAAAAAAAACAAAAACCAAAAAACAAGGAGGCCTGAGTAGATAAATAAGTGAAAATTGTGAATGCTGGAACAGCTGATTACACAAGCCCCCCAAAAAACATTAAGGATGGAAGGAGTATGTATCTCTCAGTTCTTAACATTTGGTTGTAAATGAGAACTGGAGATAATTATTGCAGTGCTGAGTGACACTTTGAGAATATTTTCGGGCAGACTTGAGGACAAGTGAGTGAATTGATTTGCTTAAATGTATTTTTTTTCCATTCCCAAAGTAACTGTGAGCATCCAGCTATTTATTATTTGTTTCTTCCTGATTTGTAGTTGGTAGCTGCACAAATACTTTATACTAGGAAATTTCAGTCTGCAAGTTACCAGTGCAAGTATTCTGCCTTAAATGAGCAAAACATCCTCGCTATTTACTCTGGTTATTGCCACCTGAATTCCTGGAGATTAATTCTTTTTGACTGATTGACTCAACTGAATGACTAGACTTGGGGGGCACCCCCATATCCATGGGCAACAGAGATTGAACCCCTTATCCCTACTGTCCAGATAGTCTCACGGCTCTGGCAGTTCCACAATCCAGCCCCCTTGAGACCCAGCTACTTTCTGGGGGTTGGCAGGAGAGGTGTCCCTGATCCCGCAGGTGCATAGGAGCATCTTCAATCTAAATATGCATCCATGCCTCTGGGCTAGTATACAAAAAGGGTTGTTGTTCTTCAAAGCAAAGACTACCTTCAGGGATGGTGAGGGACCTTTGCAATGCCCAAATCCCTGTATACATCTGTGCCCATCTTGCTTGCTATAGGTGACCTTCCAAGGAACAACTCTCCAACACCAATATTTGTGAAAAAGGATGAAAATGGGTGTTTAGTACATCTGAAGGCAACTCCTGTTCAGCACATGAGTTCACATTCATGGGAGCACTTTTTGAAATTGTTTTACTGCCCATATTTTGTCCAGAGGCCTACACACCGCATCTGCTTACGGCATTTCAACACAGGATTTAGCACCTGCTTGACAAGGGACCCAACATCCACTGAGCACAGCAGCTGGCTGTGCACACAGCTTCACTTGCAAACAAAAGCTCAGCAGTGTGGTCTTGCATGCATGTATGGATCCAGTTCTTTCTTCTCCTTTTGCAAACAGAGGCTCTTGACCAGCATAACCCCATTAATCGGAGTACATGGTGGTCTCATCCAGGCTTGGGGATGCAAGGTCTGCTACCCTACCTGGCCTCAAACCTTGGAGCGTGTCCTTGATGGCATTATTGAGCTGTATGGGGGCAGCCAGAGAGACGAGGAATAAGTTCATGTGCAAGGGGCACGTGGTGAATCCCATTAAATTGCTGGTTACAAATTTCCGGTGACTGCAGCCATTATTTCCAAGATGGTTTATTCTGTAACAGACAAGTGCGAAGTGGCGGAAGTCCATAGGCTAAATCTCCATTAGGATCCAGATTTTGCCAAATTAGCAGCTCAAGTGGCATCACCGTAATACACATGGGATTACAGTGCTCTAACAGCTCAGCTGCTGCTGCGACTGCATCAGGTTTGCGTGGTAATAGGATCAGCTAGACATAAAAACTGACTGCAGCAGCAGTAACTTTCCAGTTTTTCAGTTTTCCGGTTTTTCAGGTGAAAGGAAAATGCTTGTGGAAACCCTCAAGTGTCTAAGCACTGCGTGACTTGTCAGGATGATAGCCTGAAAGATGCATTGCTCGGTCCAAATCCAGCATGAGATTTTGAGTTTCAATCAGTTTTTTTAATCTTTCTGACTGGGCACTTGTAGAGGTGACCATCCTACATGATGCTCTCTCTCCCTTCCTGCTCTGTAAGACATTGCAGACATAGCAAACCCAAGCTCCTTTTCATCCTATCTGTATATTTTGCTGACACCCATGGGATGATTGCCATGCAGCTGATACTAGGGTGCTCTCCATTACCAACAGCCATAGGAGAAATGTAACCTGACTTGGACAACATCAGCACTAGTCATTATCCCAAGAACAGGAGAGGCAGTTGCTGCTCAGGGTATCACAAGTGTCCGTTCGGGCAGCTAACCAGCCTGCTTGTGTGTCCATGTTTCTGACTGCTGGTAGGACTTCTGGCAAGGCTGGCTGGTGTGGGATGTACTCTGGCTCCACTGTTTATATTTCCTTGGGAAAGGAGCCAGACCAATCTAACTGGCCACTGCCCTCTAGCAGGGACAGCCTGCATGGGCGCCTTGGTGCAGGGAAGGATCCCTCTTACATTTTCATCCTTGCCTTCTAGGGATGTTAACTGGGTGTTTAAATGTGTCACTGCCTCCATCTAGCTAAGGTTCATTTTCTGTCTGGCCAGGGGCTGGAGGAGCAGGATCCATGCCAATTAGGCACTGCTCCCTTGTGTGTCTACATCTGAGTGCATCAGCCCAGCTCCTTTTATAGTCCTTTATAGTGGGGGGAATAGGGCACACTAAGGGTGCATTTCCTTTGACCTGACTGGGGCATCAGGCAGTTTTCTGCATCCTTTGAATGCAAACAATGTACAAAGCTTCCTGTGTTCTCCCAGGTCTCACAGCAGGTTTTGAGGAGAGATGTTTGCACTGTTAGTTATCATTTTCCTCTGTTGTCTTTTAAGCAGGAACATAAGAAAAGTCTCACTAGTTCAGCGCAGTGATCTCTCCAGCCCAGCCCCCTGTCCCCAGCAGTGATTACAGGAGATGCCATTTTGAACTGGCTCATGGGCAGGGACCACCATCTGCTGTCCATTCTGCTAGTATTCCCTAAGCACTTACAACTGTCATCTTGCGACATTAGAGGGCACATCTCTAGAGAAGCAGAACCTTTTGGAAGAAGAAGCAACTTTTAAAACTGGCAGAAGAGTTGCAGCCCTCCAGGCTGCCCCCTGTAACGTACATGTAACTTCATACTGACTGCTTTGTGCTTTGACTGGACCCCATCCTTTCCAAAAAGCCTGGCTTTGAAGATTCCTTTGAAGGAGACCAGTGGTACCTCCTGCTAAGTTCTAAGTTCTTCCAAAGATTATTTATCTTCACCACTAGCATTTTTTTATCTTTTTTTCCCAGTCTGAATTATTTTCCTGCATGAGCTTCTGCCTTCATAAAGTCATTGTGCTTTCCCTCACTGTCGTCACAGACTTTCTCCATGTGAAGACATAGTTTTGCCTAAAACCTCCATCAGCAAACCCAATAGACAGCACCTTTCTTGCCCAAGATAAGGTCACTCCTGCAGCTTCTCCATGCATGTTCTCTACCTCCTCCTCTGCTCTTGTCAAGCCTTGTCCGCTTCTCACCTCCAGTGAGTACAGAAGCAAAAAGACCCATTTGGCTCACAGTGTCATGGTGCTCTGGTTACAGGTGTGACACGTCTGCTCCTTTGGCTCTCCATTCCCACGCTTCCACTTCACTTGCAGGGCAGATTTGACACCACTCAGTGCAACCACAAGGGAGACAGAGCTGCCTGTGGACAGGGAGGAGAACTGCAGATCTCCCTGGAAAATGCATGGAGGTATTCCCTCTTCTCATCTTTTTTAGTGTCTATGATGATGAGAGGTGAGAACATCAACAGATCTTTTTTCCTGTTTTTTAAAAATCAGCTGTTTTTTCAAAAGCAAAGTACTGCCAAAAGTTGTTGACTTTACCAAAATACTTTATCTGTGGTGAATTATTTTGCCACATAGGTTTTCAGAAATCTATTTTGACTGCATGCAGCAATATAAGCCATAGCTGTTCTGGAATTGTACACAAGCACTGGAATTGTACACATCAGCAGAAACTGATCTTAAATGTCTCAACAGTTTTTGTTTTCTCCAAAGGACAGCTTTCATTGGACGAGAACTATCAAAAGCAATCTATGAAGCAGTTAAATAACATGCCAATTAAGATATCAGTGACAAATGCCACAGACAGTCTTATGAAACTACGGAGAAAATAGAATTTGCTGAACTCGAACCAATTTTGCAATTCAGAGGTTCTTCCCAGCATTTCCTGAGTGCTGCCTTCCTTCTCCCTCTGGACAGCTCGCTTTCAACCGTGTGTGGTCATCGCCCCCAGAGCTACTTTGCAACACTGCACATCCAACACCATGACTGGTATAACTGGGGATGCATGCTGCTGCTGTTCACATGCTTGGGCCATGTCTCCCCCATCTATCACAGAGCAAAAGTCATTTCTACACCCTCTGGCCACCTGCAAAGCATCATCACTGCACAGCTGCTGAGCTGGGCTTTCCTGTTAATCTCCCTTTGGCAGAAACTTACATTTCCCTCTGGTATTGAAGGACACTAATGTGGTAAGAAGTGTTTTTCTTTTATTCCTTTCGAAGCCATCCTTCCTAGATTGATATTAGCAGTACATGCATTTTCTAGTTGCTGGGTCAGGAGGGGAATCCTTCGTTTCTCCTTGGGGTACCTCTGCTGCCAAGAGAGAAAGGTTTCTGCCTCCACCTTCTTAATTTTGTCCCTTCACACGGCTGCATTAGGTATGCGCTGTCTTCCTCTGCTCGCTTATTAACGGGAGAGTTTATGGCAATATCTCATGCCACTTCTCTGCAAATGTTATACCCGAGAGAGCATCTCCTTTAGCTCTCACTAGCAAGCCAGCAGCTCAATAAAGACACTTTACATTTTCATGCTGTTACTAGATAAAATAACTGCCATCATTTCCTATTCATAGTGGTTGTCTGGTGCCTAAATTACCATAAGGACCTATTGCTTTCAATTGCCAGCCTAACAGTGTCCACCAGAGATTCCTGATTCCTCAGGCCATATCACCTGGGTGGATGGACCGTATCTGCCTCAGTTGCCTTGTGTTGGAGAGAAAAACCACCAGCAGCCAGAAGAAATGGATGGAGGAGGCTCCTTTTCCTGCTGAAAGCACAGGCAGTGGCTTATTCAGAGGCAGCCTCTAATTCTGAGTAGGTTTTAAGGGATGGGGAGCTTTTCATTTGCTGGAAAGCCTGCCTGAGAGGCTGTCTCTGGCCCCTCTCTTTGCTCCCAGAGGGAACGCTCAGCCAAGGGAAGTGGCAGTGCAGTTGATGCCCTTTTATCTCCTTAGTGTGCTCTAAGTTACACACACTGGTTTATAATCAGGAGGCTGGGTGCCTCCCTAGGAGCTGCCACAGTCCCAGTGGGCTTTTTTTTCAATCCAAGTGCTTTAAAATAAACACAGAGACACACACAAGGGGATGTGCGAAGGACAGACAGGTAGCAGGAATGAGACAGACTTGCTGTGCTCATGTCAAAGGGTGAGAAACTTTTGGCAGTGCAAAGGAGCCCTGATGAAACAGGTACTGCTGTTCCTCGCTTCCCCACCAAGGAGGAGGGCCTAGACAAAGCAGAGGTGGAGGGCTGTATCCAAATGACCCAGCAAGACAGAATGAAGTCCCTCCTCTTCTGGGTCACAAGAACGATAAATTATTCAGGCTGGGAATGGTTGAACAAGTGTTTTGATTTCAGACCCCTTTTCTAAATTTCCAATCCCTTTTCATGAGAGTCCCTGGGACAGATTACAGCAATATTTTTCTGTGCAGTCCTGGTCCCTGGTGAAACTGGGGTCCACCATCACTATCTGAAGGTCTCACAAGCTCCTGCCATCTAAAGGCTTGCGGATCCCACTGATGACCAGAGGCCAAGTGGGACATGTAGTCTTTCCAAATCTGTATTTAATAATTTGAAAAATGTGCCTGCCAATGCCAGTGTTTCTGAGGCATTTCTGCAAAGTTCAATTAGCTAATGGCACAGAGATTCAGACTGATGTGGAATGAGAGGTAGTGTTCAGTGCCAAGTGCTATTAAGAAGATTACTGTGTCCCAGTGTATCACCAGTGTCACCCATCCCACATGAGCTGCACCCAGTAACAGCTTGGAATACATCCTTTCCCATCTGCACATGTACCAAAGGCATCCTGGCAGCCAGCAGCATTTTTTCAGCCCACAGATAGCTAAGGTTGAGCCCACCTTGGTCAGCAATGGTGCAGGGACCCATCTGCCCAGAAAGTGCACACAAAAAAGGTTGCTCAGCAAGAAGGGCCTCACCTGGAGGACCAGATCCTCTTCCCATGTTCCCCCATGGTGCTCCCATGACATCAGTGGCATTTATAGACAGGTATCTGATGGCAGAATTTTACTTAGACTATTTATTTTACCCTGAAAGATAATCTCAGGAAGAAAAAACAGAGGTGGCTCTCCTCTGTTTCAGTCCTCCCTGAAATGAATTTTTTGGGCTGTCCTTCAGCTCAATATGCTCTTGTAATTATGCTGATGTCAGCAGAGACGAAGCACACCAATGCCTGCCATTGCCATCTGTCCAGCATGGTGAAAGCCACCCAGCTCCCTCTCGGCTACATTCTGCAGTGACTGTTTCTTTGCATCTGGACTAGTGTCTTGTGAGCCAGAGAGACAGGCTGTGGTGTCCTGAATCCACATCACAGCCCATCTTGCCTTGGCTACCACAGCAAATACCAAGGCAAGAAATACTGGGGAGTGTTGTCCAAGTACGACCTCTTTTTACCTTCTCTTTGCATCACAGGTGGAAGAGTAATGCTGTGCAGTGCTTCAGCTGGAAGCATGGACAGGGCAGAGGATGCTGGTAGAGCAGCGGAGGGGGGCAGAAGGCGAGATTTAGGGGGTCAGAAGATGTTCCTATAAATATCGACCTGCCTTGTGTGGTAGAGGAGGTATGTCTAGAGTTATAAACCTTGAATTCACTCTTTTCTTGGAGCAAGACAGCAAAACTTCCCTTCATGCTGGTGGGCATGTCACCTCACCAAGTCCCTCTGGGCAGGTGGTTTCTCACCAGTACAGGTTTTCTACAGTGCTTGAAGTAAATTTAAAATACATAGCACTGGAAATGACAACAACCAAATGAATATTTGCGGCCACATCACATTCTTGGTTCCCCTGAGGAGAGCAGTTTCAATACTGAGTGTTGCCTGTTTTGGGGCACAGCCACAGGACAGACCTTATTGCTTTTCTTCCCGTGTTTGTAAATTTAACTAAATTAATTTGATTTATATAGCAAATAAACGGGTGATTCTTTCTCCTGGTGTCACACACAATTGTCAAATGGACTGCTCCTGCAGCCACCTCTCCACCAATAATAACAACATCTTTTAGTGGAAAATAATCATTTGAAGGGACAACAGTCCTAATTGCATGATGTCTTAATTTCGGCTCTGTTTTCCAGAGAATAACCAATGTTTTTCAAATGAGATCGGTTATCATCTCTGGGGATACAGCCACCTCCTTCCTGGAATGCTTTTCATGCCGGAGGATGCACATTGAAACCGAGAGCAATATTGTCAGTGCAAATCCCAGCTGACACCACGCATTTCTGGCTGTGATACAGCCAGCTCCTGAGAGGCGAGCAGAGCCTGACCTTGGCGCAGCCAGCAAAGACCAAAGCTGAAAGCTTCCAGCCTGGGATATAGCTCTGCTGCTTTACACTGAAGGGAAAACTCCCAAAGCCTGGTCTCCAAGATTTTTCCAGCAAAGCGAATGCTTTGAGTTAAACATCTTGATGTGAAAGCATCCCTCTGCTGGCAATAATAGCTGAGGGAGCATTCCCAGTGTGATTTGTGTGTAATAGCACTGGGACTAAAACTGCATGCATTGCTCATCATGGCACATCAGAGTCAGGCAGTAATTCAAAGCCTTATTTCCTTTCTTTGGGGGCTCAGTGTTTCAGTTGTTTTTGACATTTTTTACCAAATATCTGAGCCTTCAGTAAAACTGAGCATCCAGATAGCTCATCATGAAACCCAAAAGCAAGCTATCAAGACCATTCTGACTATGTCTTGACCTATTATCAGAAAACAAACAACTCCTGCATAACTCTTGCCAGCAATTAGCTAGTGGATAGCAACCCACTCCTCCCCAAGCCCTTCCACCACTGCCTCCTACCCACCCAGCTGTCACCCTCAATCAAGGAAAGCCCCACTGAGCAGATGAGCCCTGACCCGCGGCCTTGAGGCCACCGCACTCCGGCTCAGGGGGTCTCAGGAGGCTTCCTTCCCGAATGCACACTGGTTTACATTTTAAATGGCAATTTATAAAACCATGATGCAGCTAATGTCGAAAACACGACTTGTTTGAAAGCAATCCCTGTCACACAGCATAACAATGGCATGCCTCAGGGTTTGCCTTGTGTTTTTTTAATGTAAAGATATCAAATGATCAGCTGACTCTCCTGGTGTTATTTCACCTCTCTGTATGAAGCAAGCTCATCGGACACACTTTTCTTAATTTCTCAGCAATCCCACTGAGATTCATTTTTCTCCAGGGTTAAAATATTCCAGGCATTTAAAGTACAAAGCAAATGATTGTATTAAGTTTGCCAGAAGGACTATCAACCTTTTATGGGTGTAAACAACCCTATTTGAATGATTTGGAAAGGTGGCTGTGATATATTTTTCACTTCCATTATTTCTTTCGATAGCTTTATAAATGTGCTCTCCACTGTCTACAAGCAGTGTACATCTTAATTATATATGACATGTTTGTTTTTAACTAAAAGCAAATCAATAAAGAGACTCCACTTTTTTTTTTAATGTTACTATTGGATGTTTGTGTACAACAAAAAAACCCCACAAATACTAGTTGAATCATAAAAATCCAAACAGTTGCTTAACAGAGCACAAAAAATAGATGCCAAGTTTTTGTATTTTGGAATTAGATTATAAACCATGCCCCTACATCTGAAATGCAAAGTAGCAGAGCTGGAGGATAAGGCATGAAGCAGCACCTTCACCCCTCTGCCTGTTGGCATGGTGGCTTTGATTTAAAGCTCAAGAGAAGTCATCCTGCCTTGGAGAACACCTACCACCCACCCTGGCCCATGGCCCATGGCCCATCAAAAGAAAGGAGGAGCTGTGACAAATTGCAGTCACAAAGTTCAGATCAGGATTTTTTTTCTTTTTTTTTTTTTTTAATCCCAATTTCATTCAGCCCCTGATCCAGTGTGCTGCCCAGGCATCACCACCTCATCTGCATTTCTGCTGTGCCTGCTGAGGGTGAGATGCTCCAATGCACAAGCACAAATGGTACAAAGTAATAAAGGAGGACCTGACATCTTGGGTGCTAAATCCATTTCCCTCTAGCAAAGAAAATAAGCATGTTTTGGTTCCTCCGAAACATCAGTGAAGGAGGCTTGGCCACTCTGTGTCTCTTGGTCCTTTGGTCCCTGGCTGAACCTGTATGGAGCTGGAGCCATTTGGCAAGAGAGCAGAAGTGTCAGTTTGGGGACAGCAGAGGCATGTTCCTACAGCAAGATTGGGCACAGAGGGCATCTGTGTGCTCTAGGGTGAGGCAGGGGTGGGAAGCACTCATGGCACCCTAATCTCAGCTGTAAGGATGCTCATACCACACGTGGGTGTCCTCAAGCACCTGGGAAGCCCAGCCTTTCCCAGTCCATGCACTTTTCATTCTCACAGCCCCATTTATCTCCCACTGCCAGTCTTAGAGTGGTGATTCCTTGCTACCTGTGGCTTGTCTGGATGTGGATACATCCATGGATGAGATGGACTTCTCCACCTCAAAGGTCAGGGCAAGGAGAGTGGCAGAGGAAGAACACAGAACCCAGACTAATTTACACTTAGCAGCTATTGCTAATATTACTGGTTTCCATCATGAGCAAGGTGAGCAAATAAAAGAATTTAAATGGCTTTTTCTTCTTGTACATATGATTTTTCCACTGTTGGCAGATCCCTTCAATTAATTTCCCCTGGAGAAGAGTAAGCCCTCCTTGATTGTTTTCCAAGGCCTTGTAATTAATGTGATCATAGTCCTGATGGACGTCGATTTGTGTTGAGAGTGTCAGTCTCATTTACAGTTAATCTGGGACAGATCCACTCCACTTCGCTTTGCTGGGCTGTAGCACAGAGTCAGATCTGTTCATGAGATGCACTTTATTACCAGCAGAGGTACCCTCAGGGCACTACATCAATTTACAAGTACTTAGTCGATGCTTCCTCTTAACCCTCTGACCACCAGGATATTTGCATTTTGTAAGTTAAATAAACTGCATTCAGTGGCTGACTGGGGCAAGTAGCAATTTCTTTAGCTAGTGCCTTCTAACTAACAAGATATGAATAAATATGAAAAACACATATCCTAGGAATACTGCCATTGAACTATGATATTTCAACTGAGAATCCCTGGGATCTTTATGTGACAGTGCAGGGGACAGAGCAGTGGGGTGGATCAGCAGTGAGTATGAGAGTGTCCCTCTGCAGATGGACACGGGAGCAGAGTGACCCATCACTGCCTGCAGAAGAAGTTTGGGCAGTGCCTGGAAGTTTCCCAGACTTCAGTGCACTTCTCCCCTTTCCAGCTCCAGCCTTCTACTTCCTAGAGTCAAAAGTAAATGAGAAATCCATTAGTCGGTTTCCTCCTGACACCAGAGCACCACAAAATCCCACTGGTTACCAGGATATTTAAACAATGCTGTGAGCCTTCTGCAGGAGCTGAGCCAGGTAATGCTGACCCTTTGACCACACGCTCACTTTAACCATGTGCTGACCCTTCAACCACAGCACCATCTCTGTCAGTGGAAGAGGGAGAGGCACAGTTGGGAAAAAGGAGGTGAAATAAACAGAAATGAAACAGTGTAAGAAAGGAGATAAGGCTCAGATGTGACTAGATCTGCTAGACTGAGAAGAAAATTGCCCTGATGTTTACAAGTAAAAAACCAGCTTTTCCACTCAATAAACATTATCAAGAACATGATTGTTTCAATGATTTTCCATGATCTGAAAAGTTTTAATTGTCAAGAAATTCCTAGATGTTTTCATTTTGTAAACTATGGGTTTCCCATGGAGAAACTTGAAAAAACATCAGCACAGACAACAAAAGTCCCCAATTCCTTGGGGAAAAAAGACCTCTATGAGCTCTGGCTGCAGCCTAGAATCAAACATGCAGATAGGACCCGGGAGCAATTTCCCATCCAATTTGCTCAATTCACTGACAAGGAAAAATTCTCCCTTGGTTAGGGCTGCAGAGCAGGCTTCCTCCTGCACTGTCACAAGAGGGAGTAGAGGTTACACCCTGTAGCACAAGGAAGATGTCTTATGTCAAGGTCAGTCTTCTTCTAGACTCCTACAGAAAATATTGTGAGAGAAGAGAAATGGACACCCATTGTAGCAGCCTGTGAGCCATTTTTCTATTTGAATCACATTTTTGTTGGAAGTTGGGGCAGGAAAAGCCCGGAAGAGAGGGGCAGTAAAACTAGGATCTGTAGTAAATGTTAGCATTTCAAGAGGGTTTAAATGGACAGCTTACATCCAATGGAGTAAATGTGGTTAACACAAAGCATTTTAAAGCTGATGGTAAATGACAACTGTGTGCCTTTGTACCTTATTATTAAATCGTGTTGGATTAATCTGGCATTAAGTGGTATTTCTGTCTCTCCTCTACCAAGCAGATGCATCGTTCCTGTGAAACACTGTTTCATATGTGCCTCAACCAGCAGTGTGGGATCAGCTTCTGTTTGCAGAGGTGAGAAATGGATTCCTCTTCCCTACTGCTCTCATAGACTGTTTTCCTACATATTACAGGGGGAAAAGGAAGTCTACATAACTGGGACATTGACTGTTCAGGTTCAGCTTGGCTGGTTTTGTTCTTCCTAATCAAAATCTGTCTGTCTGAGAGAAATTTTCTCCTTGTGAAAATTGCGGTGTGCTATCATAAGACAAAATTCTGATGTTCCACCTTGGAGAAGACAGTAATTAAGAGATGTCAGGACACATTTTCCTTAGGTGCTCTGGCTTGTCTTGGAGTGATGGGTCTCAACTGCACACAGAAACAAACAGATCCCTTAAGGAAGTTCACTTTTATTACAGTCACAGTGGAGAGTAAAAGCAACAGCCCTGAGAGGTGTGTTTCTCCTGTGGAAGTGGCCCTAGGACTGTAAGCAAAAAGTCATGGGTTCTCTACAAGATTTTCCACCAATCTCTCGGTCGCTTTGATAATTTTCAATTATTCCCTTTTGGACCTCAAAGCTGAACTAAAAATAATAATACAGAAAGAAACCTAAAATAGCAGCAATTCCTGGAAATTCTCCTGAGCTTTCTGGTACAGTCCTAGTAACGTAGCAGGAAGCAGAGTATGACTGCATAAAACATTTGGCATTGATTGAATATATAGATTGGTGGTGTCTCAACCCCTGTTTTAATCTTTCCATTACCTATGGTATTTTTTACAAAGAAAGTCTTATTGTTTAGAAAACAATTTCTAGCAGCCTTCAAATAGATGAGAAGCTGCAGTATCTTAATGGAAGGCAAATTACTGGTGCTTTCACAGCCAGAGCCTCTCCCCGGTCTGATGGAAAGGTTAAACATTTACCACCTTCTCTGAACACCACTTTCCATGAATGAGAATTCAGCAGAATTTGTCACAGTACAGTCGATAGTAGGAAAAGCTTCTCCACATTTGCTGCAAGGGATAGTTACTCCATGCCAAAGGGGGCTAATTTTTTAGCAGTGGGGAAATCCCATATGGGGAGAGCATGTGGCAGGGGAACAACTTGCAGGGAACCAATGGCTCCAGTCCCGGTGACAGGCACCCCTAGGCTGCCAGATGGGAGCTTTTCACCACCAGGGTGATTTAAGTGATCTGTCCCCACCTTCCTCCCCCAGAGCAAATGAGCAATCACACTTGATTCCAGCTGATGTGTCTAGGTGGGGAAGGCAATTCCTTTAATCCACTAAGCTACTTTAGTTCCTGGTCTTTATCTAAAACTCACAGACAGAAAATGTCACTGGGAACTTGATGAACTTAACTACCTAATGCAATCAGCATTCCTGGGTGCAAATTGGGGTTTCTTGGATGCCTTGCTTAAAAGATAAACAGCAAAAAAAAAAAACAAACCCACAAACAAACAACTCTATTATAACCTTGGATGAACCATTTTGGAACCAAATCATCATCAGACAACCTGTGCCAATCAAAAAGAATCTCAGAAAAGGATGAGTACAGGAGTGGTGCGGGATGTTTGGTCTGAAAATGGCTGCAAGCCTGAAAGTATGTTTTTTAAAAGCCAAGCAAATTCAATGCAAACGCTAAAAAGCGTGAACTGGTTAAATATGTCAGACTGCCAGCAGACACTGTGTGATGTTGATTTTCCTGTCTCTCCCTGTTATTTTGTAAACCACAGAGGCTTCCTACACCTCCCCATTGAATCCAGCTGTCAGAGATCCATAATTTAGGGTGGGCACCAGCATTGCAGCATTTGGATGACTGAAAGCAGCACGATACATAATGAAAGTCGCTCTTGGTATCAGACTCTTAAAGCCCCCCCACCTATTTTTGTGCTTAGATTTTGACACGGGGGAACTTTTTTTGACAAGAGCGAATGCTAAAACCCACCTCTAGCTCTGCCTGTGAGTGGGCAGCAGGTGTGAGGCTCAGACAACCCCTCCCTCCATCCTGCACCCTTGTACTGTCTCAGCTCTAGATTTGCACACAGAAGTCACAGAGGTACTAGGGAGGATCTGGAAAAGGATGAGGAACTGGCACTGATCATGGGAGGCAGCTCTCAGGTGAAACTGCTGCAGAAGCAGAACCACAACCCTAGGGCTGAGCCTTGGGATGCCTCATTCCCATCCCAGGCTCCTTCTTAAAGGCTTCTCAAAACCTTGACCAAATCCCCAAAGCCCCCCTTTCCCACCCCCACCACACCAGTCAACTTGATGCAACACTTAAAATGCTTCATTTACTCTTCACAAGGTTATTAAAGGCAATGAAGTGGGGGACTCTGGGAGGGGAATTCTACTTCCAGTGCCACTAAAGCAGGAAGGGGTGTAATAGCTAAAAAACATGCCCTCTTACAGGTCTTTGAGAATCAAAGGCAGAGGCACCAGGAGGATTTGTTGTTATATTTGCCTTTATAATCCACAGGCATTTTCTTCCATGAAGGGTCCATTCTATGTTTTGCTCTGACACCCTGACACATGCCAGGGCACCTCCTTTTCCCGCTTCACTCCCTGGATCAGGAGATGACGGCTCTTTGGTAGTTTCACACTTGACTGTGTTTCAGTGGGGAAAAGCATTCTGCCCCTATGTCCATCGAGTTCATCTCCAAACAGTGGTTGTTACCCAGCATTTCCCTTCATCCATCCCTCCTTACTTCTTTTGCCATACACACTCAATCCTGGGGTTTTTCTCTTACTATATATTCCCCTGCAAATTGAAAATTTCTGGAATTTCTGCCTCCTCTCTCACCTTTGGGTCAGGTCTTTGTTCTTCCCTGGGTGACAGCTGCCAGCCTGGGACTTAGCAGGCTGGCAGAGGAGACAGGAGATTGGTAACATGGGGAAGAGATCACAGTCTCTTGCAGAACAATTTCCTATTTGTGGAGCCCTGAGTCCTGCTTCAGGCTTGATGACAGCACAGCTCTCCCTGTGTTTCTCTCATCACTCTCGAAGGTGGCCTCCAACTGTTTTGTAACCTCATGGCTGTTACAAATGACCCCCCAAAACTGAGATGTACCATGATTTGGAGGGAATTTATTCCACAACTCATCCCCGAGGATGCAGGGCACTGCTGACTTACGGTTAATGGCAACAGCCATGTCGATGAGAATCAGGAGTAAATTGAAGGCCACCTTGAAAACCAGGGAAACAGATGTTCAGAAAGCTCACACTCCTCATCGTTAACTTCAGAATGTAAATGCCTGATAATTCCTCATATTATTGCGCAGCGTCGTGCTCAGTGTCAGAGAGAACAATCCTGCAGGGGTGATCCATATCTTAGCTCTGAAGGTCACAGCAGTGGTTGGAACATACCTAAACAGGAGATGGGAAAGGGGGCGGGGCCAATGGATGGGCTGTGGTTGGGAACAAAAAAGTCTCCTGAGCAACCGTGATAAAATGAAATATCGGGATCTGACAGCAGAAAGAGGAAGAGGGAGACCTGTGCTGGACAAACAGGACTACTGGAGTTGAAGATTATCCTTAGCTGGATTCCTGATCACTTTTGGTGTTCAGATTTTTATCAGTAAAAAGCCACAACATTTTTTTGCTTGGAAAGAATATTGTGAAAGACAAATCCCTGAATCCAACATGATTTTGTTGGGAGCTGAGTCTGTCCTGGAAAGCAAACGATTTTTTACTATGTAGTGCGGAGATAGAATCATAGAATCATAGAATCAACTGGGTTGGAAAAGACCTCCAAGATCATCAAGTCCAACCCTTGATCCAACACTGCCATGGTTACTAGACCATGGCACAAAGTGCCCCATCCAGTCTCATCTTAAAAACCTCCAGGGACGGTGAATCCACCACCTCCCTGGGCAGCCCATTCCAATGTCTGATTACTCTCTCTGTAAAAAATTTCTTCCTAATATCCAACCTAAACTTCCCCTGTCAGATCTTAAGATCGTGCCCTCTTGTCCTACTGCTGGTTGCCTGGGAGAAGAGACCGATGTCTGGCTACAACCTCCCTTCAGGTAGTTGTAGAGAGAGATGAGATTTTTAACTACCTGATGAATAGAGATTTAACATATCTGTTCTGTACTTTTCTCGCTCTTATGCTTCTTTTTTCAGATATTTATTTGTACTCTTTCCCCCTGCTTTTCCTTTTCAGCTTTCCTTCATGTTCTTCCCAAGCACTGTCACTGTTCAGACCCCAGCTGATAGTGATCAGGACCACAGATGTGGTGGTGAGGTGGGAGGGGATGAGGTTTTGCACTCTGACATCGTCACTTAGACCTCCACACTGAAGCTCACACTCCCTCGGGATCTAACTCTTTCTGCACAGAGAGGATCCTGCAAGAATAGCATTTGTAAGGTGATTTTACCAAGGACAACACATGGACAAGCGTGTGGTATTGCATCTGAGAGGTTCCTGCACTTACAGCAGCAGCTCAACTGGCCTCCACTGCAGCAGGAGGGACCTGGAAGAAGGTACAATGGAAAGCAAGAGCCTAGAAAACACAGGACATGGAATGGGTCCCACAACCCAGAGGAGTGGCTTACTGGACCTTGATGTGCAGCTGGGAGCACTGGACCTTGATGCACAGCAGGGAGCACTGCTGATAATATTGAAGTTGGATTTACAAAGCAAAGGCTTAACTAGTGAGCTGTATTTCCATGTAAATGGATTTCTATGAATGCATGTACGGAAAAACAGCCGCCTGGAGGAGTGGAGTGGAGCTGAGGCAGACAGGTGCATCCAGCATGAGTAATTTACTATGTTAGTTGGGAGACCAGTGGAACCTCCTCTGATGTTCTCCTAATGTCTAGAGTTTTGCTTAATAAGCAGAGAAAACGCATACTTATTACAACCTTTAAAAGTGCATACCAAGCATAGGTCAAATATATATTTGAAGACAGCATGACCACAGCAGTGTTCCTTGGGGATCTGAGTAATAGAAAGGCACCTCTAAGTTTTCCACTTAACAGACCTCTGTATATCATCATGGACACTTGTCCGCACTTGAAATGTGGCAGTTTAATAACCATGAAGCAACTGGAAATAATAAATGAGTAAATGTCTGCCGAGAGTGATATTAATTATTTGTAACAAAACCGTCTAGTCAATATGCTGTTGTACACATAAGATTAGCTTTGGTTACTACATTAAAAGGTCAGCATGAAATGAGGGGTAGAAAAACAACATCTCTGGTTCATGAACATATTCTGTGGACAGTCAGGAGTGAGATGTTCCAGCCCTCATCCTGATGTTTAAAAAAGCACAGGGATATGTTATTCTAATCACTCACATCCCATTTATGAATTTCAGGTCATACTCATCAAACAGAAATCACAAGCACATGTACAGACTATTTTTGATTAGCAGCTAAAGCCTATTCCTGAAAAGACCACAGGGACAAAGAGACTCTGCAGCTGTGCATACAACCAGGATAACATCTTGGCCAGGAACAAACCTCCATTATCCTTGACAAATAAAATATGCACAGTAATCAGGCAAGGGAGATGTCCAATGTACAGCTAATTTTGGTGAGGCATATTGATCATTTTGCAGTATTAATGAAGTGAGGCAATATTTAGAGGTCTCCAAGGGTATGTTAATCATGAAGGTTTTGCCTTGCTGTTTCAATGTGATGCATTAGAGACAGCATGGACACCATAGAGAAACCAGTCAACAGACCACTAAGCGATGATCTGTGCTATGACCACATTCCCTAAGTGAAAGACTTATCAATATTCAAGTGTGCCTAGCAAAAGACCATGAAAGAAACCTGTGAGATGTCAAAGGCTAGTCACAGAGGAGTCAGGCAAATGAGGCTTTCACCTCGTCTAGACATACCCAGGCTTTGGTAGGGGGGTGTGTGCAATATATTAAAAGAGAATAAAGATAAAGATAAAGATAAAACCCAGACAAGATAAAACCCAAACATCAAAAACACAGGTAGGCATGAATGCATTTTTGTCATATTGCTACTTTCATTATAAATTTTTTGTCTTATTTTTTTTGCTATAATTTTTTTGCCTAGTCTTTTCTGAGATTGTTTCATACAAAATAAATGTAATTGCACATTGAGTATAATATTCAGAACATGGGATGTAAGCATACAGAGTCAACAGCTCCAAGTTGGGTGTAAGGATGGAATTTGGTCTCATGAGGGACAGGGACTGGTGTGGAAGTGACTGTAGTGACAGAACAATATCCCTTCTGAATTACTAACACCAGACATTCAAGGGCAAATTATTCCTTTCCAGCCTTTCTTTTTATGGAGTCTTTCTCTTCTCCCAAAAGATGTAACGTGTGTGTTAAAAGGGAGTTCAAGGCAGTAGGTAGCTTCTCGTGCAGGGAATTATAACACCTTCCAAAACAAATGTTTAATATAAAGTATGTGCCCTCTTACTTCATGGTTAATACCTGAACATACACTGCTAAAAATGCCATGAAGCACAAGGGCAATCTGGTCACACTGCCTGTTACTGGGGCATCAAATTGTATCAAGCAGAAGGTTTATCCAGCTCATTAATATGAAGAGATTTTTGATCTTGTTTGTCTTTTTAGGATAGGTAGATGACATTAGAGTTTGCATCAGATTCTGCCTTCCTGATCAGTGGAACCTGCTTACTACAGATAAGTGTGACAAGTTTAATTTATGCTGCAACAGAACAGTGATGAAAAAACACTGAATCTAAATAAGATTATTGATAAAGCTTTTTTACCAGGAGAGGAAAACGCACAGTAATTCATACACGCACGTACACTCAGTCATATATACACAGCCACTGAATCTTATGACATTATTAATGGATTTGTTTGGCTTTGTTATTTTTAATGCCTAAAATATCTTTGTTGGATGGCTAACTTTAATGTCATATTTGCCTCAGATTTCCCCCTGAGGGAACTTGCAATCTGTATTAACAACCCAATTCAACAGAGAGGCCCATTTAACACTCTTATTAGCTCAGTACAAAGATTAATTAAGCAATGATCTCTTCCAAACAGCTCCTCATCAGTGGTTAATAACATGTTTGTTAGTTAACTTCCTAAGGCTAGATCTGTGATTGGAAATGTTCTGGTGAGCTGGTTAACTGTTTTAGCAATTGTTAAAGGTTTTATTGTCAATGTAAATTGTACTTCAGGATTTCTAACGGGACCAGTGTTCATAAATTGTTATCTACCAAGAAAAAAAAAGAGTAAATTTATTCATGTAGACAGAAAATTAGTCATTTAAACAGTGGGGGTTTAAAACTCAATTAGAAACTAGGCCATATTGAAGATAACTATATCTCTACAATGGTCTTTGCAATATTCTTTACAATGTGTTTTTAAACACGCCTAACACTTCTGTTGGCTTTTTGAATGTTTTTATTTGCAACAGCTTTCTATTGCCATCTAATAACCCTTCCGTGACTCCTTTTCCAGCAAGCCTTCTTGCAGCTGCCCACCCACAAACAGCAGCATGTGCCAGCAGCAGAGGGATGGAGTGGGTCAGGGGTGACAGCTAAGAAATAATTGGAATCAGGCTATATATTTCTCTGTCCACCACTAATCCAGGTCAAAAGCTGCATAAAATTTAATTTTGTAAGCATGGAAAGAAAGTTTTGCAGGTCTTGCTCAGTGAATCACAAAGCTACCCTAGTACTGAAGAAGGAAGAGGAGAAAAACCCCAATAATTCAAATTAATTTAGGGTTAGTTTGATTTCTCCTCCATTCCTTTATGGGACTGTGTCAGCATTTATCAGATTAAAGTTGGTTACAATGTTTCTTTTGGAGCTGCAAACCTTGTACTTTTATGCCCCGCTTAAAAACCATGACATCATGTAAATCCTCCTAAAGATGCTGATTGCAAACATTTAGGACACCTCTGCCCATGGAAAGCCTGAGGTGGGACCAGCCCCATTTGGCCATGGCCAACATGTTGGTGCTTCTCATCTGAGCTGCCCCGTCCCTAGCTCATGGCCAGGAGCAACACAAGAGACTACAGCAGAGGCACCTGACAGGCTTTCACATGATAGCAGAAACTCTGCTGCCTGTGTCCCCTGGCCAGACCAGAACAATTACCCTCTGTAAACTGTAGTAAAAACATATATATATGTATTTCAGTAATAATCAGGGACAAATCTAAGAAAACTCCTGGTTTTTAACTAACATTCCTTTTTTTGGATAGAAAAAACCAATACAACAATGATTAGGTACTTTCAGAGCAACACAAAATATTTCTAAAGAAAAAAAAAACCCACCTGATAAATCCTCCTCTTTTATTCTCGGGTGAAAAGCTGAAAACCAATTTCTACGGTTCAGAAGCAAGCAGGGAAGGAAAACATCTTTTCAGACATTGGATTTATCACTTTGGTAGTACATCAATTTTATCATGTCATTCTCTTCACACTTCACATTGGTTTATACAGGTGAAAATTAGAGTTGAATCTCCCATACATAAATGTGATCTTTCCTTTCTGTCCAGATATGCATGGCTGAGCCGAGCCTGGAACTGATATATGTCTGTTGCCAGAAAGAAAAAGTCTGACTCTCAAATTCTCTATCCAGTTGCCTTATTTACTAACTATCCAATGCATTTTGCTATAGGCTCCAGTAATTTAAGCAAAATCAGGATGTTTTATGCTCTTATGATATTTGAGCAGTATTAAATCACTTTTCCTAAAACAGTGCTGAAGTGGGACCCTATTTTGAGCAATTCCTTATAAGCGAATCTTGAGGTTATGCAGCACTCTCATGATGACATTTCAGTGTAGATGGTGATGCCATTGGTCCTATGTTTCAGGAAAAGGCTCACATGCCCATACAAACATGTACAATGAACAGAACAACTCTGTTTTTTACGGGTTTAGAAATATTTTTAAAGCAATGTTTATCACTCTTTTTTTTTTTTAAGCTTCAGATCTGCTAAGATTCCATGCTTCCACTTGGGCCAGAGGATGCCATGATTTATGCTAAGCTGTCATTAGACAGCACTCTCATTTATTATGTGCAGTTATGAATGCAGTGTTAACTAGACCAAACAACAAGACAGAACTGTGCATCACACCCTGCATGCACTTTAGATTCTACTGACAAATAGGCAAGGCCATCTTCGTAATTTGTGCACCAAGAAAGAAAAAAAGAGTGGGTTACACTATAGCAATAAAAGTGGAAGTTAAAGGCATGAATACAGCATACAGATTATACTATCATTCCAAAGCAGACAGCAGAGAAGTCACAGTTGCCCATTTATGTTTTGACAGTTCATGCATCAGATGAGATCTGCAAAGAGGGGTACCACTGCCTGGGGAAAGTGAAGAACAGAATAGTTGCTGCTAAGTGTGAATTTAACAGTGCATTTATTATTTGGGTAATTTGCTTTTGGATAAGCTGGCAAAAAAGACTTTTCCATAAAGAAAAAAAAAAATAGAAATTCAGATCATGCAGGAAAAATGTCACAGTCAGGCATGTTACCTGTCAGTTTATCTCTCTCTTACAGTGGTCCTAACCAGACACCTCAAAGGGAAATTCAAAAGCCATCAGATAGAGTCTTCTATTTTCTACCAGAATTAGACACAGGCTGACATAGCCTGCTCAGCAGCTCTTACAGTCTCCAAAAGATGAGCAGTTTAAGCCTATACATATGACTCTCTGAAAGATTTACACATGCCCAGGAGGGTTCTGAAACACAGGAACGTGATTGTCCGAGTCTGAATGACTGTGTGATGGAAGCTGGCTCATCCCAATCTGAATTCTCCACAAGCAAATGCCCCATGTGATTTGGCAGCTGGGTCAGAGGCTTTTCCCAACAGGCAGCTATCCTATTGCAGGAGCTAGGACAGCTTGCTCACACAGAAACAAACTGCTGGGTACCAGAAGCTCACAATGCCTGACATCCTTCCTCATTGTGTAAAAATTCATATAATATAAGCTGTCTTAGATGCAGACTTAGTTTACCTAGCAGGAACAGCTGTATATGCTCACAGCATGCTCAGTCCTTTTGAAAATGTTGGTAAGTTTTAACTTCTGCAATGTCCTATAACTTGAACTATAAGGCTAACTAGGCACTGTGAGGAAAACAGGAATTTCCATTTTATTATTTAGTTCTGTCACTTTTAATTTTACTGAATTACAACTGAACTCTATAATAAGGAGTAGGAAAAAGTTACTTTCTGTGCTTGTTTTTCTGGACCACTATTTCACAAAATTTAATAATATCTACTATTTAGATATATTTATATCTATATATTTAGATATATTTAAATATATCTACTATTGCTCCATTCTAAGGACACAGTCCCAAGAATTTTAATTTCTTTGATATAGGATCTTCCATGCCTTCCCCAAGTTCTCTCACCTGCTTTGCGATAACCATTCCTGCATTAGGAACCTACCTAGTGGAGTTTCTACCTTTGTGTACATCATCTTTTCTGTGTATTCTTCAATTTTTGACTTGACACACATCTCTCTACATCAGGCTGAATTTTTCCATGAACTATAAGGTTCTTTTTGGCACTGATATTGCAAACATGTGGCAGGCACTATAAGGTATGGACATTGATTAAATTTTCTGCTTCAGTGATATGTTGATGTGGTGGATTGACCGTGGCTGGACATCAGGTGCCCACTAAAGCTGCTCCATTCACTCCCCTCAGCTAGATAGGAGAGAGAAAACATAATGAAAAGCCTGTGGGTCAAGATAAGAACAGGGAAAGATCACTCACCAATTACTGTCATGAGCAAAACAGATTCAATTTGGGGAAAATTAATCTAACTTACTATCAATCAAGTCAGAGTAGAGTAACAAGAAATAAACCCCAAATCTCAGAATGCCTTGCCCCCACCCCTCCCTTCTTCCTGGGCTTAACTTTAATCTCAAATTCTCTACCTTCCCCACCTCAGTGGCACCGGGGGCTGGGGAATGGGGGCTGCAGTCAGTTCATCAGCATTGTCTCTGGGGCTTCCTTCTCCTCTGGGGAAGGACTCACACTCTTCCCCTGCTCCAGTGTCTTCCCATGGAGGACAGCCCTCCTTGAACTTCTCCAACACGTGTCCTTCCCATGGGCTGCAGTTCTTCATTAATTACTCCAGTGTGGGTTCCTTCCATTCCCCTGCTCCAGCGTGGGCTCTTCCATGGGCTGCAGGTAGATCTCTGCTCCCCCATGGACCTCCACAGGCTGCAGGAGCACAGCTGCCTCACTAAGGTCTGCACCACGGGCTGCAGGGGAATCTCTGCTCTGGTGCCTGGAGCACCTCCTGCCCCTCCTTCTTCACTGGCCTTGGTTCCTGCAGGGCTGTTTCTCTTATGTATTCTCACTACTCTCTCCATCTGAAAAGGCACAGGTTTTTTCCTCCCCCTTCTTAACTCTGTTATCCCAGAGGCGCTACACCATTGCTGCTGGGCTCGGCCTTGGCCAGTGGTGAGTCCATCTTGAGCTGGATAGCATTGGATTTGTTGGACTTCGGGGAAGCTTCTGCTAGCTTCTCACAGAAATCATTCCTGTAGCCCTTCCTGCTACCAAACCCTTGCCATGCAAATCAAATAGAATCAATTTGGACATCTTGATGCTCGCTGGCAGAAGGACTTGAAATGAGCCAAATGAATGGGCCACAAGGCAGCAAACGCATCTCCTTGGCTTTTACTCCAGTTGTAACTGTAATTTGCAAATTTTCTCATCTTGCTTCTCAGTCAACTCCTTCCTACATCACAAATGTACAGGGAGGTCACCCACTGTGAGCTGTTTGTGATGAGATGTGATCATTTAATCCTCTGTTTTACCTTCTGTTTCCCAGTTAATTTTAAATTCATGTCATTTCTTCATTCTTCACTTGCTACAGCTTGATTTTTTTTCTCGTAACCTTGTGTGAGACGTTTCAAAAGTCCCCTGAAACCTCTTGATAACATATTTTCTGTGAGCATGGAAGACACAGACAAAGGAGTGATGTCTAAGATAGAACAAACTGCAGGTTTCTTGCTGGCACAAGGCACCTTTGCAACTCAGAGAGAAGGTAAATCTTGTGTGCATCTATTCAGGTCCTTAGGGGGCTACTGTCTTAAAAGTACATATGAGCAGCTTAGGCCCACCTGTTCTTTTGCTGACCTGGAGTTTTTTCTCCCCACTTCTCACTTTCTCAATTTTTCAGAAGACAGAATTCATATTCCATGCTTCTCGTTTTCAGGGCTCCTTGTGTCTGTGGGTTGAATCCAGTTTCTGTAAGCAGAGGGAAACAAACCAGGGCAGACCAGGTGAGAATTTACGGGTACTACAGAGAGTAGTAAAACTACTCCTCTCCCTTCTGGAAACACCCATTTTGAACCATGTTACGGTTACACAGCCTGCTTCCAGAGTGTTTCATCAGTGCACTGTATGCTCAGTTAGCATACCTACATCCTTTTGTCTCCATCATTCTGATGAGCGAGCTCCTGGCTTCGAGGAGTGTGAAGCCACACTCCCTGGCTGACAACTACAACCTGTGCTACTCAGTTGTGCCCCAATTCTGTTATTCCCTTCCTCACATACTTTCCATGCAATGCCTCAAGCACTCCTCATACCCTTAATACGTTCAAACAACAAATTTAATCATGACATTAATGAGAAAGAGCATTTTTCATTCCCCCTAAAGCTGCAAGTTTTCTTGAAATCCTCATCCAAACCCCATTTCTTCAATCATCCCTTGTTTAGGAACCGCAAGCTTGCAACCATAACAATCATCACAATCCTTTCACACAGGAACATACACTTAAAATCTGGCAGCACACGGCTCTGTGCTACTGCAGTTTGTACTAGCATGTCTTCTGACACTTCACTCTTCATAGATAATACCTTGACTTCATCACTAAGGAGAACAAGTAAGCCTGTGGCAGGTGCATCCCCATCAGTGAAAGCTGATACCAAGAAATTAAGCTTTCCCAGAATACATTTATCTTCCCTCTTTCATCGATTGATCCCTACTGATAGGGCAGAGGCAATAACACTGGCTGTTGAGTATAAAAACAGTCTTTTTCCATAAAAATTCAGGCACTTGGCCATTGAATGCTATGCACTTGTCTCTCCCACACAATTGGTCTCCTTTATTGATTTTGATAGGACAAATTTCCAAATTCTCTGGAGGCTAGTAGTTTAAGAAACCCTTTGCATCTTTGGTGTTTGGTCACATTGCTTTGAGTTTAGGGCTTTCTTTAGAACTTTTTATTAATATTTTAACAGTTTGTTTGCCATTCTCCATGTGTTACCTGAAAGTGCATCCAAAAAACCTCGGATGCCCACGCTGCCCGCAATACCTTACCTCCTATACAACATGGTGTACCAAACCCAAGCATTTGGTACCATCTCCTCGGGCTTCCCCTTTGCATTAAAGCAAAGACCTCTACAGTAAAAACAACTGTTTTGTACAAAGACCCTTTGAAAAGCAAACTTTGACTGCTACTGCAAAACAGGAGGTTCCTGAACTCTTCTAGCTGGTAGCAACTGTTAGAATTGAACACACATGCTGTGTCCTGCCCCATACAGGCACAACAGCTCCAGTCAGCTTGCTCCCTGCTGAAGGGCATCCCTTCAGAAAAGGGAGAGCACAACTGCACTGAGGCAATTCAAATAAAAGCCTTAATTTAGTAAAATTGTTTAAACTCAGTCTTTTGAGTACACTGTGCAGATGGCCCACTGTCAAAATCCGTATCTCCCTCCACTAGCTGAAGCCGTAATAGCCCTAAAGTACTATTTGAGATAATGAACATGACAATATCCCAAGATACAGGTCATAGTCCCATTCGTGTCTTGAGGCTCTAAAAATCTGCTCTGTCTGTGTATCCGTCGTGGCTGCAAGAGCTGGGCATAGCATTTCACCTGGGTGAAAGCCTGCTTCATCTTACCAGCACACACGGCAGCTTGTTGTTCTGCAGCGCCACGTTCCACACCGCACTTTGGGGATGCTTAAAACTAATTTATCATCCAACTAGGCACAGCATGGGCTGAGCAGAAGAAAGGACTGACATCTCTAATTTGGTACAGGGACTGCTTTAAAGTTGCTGCAACAGCCTAAAAGGAGAAACTGAGTGGGGAAGATGCTTCTCCACATTTTCAGACTTGGAGTTGGAGCACACAAGGGCACTGAAGGCACACATTCAGCCCTGTCCATGGCCCACTGCCTGAAACATTACAGGCTCCTGTGTACCCTCTTGAAGCCTTGCAAAATGTGAAACAGAATAAAATTCTTCCATGTACTCTTTTCCACACAAAATCAAACTAGGGGAGAAATAGGGAGAAACACATGCAAGGGCTAAAAGGGCGAGCACACCCCATCAGAGAAATGATGATCAACACAGGGAAGGGGATGACAGGCTCTAAAGCAAGGTATGCAATTCAGACAAGTTTCATGCCTTTTTCTGAAACTGGGATGTGGGCAATTCTACTTTTCTAAAGTTATTGTAAACAATTGTCCTTTTCTTAAAACTACTGTAAAATTACCTAATGACAGTTTTTAACTTATATTCCCTGTAAACTAAATACTATTTTTAGTTAAAATGACAGAGACTAAAATACTTATATACAGGAATTTCACACTTACTGGGATCTACCTGTACAGTGGTTCCTGACAGGTGATGGAAAATTGCTTGAAAAAAAGCAAAAATCTTAGTGCTTCCCAGAGGAACAGGTATGTTTTCTGCCAGTGCTGTAACATACTTCTGCACTCATTCGGTGTTGCAAATTGAATCAAAACAAAGGTGTACAAGAGGCAATTTCAGCACTGTTCTTTGTATAATCCCAACAAATGATGGTACAGATCAGCACTGGCTTTGATAGAACACGGTCACTTCAGGAGATACTCAAAGCAGCCCATCAAACCTACTTTATTCTTCATTTTCTAGGGCAGTGTGAAATATTCTTCTGC
Organism: Manacus vitellinus; assembly: GCF_001715985.3. Classification (NCBI taxonomy): domain Eukaryota; kingdom Metazoa; phylum Chordata; class Aves; order Passeriformes; family Pipridae; genus Manacus; species Manacus vitellinus. The sequence goes on from NW_021940208.1 coordinate 30,020,194, forward strand.
AAACTAAGTGCATATATACACCTTGACTGTTTTACAGGAAGAGTGTTTTAAGTAAGCACAGTGTAATTAAGTGCCACACCATGAATCTATGTACTAGATAAGGCTGTTTCTAGCTATCAAACATTTTTATGTCTTCTAGAGACAGAGATTAAAATAGGCCTTAACATAATTGGTGGCAATGATCTAATACTTTCAGCTTAAAGGTAGCATTATTGTAGCTATAAAACAGGTGAGAATGCATTCAAATGTTGAATAGAATTGGTTTGTTAACTCTTGCTCAGGTACTAATGTGTTTAAGACACACTATTTTTTTATAAGCATATATGAAACTACCAGTGACATTAAAAATAATCATTAGCAGGTTAAAAATGTCCAGCAAGCAAAAACCAGAAGATAAAGTTTTGTCCAAATCATATAGTTTAATAAGAATCAAACAAATGGTAGATTTTTTATGTAATTTATATTTTACATGAGTACTATATACTGGAGTGTGGGTTCTTACAAAAATAGAAATAAAACCCCTCTCAGATCTTCTTTAACAATTCTTTAACCGTTTTACTGAACATTTATGTACTAGGTGTTACAGAAAGCATTATAATAAGAAATCTTTGTATTTGAAGTGAATTGCTATTCATAGTTAGGCCTTTGCTTGAAGCCAGTACAACTGTCAGTAATCACAAGAGATGTGAGACAGACCTGCTGTTCAACAGCACACTCAGCATCCCACTTCAACATGCTGGTTCCAAGTGAACAAAAAGGTTAAAAAACTAATATAAACCAACTGTCAAAAAACTTAGTGGTTCATAACTCATTTTCAACCTGAATGAGAAAAACAAAAGCAAGTTGCTTTGCAGCAAGCCAGTATCAAGGCATAACTATGGATTTTTCTTCTCATCCTCTATGAACAGAATTCAAAGCAACAGTTCAGGTTTAAATGCAGAAAAAGTATAGAGGTGCATACAGAGACATAGTCTGAAGTTTTAGAAGTCTCAATTTCACATGGAGGACTCCATAGACTACCTAAACACACTCTACTGGTATAATCCAAAGATCCCACACAAGACATTAACTTCTCAAACTGAAAACAATTCTTACAAAATTGAGCCAAGGCTTGATGAGTCTCTAATCAGGCCCACGAAATGGGCAAAAACATCATTGGTCACTGCCTTTACATCCAAAGCCTCCTGAAACTCATCAACTGTAAAACACACCCCAGTTGCTGCATGGGATTGATCTGCCCTGAAAATTAACAGAATGTAAAATATATGATACAACCACAGAATATCCCAAGCTGGAAGGGACACACAGGGATCATTGAAGTTCAACTTCTAACCCTGCACAGGACCTCCAAGTATCACACCATGTGCCTCAGAATGTTGTCCAAATGCTTCTTGAATTCAGACATGCTTGGTGCTGTGACCACTTCCCTGGGGAGCCTGTTCCAGTGCCTGATAACTCTCTGGTAAGGAACTTTTTCCTAACATCCAACCTAAACTTTCTGTGACTCAGCTTCAGGCTGTTCCATCATTCCTGTCACTAGTCACAGTGCCTCCCCTGTGCTTCCCCTCATAAGGAAGTTGTAACTGCAATGAGGTCTCCCTGCAATCTCCTCTTCTCCAGGCTGAACAGACCAAGTGCCCTCAGCCACTCCTCATACAGTTTCCTCTTAAGGCCCTTCACCATCTTTGTTGCCCTCCTTTGAACACTAAGAGCTTAGTATCTTTCTTATATTGTGGTGCCCAAAACTGCACAAAGGACTCAAAGTGAGACTGCTCCAGTGCAGAGCAGAGCAGGACAATCCCCTCCCTCGACCGGCTGGCGATGCTTTGCCTGATGCCCCCCAGGACATGGTTGTCCCTCCTGGCTGCCAGGGTACTGCTGACTCAGATTCAACTCGCCATCAACCAGGACCCCCAAGTCCCTTTCCACAGCACTGCTCTCCACCCTCTTGTTCCGCAGCCTGTACATAACATAGAGGGTTGACCCACCCCAGGTGCAGAATCCAGAACTTTCCTTTGTTAAACTTCATATGGTTGGTGACTGTCCAGCCCTCTTATTTGTCAAGGTCTCTCTGCAGAGACTCTATGCCCTCCAGAGACTCAACAGCTCCTCCCAATTTAGTAGCATCTGCAAACTTGCTTAGTATCCCTTCCAGTCTTGCATCCAAGTAATTTATGAAGATGTTGAAGAGCACAGGGCCGAAGATGGAGCCCTGTGGAACCCCACTAGTAACAGGTCACCAGTCTGATGTAACTCCATTCACTGTTACCCTCTGTGCTTGATCCGTGAGCCAATTACTCACCCACCACATGATGTGTTTATCCAGCTGTGGGCTGGACATTTTGTCCAGAAGGATCCTGTCAGAGATTCTGAGTATCAAAAGCTTTACTGAAATCCCAAAAGATTACATCCACTGACTACCCTCAATCAACTTGGTGGGTTACCTTGTCATAGAAAGAAATCGGGTTGGATAAGCAGGACTTTTCCCTCAAAGCCGTGCTGGCTGTGACCGATGACTACGTTGTCCTTCAGCTGTTTTTCAAAATGCATGTGTTAGTTCTTTTTGTAAGCCACCAGCATTTCCAGAATGCAGTTAGTCTGCTAAATATAGGCACCTAAAACTGGTCCTAAATCATTTCCTAAAGTTTTTTGGGTTTTATACTTTCTTTTTTCATCAACAAGAAGGGGAGCCTTAACTGACTAGACTACATTTTTGTGTCCAGAAATGACAGTAAAGGAAACCTATGTTAAAGATGGAAAAGAGCTAGAGTTTGGCCCAAATCCATACCAGAGGCTACTGTGACAAGAAAGGGATTCGGAATGTGAAGACAGACAGACTCCTAGGAAAGAAGCTACTTAAGAAATTCCAGACGTACTGAGGGACCAAGGTGGTAGCAGGAAAACCCACTCATAATAAGGAAAAAGATACCCAGTTAGTTTTCTTCAGTTTAATATCAAGTGGTGTTATAAACTGCTAAACCCAGACATCTTCACATTATTACACTTGATGCACCATAAAACAGGTTTATGTTACAGTGTAAGATTCACTATTATAAAAGTTGCAGAGACCTTCACACACAAGTCTTTATTTTTTACTCCTCCTACTGGCATCCAAAGCCAATAATTCTTATCTGTGTACAAATGGAGTATTTTCTTCTATCTTCTACAGTCACTTTCCAACCAACCAGTTCTAAACAGCAACACCAACACTCGTAGTGAGAAATCAACTGGTAAGTGCCACTGCAGTCATTTGCTCAAGTCACACACACTTCTTGCTGGATAGCTGGCTGTGGAATTTTACTGTCCTCTGTCTTTTCCTGCCCAGGAACCTGGCAGACAGTTTTCCGTTTGAATAACCGTAGACTTAACCGTAACAAGTCACTGTCCATTGCTGCAGAATTTGTGTAAGTTTGTTTTGTTGCACCCTGTTGAAATGAAAAATGAAAAATAAAAAAAGAAAGAACTGAAAACAATGGCTTTTAACATGCAAACTGAGAAATTACTCTCAAGTACTCTCAGTAATTAGAGGTTTAATCATACATATCCACTAGAAAAGGCTTTGAGAATTAATGATTTTTCTATTAGCATGAAAGATCATAAATTCCACTGCAGTAGCAAATATGGCTAAAGTAATTTTTCTTTCAATTTTAACTTGAATTCTTAAAATTCTTATAAAAGTATACAGAATCTTAAGTAGGAGAATTATTCAACAATTGCCTTTGAAATTGTATTTTACCCAGTTACTTTTATTATGCATTCTCTAGATATAGAAAATGTATCTCCAGAATTTAAATCCCCAAATGAGAAGAAACAGAACTTACCTCTAGTCTCATACTTAATCTCTCATTTTAAGCAAAAAATAAACACCCTAAAACCTCTCTAAATAACAGTCTCTTAATTATTTATAGGACTAGGTCTACTTCAGAACAACAAACACAAAAATTATCTCCCAAGAGAAATGCTCTGCTTAGTGGAATCCACACTTTGACCAAGCACTGTAAGCAAAGTACTTGCCTTTTCGTTCTTCATTAGCTGCTTCCGAATTGCAGAATCCCTCCGAAAGCACAGCGCTTTACAGCAAGGACCCAGGTTACTGAGAAGACCGGCTCTCTCTTCTTTTCGTCGAAGTGCAGCCATATTCAATGCCCCCAGTTCATGCTCAAAAAGGTTTTCTGCATCTAGAAAGAATTCATAGTAGCACAGATTAACATATACATGGTATTTTTGAACAGCAATATACAGTTATATGAAATTCCTTAAAATTTTACTATTTGTATTTCTGCCTTCTAAAACATACCGAGGTTTGGAAAAAAAAGGATGTTAGAGATTATAAAACAGCATTAACAAATCCTTTGCCATTCAAAGGGAAGGATGGGTATTCTTCTATTTAGCTTCAGCACTGGGAAGCAATTTTGAGACAGTCATCACTGAGAAGCCTAAAAATCAAGTGACAGGTCCGGACAGAAGACAGGGTATGATTTATGGTCAGACCTGTGTGATGGAAGAAAGGTGTTTACCACTTGCATTAATCATAAAGTAGTCTAATTTTCACTTCTCTGCAAGACATCAGATAACTGTACCAGTATCAACACAGGGTCTGTATGGCTAAACAGGAGTGAAATAGAACTATCTAGAATAATTCTTTTATATGTGGTGGATGAAACTAGAGAACAAGTCAACAGATGCTAATGAACTACCCCTTCCTACCAGCTCACCTAATGCATTTGTTAACAATACTCAAAGTGACAGCTCCTCAGCACATTTACCAGGAGAAACAGTGAGCAGATCGAACGCTTCTACAAGAGATGGATCCTGAGGAGAATCTTGTTCTGCAACAAGTCTGTTTCTATGAAATGCAGACAAACCCAAAAAGAGTGGTTGGACCACAGCTCACTGATTTATAACCCTTTTACAATAAATAGGAAGATTATGATATAATAGAAAGAAAAAAAAAAGATAAAGTATGTGGCTAAGTCCAATCCAGCTGCTTCTATATAGTAACTGGGTGTTCAGTAGGGAATTTAACACTTCACCAGAGATGCCAAGAAACCTGGGAAAAATATAGCATCTAACTGCTACAGCAGTTTGGCAGTACACATACAGAAGAGGACAAAGATGCATTTTTAAACCACTCAGAATTTGGATGAAGCTCAGTAAGACTACATTCTAAACAAGGTGAAAAGAAACAAAAAAGTTACATGCAACGAAGGGCAGGTTAAAGAGAATTGCACTGAAATCATCAAGACAACCTCAATGGTCCATCAAAAAATGGAAATAAGTGACAAGACACAAAAAGGTCACTTCAAAGGTAACACGGACAGCTTGCAGAGTCTTCCTGGGTGCCAGATGCTTGCTGAGCGTATCTGGCAAGTAAGCCTGTCCATATCCTTAGAGGAAACAATTGAATATAATAGATAGAGGACAAGTCAGCTACAAATCTCAGTTCCATCACGTGCTACAGATTTTTGTTTCCAAAGAAAAAATAATTAAAAAACCCCACCCCTAAACAACCTATCATTTCCTTTCTTTCTGCATTTCAGAGTATTACCATAAACTTTTCATCCTCAACAAGAACAAAGATGGGAACAGCAAACTCAGGAATAAGACAGGGAAACAAATTATACCACCACGAAGAAGTCCAAAGTGAAAATGCTGTGTTTTCACTGTAACACATGCTGAACATATCTAGCTTGAATTAATTCACTTTTTAGGGCATCATATTTGTGCCTTCCTTTAGAATACACGTGCTGTGGCTGTGGAATCACTACACCAAGAACATTCACCTGGCAGGTTACAGAAGAAGTGCATACATTGAAAGCCTGCTGGCAGTTCCACGTGTAGCAACTTCAATGCACGAGACTGCGCACACACCAAAGGGGCATCAACAGAGGTACTTCAAATCCCTCTTCCTCTCCAGAACAAAGTTCTGTTGAATTTGAGTACACTTAGGACAGTCCAGAGGCAGTGCTGGAGAGCCTCCTATTATCACTAAGGACTTTGTTTATTTCTAGGGAAGCATGCAAGGATCGCTGAGATTATTTCGGGTATCATTTTAAACAGCCAGGTACAGTGATTCTGCAGTGCAGTGCAAGGAATCCCTGGTAAAAAGCATTCAATTATATAGCAAAACTAAAGCTTACAGGGAAAGAGACACAGTCATACCTTTATTATATCAGTTTGTATCCTCAGGAAGACTCAATATTTATTGACTTGAGGAAAAAGAAAGTAGAAGCACTAGCAACAGCCCAGGATTAATAGTTATACAACTCAAATGGCTCAAACAAGCAGTGACATTGATGGAGATTAGCAGGACTAGGAGAAGTTTTGGATTAGGTTTTTTTTTTCCCACTTATCTGAGACTGTGAGGTTAACAAGACAACTGCATGAAGAATAATGTAAAGAATTGAAAAGTATTGTTTCAAATTAAGAACTAGAATACACAGAGTAAAAAAAACAAAAAGAACATGAGCTCCATAGATACCATTATTTATAAGCCATAATTTTCTAACATTTAAATCATGCAATAATTTGCACAGAGATCTTAGAGAAAGCAAATATTTCACAGCCCTAAAACAACCATTCTACCATGCAATTTGTTGCAAGCAGCTCAATTGTTTCCTGTGATGCAAAGAGAAAAATCAATAATCTTTCTCATGCAAAAGCCCTGCTTACACTACAGCACTGCAGTAAGCAGCACTGATACAGTTCATGCCCATCCCATCTATTATGCATGTCTTACGACACACTTTGTCCAAATTCCAAACCTGTGTATTGAACTTCCCACTTCTAGCAGAGGTATAATACAAAAATTTCACTTAGTGCCTTCATTCTGACCCCAAAACCCCTATCTATGAATTCTAGAGAGGATCCTCAGAATAAAAATAAGATGACGGGCAGTAGACCTTAAGAGAAAATAAGAAATCTTATCTCTTTTTTGCGACATTACTACTGGTTCACTGAAAAAGATATTTAGCTCTCTAAAACACTACTGATACACTTTGGGCTGGAAAGCATGAATGGTCTCACAAAAAGAATATTCTGCTAAGATAAAATTTTTTTGTTTTGGTTATTAGTCTAGACTTCCTCATCACTGCTGGAATGAAAACACTAATTTGACTGACATGCTGCTGTATTACATCCCATAATTTTCACACAATACTCATTATACACTTTCTATAGTCTCTGAAACCTAAAATAATGAACTAATGCACGTTTCACTAGGACTTTTTCACTAAGCACAAAAGACAGTTTAATCCCTGCAGAAATTACCTTTAGGTTTTTCTAACACTCTCTGGCAAGTCTCTTTTATTTTGGTGAAGAGCTCTGGTCCTGCCAATCGCTTGGAAATGCCAACTCTCAACATAACAGCACCTGGTGTAAATTTTAAGAGAGCAGCTCCAGGTTCACGTGGTTCTTTTGGCTGCTTTGGCATAAGACTGGACCAATCTACATCTATAACATCCACTGGATCTGCAAAGACATTGACAGAGAATAAGTTATCACATTTGATTAATTTCATATGCTGTGTACATCACTGCCTCCTAAAACAAATATATATTGGATGAACATTGTCTTAGTTCTCTTGGACTCTGAAAGTAAAAATGCCAAAACTCACTTAGGTGGAAAAAAGGAGCATAAAAATATAAAGCTTCGTGGATTAAAAAACCAAACCAAACAAACTACCACTAACATCTGTTTAATTTTTATTGTAATCCCTGTGCGAAAGGCTGCTCAGAGCCTGCTTAGCCTGCAGATTTGGACATATCATTGACACATTCACAAAAGTTACAGTACAACTAAACATGCTAAAACAGACTGAAATTAAATGCTTAAAAAACTAGTTACTATTTCAACTCTGGATGCTGGATTTTTTTTTTTTTCAAAAGAAAGATATACTATTTATTGTGTTTCTCTAGTACATTTATCAGAGAAAATACAAACACTGATCATACAGCCTAGATTACCCAACTGAACTTAAGATAATTAAAAGATCCCATGCTTCCCAATCCATTTGGAAAACACTGAAGCACAGACAGAATCTGATCATAAACTGCACTCCTAATTCAGAAATACTGTCAACACCACAACAGCATTATATACAAACTGATCTATTCTTTATATTCAAATAATCATAAAGGGGGGTTGATATACTTTTACCAGGCATCTTCTCATCCTCCTGTTGATCCTCACGCTTTTCAGCATCACCTGCCAGAATTTCGTCCAGTTCATCATCACTGATTGGTTCATATTCTCCAGCACCAGAACCCAGTGACTGTACATCATTAGTCTTTGTTTCATCCTCTCCTCCTACAGAGACAGATACATACTGTCACTTTAAAGCAATCATATTGGTTTTCTAAACACACTTTAAGATGCCTGAAGACAAAAAAGGTTTAGTAAACTAAACTGTTAGCTTTTAGGGACAAGTATATTCAACATAAAACCAGGCATTAACTCACAGAAGTTATTTCTCCCATACACAATGTGGCAGTTTGAATTTTACGTACATCAGTCATTTTTTTTTGGTGCAGTACTAGTCAAACTGCACACAGATGGCCATATTCACAAGAAACATGTTGATTATCTGGTATCTGACACGTAATTTATAATACAAATCTAAGTTAGTGCCACAAAGTCTTTCAGGTGCTTTTGCACATTAATCTAAATTCAAGATTCAGTCCCAAGGCTCAAGGAGAAGTAACAAAACTCCAAACTTTTACAAAAAGGTAATAGATATCCTGAATGAAAAAACCACGCAGAGTTTTTAGACTCTTTGCGGCAGTCACAAAAAGAGCTTTTAAGCCATGTCAACTTCCTCTAGTTGTTGTTACCCTCCCATCCATCCAGACAGTATATGCATATTACAGATACCAGTGCTGTATGTGGAAATGTTCCTTAAGACTTGTGAACACAAGACACCCAAACATTGTATTTTGCCTTTCACGAAAGGAACATCTGAAGGAATTCTGTCACCTCCAAGACTGAAAGATCTGACTCGAGCATTCAAAAATCCTATTGTTCTAAACTCAGGCTTTCCTATGGTTCTGCACCATGGTACTGGCAATGAGTTGTGCCACACAAACTGGACAGAAATTACGAGGATCCTCCCCTGTGGATTACTATTGTAATATCTTCCAGCTCCCTTAGCCAGAAGGGAACCTGTTTCCATTTTAAGTTCCCCTCTCACTTTTTTTTTGGCTTGCCTTCATAAAAGCTACAGAGGGAGAAGAAAAAAATAAAATCACCTCAATTAACCTAAAAATCAGCATGAAAAAAGCAAATAAAATACATGCTAGCAGAACATAAATTAACTACTCAGACCACCTGGTAATGGTTTGGAGGAAGCATATAGCATCTTATTCATTATTTAAGCCCACTCCTAGAGCCCACTCCTAAGCTTCAAAACATTACAATAATTTTATTATATCCTGACGCATTTTGTTAGAATATATACTACAGTAATTCATCCAAGTAAATACCAGATACCTCCTTAACATTATCAGACTTGGAAATTGTATTTAGTTTTCTAACAAGATTTTCCTTTTTAGAAAGGAAAGTAAGGTGTTCTGCACCAGATTTCAATTTGTGTCTTACAACTTGAAATATTCACTGCCTGTATGATCCACCTTCTGCATCCACACCGATCTACCAGATACACCAGCTCACCAGTACTACCTGTTTGGACCCATTAAAAAATTTGGTGTATTAAGCAATTAAAAATAATAATTCATAATTGTAAAATACATAAAAATTTTAACTTTGAGTCAAAGTTTGATAATTTCTGGACTATAATCCTATCATTACTTTTACCACTCTTTTGTGGAGATATCCTTTCATAATAATTCTGCGTTAAACACTCAACACACTACTCAGCTAAAAGGAACGATGTAAACAGGAGTTACAAACTAATGGAAGACAATGAAATACACTAAACCTTAGAAAATCATAAACATGCTATATATAGCATGCTTTAATAAAATAGAATGCCATCTCATATTTTACAAGAGACATTTTTCTAAAAAAAAAAAAAAATCCTAAATATACCATAACTTCCCAGAGATGATAATTTTCAGAGAATTTAGAACACAATCTCTGAAAAACAGACAAAAGAATACACACTAAAATACTCAGAAGTCTGCCGAAAGGCTGAACCTAAGAACACATTTAACATCCACAGCCTGTTTAGTTACAGGTGCCCTCTTGGAAACAGGTAAAGTATCTAAGAATAGCCTTTCATTATCTCTTTTCTGAAGCTACCACACTGTACTCTCAGATTTACCCATGTACCACTCCTTTTGTCTAGCTTAAAAATAGTTGATCTGTCTATTATAGCAAGACAGAGCAGATCTTTTGAGGCTCACTGATCTTTGTCAAGTGCTTCCACTTCACAGATAATCTCCATAAATGGAATTTTCTCTATTGTACTGGTCAACCCTAATGACCACTTTGTGAGTAAGCATAAAGGGGACACAAGTAACAAATATTTCTCATCATCCTCTTGAGACAGCATTTAACTGCCCAAATTAAAAATTAACACTACAGATAATTCTTATTAAGAATGCAAACACAATTAGCATAACCATACCATATACCAGTTACTCTGGGTTTAGACTCATTTATTTCTTGTTGATATGGGTTAGAAGTACTTCCCAACTTCCTATCCACGCAAAGCTCAAGTTTCTAATCCATGTGACAAACTCTTAAAGTCTGTCAATTGTTTGCCCCTTACTTACTTTATTTGTCAATCCTAAACTCATCTTCCCCAGGATCAGTAGGGCCAGCAAACTGAAGCCACATTTACCTCAAGAAAGCTATTTTTGGACTGTTGTGCCACGCCATACATATGTTTCACCTACTAATCAGACAACCATTTCTATGATAATAGGGTTCTGCAGACAAAAGCCCCAAAGAACAGTTCCAAGTCAACACTTTTTTTTTCCCTTCACTCATTACCTATCGCTTCCAAAATAAGAAATAGATCTTACAATGAGATAACCAGGCAATCAAATGTTCATGTTATCCTTTAGCAAACTGCCTATTCAGAAACATTACACCTTGGTGAAATTATATCTTAGATAACTTATGCTTCTTCTCCTCAAGACTTCTTTAGAAATTAACAGACAACACTAACAACAATTAACACTATGGAAGATGCTCATCAGATTTCTCTTCCACAGTAGAGAAGCTGGAGCCAACAAAACTTTGAGTAGAAAATTATTCTGATATAGCTCAGTTCAGCACAATGCTAACAGAGAAACAATAAAATATTTGTCAGTCTGGATTCTTTCCCAGAATATCTCACCTTCTAAACTCTCTACCTTTTCGGCCTCATTTCCATCTTCAAAACCTTGTAAAGGTCCTAAATCCTTGTCTGTTTTTTCCTTCTCTGAAGCTGCTGAATCCCGACAAACTCCATCAAACTCCTTTTCATGATCTCTGTCCAGTTTTGTTTCACTATGCTTTGTTGATTCCTTTTGAGAAGAGATGTCAAGAGTTCTCTCTCTCTCTCTTTCAGCAGTATCAGGTAGTTGTCTGTCTCTCTCTCTCTCCAGCTCCCGTCTTTTCTCCCTATCCCTCTCCCGCTCTCTGAGTCTCTCTCGTTCCCGGCTCCTTGGCCAGTCTTTGTCAACATCTCGGTCCCAGTCTCTCTGTCTTCCCTCTCTCCTGTCTCTCTCTCGTTCTCGATCGTGGTCATGTCGATCTCGGTCCTGAAGCCTTTCCCTGCTATCAAAGGACCCAGATCTGGAATGGACCTGACGATCTGATTCAGGAGAACTTCTTCTTGAACTGTGGCTTCTTGAATCTTGACGATCTGGATAAAATATTTAAAATATTTTAAATATAAGTATGACTATGACACATAAATGTAATTTTACTACCCAAAACATTTTAAATATTCAAGTATGAAAGTATATTTCTCAAAAGCATCATCTTCAAACAAATAATGCTTTCAAACTCCCTATAGATTTAGAATCACTTAAACATGAGGTAACTTCTCCCAGTTCCAAAAAAGAATTGCAGTGGCTACTTTTTACTATGACAGAAGCCAAACTGAAGGTACACAATCTTAACTCAGAAATTTAGGCAAGGGAAAAAAAAAGAATCACCTCAAAGTTCATATTTTTCAAAACATGTTTTCTAAAAGCTAAGAATGCCTTAGTTAGCAAATGATGAATTCAGAAAAATAATTTCAGGCATGTAACCATGAGGAGGACAGAGAGTAGAAATGCTTTAGGAGGAAGATATTTCCCTAGTGATGCTGTTTAAATTTTAAAATATTTTACCTATTTTTTTATACATGAAGTGCACAAATAAAACAAGTCAACTGTCATTATTTTGATTTGGGACAAAGATGATTTCCATGTGCATTGAAAGTATGCCTAACAAGAACCACGACAGATTTACCTAATTTTGCATAATTTCAGGAATTTCCATATAAAAGGTAATGCTAATAATGAATTTAAGCACATAATTTAGATGATAAAACCACCTCAGTGTTCTGCTAGCACAAGCATTTTCTCTTTCCATGAGGTTTTTTGTCCTACAAATTACTTTATTCCCCAGACAGAATGAACTGAATCCGAGTCGATGTTTTGGTATAAACAAAATGGTAATCCTGCCCGCTGAGGATCAGCCTCTCAAGTGTGGTAACACTTGCAGAACTCTTAATTAATTCAGTTTTACAGTGAATGGCACCTCCCTCTCCTGTCACGCTAATTAGAGCCATGCAAGAACGATCTGGGATTTGTACACAGAATGACAGTCAGTCTCACTAAAACGTATCTTTTTACCTGAAGATGTGCTGCGACTGGGTTCCCCTCGTTTCAACTGATCGATTCTGGACTTCCGTTCAGTGATTTCTAAGCTTTTCTTCTCTCTGTCCCTGTCCCTATCCCTGTCTCTAGAGCTACTGTGCAGGATCCTCTTCCGTCCAGTCTGGTCATCTCCACTGCGATGTGCTGACTCATTGGAAGGGGATCTAAGTCTGCTGGAGGCATGGCTCCGATTGCTACCAAGGCTGCTGCTGCGCTTCTGATCCACAGGTTTACGGTGTGGTCCATCCTCTATAGTAACATGAGGGGCTTCCACCTTTTCTCCCCTTGTCCTGTGACTTTTTCTATGGGAATCATCAGTGCTTCTTTCTGGAACAACAATATCACCACGTTCAGGAACATCTTCATCTGACCAGTCACTAAATGTTGTATCTTCTCTTTTTGTAGGGACTTCTGCCACAGCTTTCTCAGGTGGTGCTTCAACCAATTCATCTTTAGTTACAGGAGGGGTTCTTGGGCCTTTTTTCTTTTTATGGTGTGGAACAATTTCTTCATCAGAAACTTCAGAATCACCCTTGGATCTCTTCCGCTTTTTCTCTACATTTTTCCTTTTTTGACCTTTCTTGGGTGAAAAGACCTGGCTTTCCTCAGTTGTCGATTCATTAGCATACCTTTCCACCCCACTGTCATCATCTTTCTTCTTCTTTGTGGCCTTTTTCTGTACCTTAGACTTCTTCTTGCTGTCATCATGCATTCTATCAGAAGCATCTCTTTCTTCAGAGGGACGGTGTCCAAGATTTTCCTGAACCCTGGACCGGGAGCCTTCTGAAGCATCTGGTTGCTCTCTTTGCTTATCTGTTGAAGAAACCCTCTCTTTAAACTCTGGTTCTTCATAACGCCGGGAACTTTCTTTTCTGTCCGATTTTCGCTCTTCTTCTTTCCAGCGACTCTGCCGCTCTTCTGTAACATGAGAGGGGCTCAGTGACCGGGATTCCTGTGGCCGCACAACCTGGCTCAGCAGTCTGTGCTTTTCATCTACAAAATGTGAAAAAGAATGTACTTCTATTGTTTAGGAAGGAGAAAGTGTGAGCATTTGGTATCTTCTGCATGCCAAATAAAGTGTCAATTAAAACATATAATCCATTACTTCAGTTAGATTTCCTAAATTTTTTCTACTGCTGCAGCAGTAACAGGTTATTTCCATTTTGGTAAACATGCATCTTAAACAGCAGATGTGGAAGACACTATCACATGACAGACACAACACACAGTGACAAAATAGAAGACAAACAAGGATTCAGACAAATGGCAGTGCTCATAAAAATACGGGGAGGACACTTAAAAAAACTTTCCCTGTGTTTTTCTATTTCAGATTGCAAGTTATTTTCCATAGACATAGGGTAAACTGGATCCAGCTGCAGAGACAGCCCACTCCCTCTTACTTTTATCATCTCCACTGTTGTAAGCATCACTATCAGGAGAGTGATCACGGCGACGTTTGGGTGACTGACGAGGACTTGGACTGCTTTCGTTTCTGTGACGCTTCCTGCAGAACAAATATGTACCATCAAAGTTCTTCAGGAATCTCTGAATTTATCATCAATGCAATCCCTGAAGTCTAAGCACTTCATACAGAAGACAATACATTTAAAGATGCCAGGAAGTTTTGTGGTTTTTTAAGCTATTATTCCAAAACTGAAAGTATGATCGGTTTTTTGAGCATAGTGTAAGACGCCTTAAACCAAAATTCAAAGATTTAAGGTAACTACCTTTTTGCCAAAAAGTTACAAAAGACTATAAAGGTCAATTTTTCCTGTGGCAATGATCCTTGCAGCAAGCTGACCCCAGCTGGAAACTAAGTCCCCACCCAGGTGCTTGCTTACTTCATCCCCCTGTGGAGTGAGGGAGAATCCATATTAGATTATTTATAGGAATCCACAGTTCCCTCACACAAAAGCTACCACTTACTTCCAAGCAAAGCAATCACAAGGGCAACACTGTTTTGCTCATTACTAATGTAACAATAAGAATTTTATTGCACTAAATCAAAAAAAAGCAAAAACCAAATCAGTGCTACACACTTAAAGGAAGCACCACGCATGAACCTGGGATATTGTTCAGGCCTTCACTGGTAGCCTTCTGGTATTGAAAATATAGTAGTGTAAAAGGTAATGCATGTTCCACAGAAATCTGATGAATGAAGTCACAAACCCTGACCTAGTTAGCTGCTATTTGACTTTCAGGTTTCAAAAGGTACCATAGTCTTCTATTATGTTTCCAAGAATGCAAGCATTACTAGAGACAAGACCATGCAAGCAGACTTGGAAGGGAAAATGACATTGTCTGCCACCATTGTTAGCTCCTGAGTAGCTCCATGATTCAGCACTAACAAAACATCAGACTGACTTCACCAGCATAGTACCGATTTGGGGGCCACCAGTATGTGCCACGCAGATGCAGGGGAGACATGGCTCCAGACCAGGCCTCTGCATAAACAGGATGTTTTCTTCCTTATGACCCTCCCCTGTTTACTAACTTAAAGAATTCAACAGTAAAAGACTGCCCTTTTTTTTTCTCCTTTGACTGAAGTAATGCTTAGATCCACTCACTTGGATTTTCTTTCCTCATGGACATCTCTTGAGCTTCTTTCTTCTCGGATATCTTCTCTCTTATCCCTGCGGTCTTCCCTTCCTTTTTCCTTGTCATCCCAGTCTCTTTGGCGGTCTCTTTCTTTATCTCTGTCTCGACCTCTCTCCCTTTCGCGTTCCCGCTCCCGATCTCTTTCTCGTTCTCGCTCCCTTTCGCGTTCCTCACGCTCCCGTTCCCGCTCCTTCTCCCTCTCCCTCTCTCGTTCCCTTTCCCTGTCATGGTCCCTGTCTCGGTCCCGCTCGCGATCCCTGTCTTTGTCCCGCTCTCTCTCTCTCTCCCGTTCCCGAGCACGATCTCGTTCCAACTCTCTTTCTTTCTCCCTTTCTCTTTCCCGGTCTCTTTCTCTTTCCCTTTCTCGGTCCCTCTCCCTTTCTCGCTCTCTCTCCCGGGCCCTTTCATCTCTCCTATCATCAGACCGATCCACCCTTCGCTCTTCTCTTCTTTCATCCCGCTCGAGATCATCACTTCGTCCTTGATGTCGTACCGGTGAGCTTGCCCTCTGGTCTGCAAAGAGAAGCAGGTTGGATTACCAAGTGTTAAAGGGATACACACTGCTTCCACTACACTAATAAAAACACAAGAGCCTTTCTTTTGGCAATCTAGATATTGGTTTGCATAAACTCCCTGCCAGAAACTTGAGAATTCCCTTTGGGGATGAAAGAAGACAAAAAGCAGAACTAATTTTGAAAGATTTTTCAATATTTAGGGAATGAGCTTTCCTCTGATAGTTACCAAAAAAGGAATTTATTTTCTACCAGATTTTTCTGGATGGCTTCAGAATATAAATATATGTTTAAGAGCCTAGCTATTACTATTGTATTACTCAGTGATTCCAAATCTGGTATAAGACCTCAAAAAGCTGTGAATGACATATATACGAAATGTTAAGACTTATGCACAAAAATCTGACTTCCTAAACCTATCAGGAGTCATGTGCTTTACAAGTACTCAGACTATTTATAATACACAGTAAAAGCTTCTGCAAAATAAGAAATAATGGCCCATCTCATCACTGAAGGAGGTCCCTGCACAGAAATACACAACCAAACCCACAAGAAAGAGAGAAGCAAGGACGAGATACGGGAAGCAGAACTGCTAAAATTTTTCATACATATTCACTGCAGAGTCTTAACAGCTTTAGAATCTGAGTTTTTCATTTTTCAAACAGTAGGAAAACTAAACAGATGTAGAAAATTACTGATCCAGAAGGACAGTGCAATCTAATTGTACTTACTCTCCACAGACTTACCTACATATTATTAATTACATTTTGGATATTTTTTGAGTTTTTCTATAAGTTTTGCCCACTTCATAGTAATTTCTATGCTCATGTTAGTAGTATTTGAGCCACAACAAATCAATGAAACTATTTTCCTACAATATATATTAAGAGCACTTTACAAAAGAGCAAAAAATGGCATGAATGACGTTGGTATTTTTCGGTCCATTACTCTGAGGCTGAGAGTGCACTTTGCAGTAAACTGAGACAATGTCAACCAGGCAGGAATAGGAGGAGTCTGGACAGTACTAAATCAATAAAGTGTGCATTTCCATTGGTGTAATCAATTTTAATCTCTGAGTGAATTAACAATGATTTAGTGCTCCCCTGTTACCAGGTAAAATTAAAAGCTGACTTGAGTGACATTTCTGCCATGGATATAACACTTCTTTTTTAAAAAGGGAAATCATCAATCCATGCAGTCAGTTCATGGAACAGGTTTCACATTCTTTTAATGGTGCCTATAACATTGTAACATGATTTACTGTGCATACTAAGTATTAGATTTTATAAAGAAGTCCTGTAACTCTTATTCATTATGTCAGTTTTGTTGAAAAAACATCTATATGAAAGTCTTATATGAATCAAATATTGCAAGTGTATTAGACAATTAGATGTGCATAGTCAGCACTTCTTACATGACTTCACTTTTTGAAGTGCTGTTTCACTGGTTGTTTGGAACACTTACATATTTGCCCTAGTTGAAGAAAGACAGCTCAATTTTGCAAGCTTGTATTTTAAAATCACACTAAAAAGATTCTTTACATATCAGAGAACTAAGTACCAATCCAAATCTATCTCAATTTTTCTCGGAATGACGAATGTTAGAACTGTGGTCTAATTATGGAAACTGTGTCTTGAACTGCAATTCTGTGAAGGATTTACTCTTACAGAAGTGGTCTAAATTTGTAAGGAAGAAGACAATAAATTTTCAATTCAAGCTCTCTATATTTTTCCCCCCAAAGGGAAACACAACCCATTCAAAGCAATGAAATTCCTTGAAGAAGTATAGTTTGTTTAAAGACTACTTGGATGAATAATCACAGATGGTTCCAAAATCCAGCCATCCAGAGAAAGGAGACAGTATTCATGCACACATTGCCAATGGAAGATCTTACTACAGAAGTTAATTTATATCAAGAACAGGACTAGTGTCGGTGTATGCTGTCAAATGAGTTATTTATGAATCGGTGATGTGGAGAAAGAACATGAAAGGAAAAAGGAGGGAGAGAGAAACATACACATGTATACATATACATTTGACTACACATGTACATGTAAAAATGTATATTAGAATACCTCTTTCTCTGTTGTCACGCCTATCCCTTTCACTATGTCTTCTTTCAAAGGAGGAATCCCTTGCTTGATCTCGACTGTCATAGCGATCCCGATCAGCATAGCTACTCCTTGATTCCCAGCTGTCATGGTAGTTTCCACTACTGCTGTGACCATCAACCTGGGATCCTCTAGTCCCTCGACTTCCTAATAGAGATGTAGCAACATAAAACATGAGCTTCCACATGTAAGGAAATCCACTGATATTTATACCAACCAAAGCAATAATATCTAATAAACTTGAATTAGCAGTTCATGGACAGGGATTGTAGTGTCAAATTCTACTTAACCAAGAAATAAAATTTCATGTTTTAATTGTAAAGTTCTTATTTTCAAACTGCAAAATCAAGACTTTCTAAATCACCAGCCCCTGGTCATAGTACAAAGTCTCCTGACTAGAAATATAACAGTCCAAAAGCCAGTTCACATTTATTCTGAGTAGGATGTAAGCTTGCAGATAGCACAGCAAGAATAATCAGAGAAAGCAGAGATCCCTTTTCCTGTAAAAATTGCATGTCATCTCCCTCATGAAAATGTCACAATAAGCCTGAAAAAGCAAAATGTATTACAGAATGATTAAAAGGTGGTAAGCGAAACTATTTTTTAAAGTGCATCAAACTTGTAAAAATATTGCCAAAGATTAAAATCCCATTTTTCGGGGGATAAATCAAGAAGGGACGGAGGGGTGTGGCGGAGAGACGTGGGTGCGTGTGAAAGATGGTTTTCAGGTATTAAGACATGTGGTTGCTTTTGAAAGAAGACAAAAACCTCACTACCCAGGGGAAAACTCAGGGTTGCAGAAACATTAGAGTGGTGTAAGGGTTAGGGTTTGTTTTAAAATGGCATGGCAGAAAATCCATGTTATGTTACTTTAATGAATGGAGAACACAGAAGTGCTATAATTTCAACAGTACTTTTAATTTAACAGCAATAGAACTGAACATAATTTTAAAAGCTTGAACTATCTGGCTTCTATAGCAAATATTAAAAAGGCAGTATGAATGCAAATATTCAATCTCTAATGATAGGGACACATGAATTTTTAAAATTATACAATACCTTTGTCAGATAATTCTGGCCCTCTGCCTCGACTTCTGCCAGTTCTATCACTTCTGCTCTCATTTCTGGACTCACTTCTGGAATCGTTCCTTGTTTCAGCACGAGAGCTCTCCTCTCTGCCATGGGATCTTCCATAGCTGCGCAAGTCCTCTTGATACTGGTCATCCTTCTTATGGGCATCACGACTCTCTCTGTCTCTGTAGTCATGGGAATCCCGTGTGGAGCGTGAGTCTCTCTGATCACGACTGTCTTTGGTATCTCTGCTATAATCCCTCGTATCTCTGGAGTCTCGAGTATCTCTGGATTCCCTTGGCTCCCTCCGATCTCTGTTGTCTCTTGTGTCCCTCCGATCTCTTCCATCACGAGACTCTCTGTCATCTCTATGATCCCTGGAGGTACTCTGCTCTTGGTCATAATCACGGTCATCTCTTGTTTCTCTTTCTTTTTCTCTTTTCCCTCTAGTTTCTGTAAAATGTTTAAAAGAATGTTATACACCTAGCTTGATCAGAGCAAGCAAAAATTTAGCACGCAACACTAAAATAATACAGTAAAAAATACTTATCACACACACTGAATCAAAATTAATATGTAAATCAGAGAAGATTGTGTTAGAAATCTATCTACACATTCAGTAAGCTTTAAAGATCTTACTGTGAATACAAATCTCTACAAATATCTGACTGTTCAAAAGACAGTGAGTGTAATTAAAAAAAATTCAAACATACTAAAGAGTAAGTACATTTCAATAACTTTAAGGTAGGATCATTACTTTTCCAATCATAGGTTCCTCTCATTTTCTACACACACTTCCAGAAAATTTGTGCTGTATTTAGACCACTTGCAAGGCCTCAATGCCCTGTTGAAGTTTGTTTGGTTTTTTTGTAATTACATATTTATAATACTACCACTACAGCAAGATAAGCCAGTATAAAATAAAGCTGACATATGTACTCTTTGTAATGTGTCTCCTGAGAGAAACAGCATGTTTGCTCATCACATATTGCTCCACCAGTTCTACAGATTTCTCGAGGGAATGACTGTTTCTTTGCACGCACCTCATTTAATGTCAATTAAAAAGACAATAGACAGAGCAATCAGTGAGGACTGGATTTGGGCACCTCACAGAAAAGAGTAATAGTTACTTATGAGTATCCTGCTGAGAAAACTACTTACCAAACTGACACCATCACTGCACTACATAAGAACGACCTACATATACACCTACAGTTCTTTACAATCAGTCTAGCCTACATAAGCAGTCCTATCAGGAATACTCCTATGCACTGTCCCTGAAAACAGCACCAACAGCATAGGAAGAGTAAATACAGCTGGTATTTTCTTCACCCCTAGACATTGGGATGGGTGCAGGCAAATCATTTTCAATGATTTGAAAATCAAATTTCAAAATGCAATTTACCAACAAATAAAAATTATTCTGAAGTGTCATTTTTTATTCATACCATCCCGCCTTTCGTGGCGTCTATCATGAGACTGTGAAGTCCGATCGCGATCATGTCTTCCCTTTTCTCTTCCAGGAGATCGGTGTCTTGAAGGACTTCGCTTCCTCTGAGGTGGGGAGGAAGAATGTGGGGGATAGGGAGAAGATGATCGCCTTGCAGGTGGGGAAGTTGTCCTCTGATAGGATGGAGAAGGAGTTCTTTTGCGGTGTGGGGAAGGAGAATGTCTTTGAACAGAGGAACCTGACTGTGATGAAGAGGAATGATGTCTGGAGGATATGGGAGAATGATGCTGACCTGACGGGGAAGCAGATCTGCAAGGAAGAGTTAGAACAGGCATGAGTGTAATAATTTGACTTGATAAGTTCTTAACATACCATACGAAAAAGCAATTAAAATAATTTGCCTATTCTCTACCCTCTGATGTTTCTACAAAACATCAAATCAGTTTTCACTCTAGGTTGCCATGGATACACCTCCAAAATATGCTTATCTTTAAATTATTATTATTTAATATTCAAGAACAATTTGTCCAATCAAAATTATATTACATAGCTACCAGAATGCTTTCCTGGGGAAGAGAGGGAGGAGTCAGAAAAAAAACCATTATTTCCCCCCCCATCCCCAAATCAAGAACCGCTGTTTTCTTCAATATAAAATGCTTTTTGGAGGTCATGGTAAAATTAGGCAGATAACTTTTACAGTGCTACTAAGAGGAATTTTTGTTTACAACAGCACTGAATTTTTTTTGAAAGCAACAGTAGTCTCCTTCTTACACACTTTTAACATCTTTTATTATATGCATCGATCTTTAACCAATTCAGACTTGGATCCAGAAAAAACCATACACACAGTTACTTAAAATTCTAGCAAACGTGAATGTTTACTCGAACAGGGAAAACTCATCTGATAGAATAAAATGTACACAGAATGTCTGATCTTCAAAATCCCATCACTGAATTAAATATCATTTACACAACGGCAAACAAATTTCCTCATAATATGTTATCCCATGCACAGTCTAATGTGGACAAACAGACACTTCTAGTCTTTGGGCTCAGCAGTGGGGTTTTTTGCCCGTATCAGCATCAAAGTAACTTGCAAGTATCTTTTTCTAATAAAATATTCATTGCCCTTAACTCCCAACTCCCTTCCACTTCACAAAACTCCAGCGACCAAAAAGAGAACAGCAGGAATTAGAAAAGCCACACATGGACAACACATCTCCAAAAATTCTGCTTAATTTTATGTCCCTGCTTTTGAATGTCCTGTACAGTTTGGTAACTTCAAATAAACATCCAGACCCAAGGAGCAAAGCCTTGGGAACAGAATACCAAGTGAAATCAGTGGCAAACTGAGGTAGGAACTCAAGTCTGTAAGGATGTGCTTTTTATGTAAAAGACAACACAGATTCCATTACAAAACCAGATACATCCACTAAAGAAAGCACCTTGACTTGATTGTTGAAGTACTTCAGACTTGTCAATTTAGAGAAGTCAAACAAAATTTTCCAAAGCAATCAGAGTAAAATTTTGTCAGGGTCAGTCATAACTGACAGAATCCAGCAGACTATCATGACTTACTGTCTTTACACTAAGACTACATTTGCTTTTCCCTGTGAAACCATTATTTTGAAACAGGGGGTTACCAAAATTGGCTTGCATGGAAGGCTTTCAATGGTAAGAAGACAAAACATTTAAAATATCCTTTCCTGCTTCTAGTGGAAGGCCCATTTATCTTCCCTGTTTAACACTCTCTTGCACGACACTTGATAGAAGCAGGCAATGATGAGCAAAATACTGGATGTCATGGTTTAACCACAGCTGGCAACTAAGTACCACATAGCTGCTCACTCACTCCCACTCCCAACCCCAGTGGGACGGGGAGAAAAATCAAAAAAAAATGGAAAAAACCTGTGGGTTGAGATAAGAACAGTTTAAAAATTGAAATAAAGTAAAACATAATAATGATGATAACAATAATAGCAATTTTACTGCTATTGGGGAGATAACAAAAAGAGAGAGAAGAACAAAATCCAAGAGAAAATGTGATGCAAAATACATTTGCCCACCAGAACTGATGCCCAGTCCATCCCTGAGCAGTGACTGGCACTGACCAACTCCCTCCAGTTCATATACTGACCATGACACTCTATGGTAAGGAATATCTTTTTGGCCAGTTCAGGTCAGCTGTCTTGGCCATGATCCCCACCAGCATTTTGTGCATCTGCTTACTGGCAGGGCATGGGGAACTGAAGAGTGAGCACTACTTAGCAACAAATAAAACACTGGTGTGTTTATTATTCTCATGCTAAATCCAAAATACAGCACTGTAAGCAGCTACCAGGATGAAAACTAACTCTATCCCAGATGAAAACAGGACAGTGGAATAAGTCAGTTAGACCCTGGAGTTAGCAAAAAAGCAGAGCAAAGAGTACTGAAGAGGTATTTTTCAGACTCTGTACTACTGCCAGTTGCAGGGGGAATGGGCTGCTCTACTGTCTTCCCTATAAAGAATCCAATTATAGAAAATGTCCATCAGTGACATCTAGCTTAAAACAACTCAGTGTTGTTCCAGTTGAATTGAGTCACCACAGCAGCAAAAGAGCCTGCTTACAACTCTTTAGGACTGCTTAATGGATGGGTTTTATTTTGCTTGTTTTATCTGCATGCAGATATATAGGACATCTGGAGCTTCTCCCCCACCCTTCAACAGAAGTGCAGAAAGCAAGAATGTCTCCCTTTCTATTATTCAAACATAGGACTATAGTAGTATTTAGCATTGCCATTCTAAACCTAAGCTAACACTCTTCAGACCAAAATATGGAGCCTGCTCCATTCTTTTTATTGGGTGGTAAATAATTTTTTCTGAAGTCCCTAGAACTAGCAGCATGATATCTTCCTTAAAGCTTCCTGCAAGAAGCTTCATATTGTACTGTTCAGCCAGTTGTGCCTGCTTCTCAAGAAAGATATGAAGAGCCAGGGGGACGGTGTAGGGAATAAAAAGTTCCCAAAGAATCACAGGCAGACTCTGTCTCATATCAGACTTCTGAAATTTTACCTGTAGACAAAACATTTGAGAGGAACTCATAAATAGAAGCCCGCACCATGACTTGTGTTCTTGACATGACAGGTACCCTCAGTGTAGTAACTTGGCAAAAAAATCCTAGTCTCAAGAGTTCAGGTGTTTGAGGCACAAACATATTCACAACAGACACGTATAAACAAGTAGTCAAACCAACAGAGGAAGTCTCCAAACTAGTACTAAGGGTAATAAAATCCATGCAATTGACCTCCCACCTGCGAGAGGGTGAGAAGTTATGTTTGTGAGTGGTTGACTTGGCTGGAGCTCGGGAGGTTTGCCTTCGCCTTGCAGCAGGTGGTGAATACTCCCTGGAAGGGGAAGAATTACTGCCAGAATGATCTGCAGGACTAGGAGAACGCTTCTGTCTACGGGAGCTTTCAGAGGGATCCCTGGGAAACATAAACAGTAGCTTGTTTAACAGGTGAAATATGGCATTAGTACATTTCTGAGAAACTACAAACACCTCCAAGACAGAATTCGTGACTGCACTATCAAGAACTATGCTACAGAATCATTTGTTCCATCTATAATTTCACATATGAAATTAACTTAAGCTAGCAAAACTCAAGAAGGCAAAATATGCACTAAATTTCTTGCTATGTTGGACTGTGAAATATAAAATTAGAATATGGTAAAACCAAAAATATCTTCTTGTAATTTTACCTAATATTTCATGTGACAGTAAAATAGAACTTCCATCAATGGAGAAATATATTGCTACCTTATTTAAAAATTTCTGTAATATCGGAACTTTGAGAAGCCTCAATCTCACTCGCATTTTTAAAGGCTAATCCCAGCTGCAAATGAATGAAAGCAATCTGTCAGAACCTTCAACTATTTCACTCACTGTACTTCAGGCAGATTTGACATTACTACTTCATTTTTATTATGTAGGGGAAAAAAAAGACATAAATCCAATACTGAAACAAAAGGCTGTAGTCACCGCAGCAATACCTGATTATAGTACAGTGACAAGCCAAGCACTGTCTCAATCCTAGAATGTTCTTTTCTACTGCTTGCGACTTCCTTCCAGTAATGGAGTGTGCAAGCATGAGGGAAATAATATACTTTAAAGTAAATATGGTACAATTTATTTAATCAATTAAAAATACAAAATTCACTGTTCATCCACTCTTTGCTATGTCAGTTACAAAGTAAGACTTACAAACACGTACCCTATTTTCATCAAGAAAACACAAGACTTAAAAATGCAGATTATTTATTTTTCACCTTAAATGGATGCTTATGCTTCAGAAAATTATAGGAATAGTCATAGCAGTCCACCATTTTTGTTAATATACAAATATGTACATATGCAAAAGTGAAACAATTCTAAAATCCCAGAAGTCTTTGACTACTTCAGGAATGCTTTAACCTACTGAAGATTACGGAGAGTTTAAACATACCACTGCCAATTTATAAAGATAATAGTCCTCTAAGATTTCAGAAAAGTAGGCAATCAGACAAGTGGATGACTTTGATAAAGATTTTGGCAAATGACCTGCTCCACTGGTGAAGGACCAACTTCCTGAGAAGTAATGAATCTTTCAAAAGGGCATTTTACAAACTTACTATGTTATGTAATTAAAATCTACCCATCTGTTAGTTATAGTCTATCAATTCATCTACATAATGCACTTAAAACACTTGGAGTACTAAAATGTTGTTGGCAAAACAGGTATAACTCCCATATTATTCGGTGTTCTGTAAAAGATAGCTTTAAAAGCAAGGTTTACGTTACATTAAAAGCTAATAATGCAACATAACTTACCTCTGCTTCTCTTTTTTCTCCTTGTGCCTTTCGAAGTCACGCCCTCTCTCTTTCACCTCCCTTGCCTTTTCTTCTGAACGTTCTTTTGCTTTATGTTTTTCTTTGTGTTTTTTCCCTAGGGGAGTTTCCTCTTGCACTGGAGGAGGAGGGCTAGGGGTACGAGGACCTTTCTTTTTACTTTGGTTACTTTTAGAACTCCTAGAGATAAATTAACAGGGTGAAGGAGTTAAAAAATAAAGAACTGACAACTATTTCAAACAATGATTTCTCAGATGTTGGCAGGAAACTTATAACATAAAAGGCCTTGAAGCTTTTGGATAGGATTCACCAACTCCATTAGCAAGCAGCGTTCAATAGCTGTACTTGACTGGAGAGTGAATAGTGATGGTAAAAATTTACGTTGACCTCTTCCATTTATAGTCTTTACTTCTGAAGCAAGTGAACAAAAATAGGAATTGCTGAATTGCTTCCATTCAGACAGAACCAATTTTCAAAGACAAAATACCCTTACATGAACTGCACACATTAGAGAACAAAAACTCAATAGACTACCTTGTCTGTTTAGTCTCCCATTTCTGCAGTGCAATACCCCAACCACATAATACGTGGTGTTCAAGTAATTTTGTGTTCAAGTTAATGTCAACACAGGATAAAGCATCCAAATATTTTTGAATATGCATCTCACAATATGAAATAGTGTATATTTTTCATAAAATCTACCCCTAATATAAACCCTATCAACTAGGTCTCATTGCATACTGAATGTCAGTACCATACCAGCACATGCTGGTATTACATTCCTGTAGCAGAAATAAAATGGTTTTGTCCCTATTTTAAAAAGAATTTTTGCTTAGCAAATGCAGACGTCTGGTTATACTGCTTCAGTAATTTCCTTCCTATCTAAAAGCTGCAAACAATGATCCAAAAGGTACTGTGGCCTTCCTAAGCAAGAACTTAAAAACAGGTTTTAGAGACTGATTTTGGCAGCACAGCACACAGTTGAAATCCTGTGGTTTTTACATATCTTATCCTTAATTTTTCCCTCTCCCACACACCCATCACTTCTTATCCTCTCCTGAATTCTGAGAAATTCCCTGCCTTGGAAGTCAAACACTATTCTTGACCAGTAATATGCAATACCAACAGAATGTGCAGTTGCTCAAATTTTAAACATTTCATTCAGTCTAGAGAGGCTGCAGAATTTCAAATGAAAGTGTTTCCCACTTTTTAATGGTTTATATTCATCACCTCCCTTACCTCCCAGAGACTCTGGACATTCAAAATGAAAAAAATGTGCTTGCAAAACAAGAAATTAATCAACTGACAACAACATCCATGTAACAGTTTTCTGCATAAGATGATTCACAACACAAAATTAAGAGACCTTCCCCTAAAGTTATATAATCAGGGGCAATGAAAGCAAGGAAAATGGAAAACACACTGATTATGAAAATCCTGGTAATAATTATTAGTGCGGTTCTCTGTTCTCACTCTCTTGCAAGATGCATCTACATACTGACCTCTGCTGATCCAAAAGTGGTGAAGATACAGTAGATGCTTTCTTCTCTTTCTTACTAGTTGAAGAGGATGATTTGGGACTGGATCTTCGTTTTGGAGATTTGCTAGACTTTCGTGGTGATGGTGATAATTTAGATCTAACCACCTCTGGAGAAATCTTGAGGAAAAGAACATAATTAACCAATAAGATATTGATGCTCCAAAGTGTAACTGTATTCCGATATATGTGTCAAATATACAAATGCAGTAACAGTCTGTATCTGAGACCTTAACCACGTACACTTCTACCTCAAATAAACTAACCACATTGTTTGCAAAAAAACCCATAAAAGAAAGACAACAGATAAAGCGTGGAGGAAGAGAAAGTGATGCACTCTGCAATACATTACAAACACTGTAATTAAAAGTTTAAAATCGGTATGCTTACAAGAAACACTCAAATTTACCTGAAAAAGAAAGACACCCTTAGAAGATTTTTTTTAATCTTTCCCAAAATTTTAGGGTTTCTAACACTTGCAGCTTTGTCTCTCTCACTCTACTTTACTCTGTTACTACAAGGCATGCTGGAAAAGGAGACTGGCAAATGCCTTGTGTTTTCTTTTACATGTCTTCTCTGTTTAAGGTCTTACTAGTTTTGTATTATTAAAACGCATTAAATCCTATGTATTATTTAACAGTTGACTTCACAAAGGAGAAGACATGGTCATTGTGCTGGATGATTGACTAGATACTCACTACTAATACCTAAGTCACCTACTAATTACATAGGTGCCACTTATTTATTATCACGTAACACAACAGCACATTTGTAGCCCAGGAAGCTTAAGTCTTCCAGGAAACAGTTAGAAGTCTATGAAGTGGCTGATAACTTGTCCTTTATACTTCACATTAACATAATACAAACCTCTTTTTTAATTACTATTTCCTCTCGTTTCTCCATGTTTTCCTGTTCCAATTTCATGAGTTCTCTCTGAATCTTTTGGCGCTTCATTTCCAAAGACAGCTCATGATCATAATCATAATTGACATCTCCATTATCAGAGTCTTTATTAAAAAAAAAAGTGAACAGATTAGCAAACAATTTCATTTGAAATAAATAAAAATATTTAGCATACTGGATGCCAAGTATAAATATTTCCATGACTTTTAAGCACTGCACAAATGGATCAATAGAGTAAAGTCACATCTCTTCTCCAATTATGTGTGTAAACCTGAAATAACTTGAATTAGTTCCATACAACCTGCAGTTAAACTCTTTAACTTCATTAAAAAGACCACTCCAACTTCTTTCATGGATATTCATCCATTGTGAGGCTGGTAGCAAGGCAAACATGGTAAACCACTTATTTATATTTAAATTACAAAAAACCCTAAAACGGTGTGTCTTCACAAAGACAAAAAATACGTAGAACACTACTTAACTGGGAAATCTTACATGAGAGAGATATAAATATTGATGCATGATACTAGAGGGTTTTATTTAATACAGTATCTTCAAATCAATCGATACATTTATTTAATTACATCACACATTGATTTTAAAATAAGGTCTGTATGAACTCTTTCATCAGATAAATATACACTGAAGAAGTTTGTATCTGGTTTTAAAACATTATCACTGTTTGGTTTTCACATAAAAAAAAACTCAAAAAATCTCATTTTTTCATTAAGTCGTGGCTGGTTAATATCATATGCTTTCAACCTTGCAACCGAAATATTACTGAAAATTGAGCTTACTCACTCTGTTGACATTTCTTGTTTTTGTTATGGTTATTTAAGTCTAATGTTCAAAAAGCACTTAGGGAAAATGTGTCAAAAAAAATTACTTCATTAAAAAGTTATGAGCTTTCACTCCTTTCCTACACACAGGAACTATACAAAAGGTTTTGCAGTAACTAAACTAAGTCTACAAATTCCCTTCATGTGTCATAAATGAATGGGAACAGTTTAGAGAAATGTGCAGTTCCTAACAGCGCAGGTTCTTTCCCAGTCCGTCTGTCTTCTTATACAGCACTCACTAGAACTTAACAGACAGTAATTCTACTTCATCCATATACCAGTGATTGATCACTACTTTGAAAAAAAGCTTAATTCTCAAGTAGAAAGTCTTAAACACTAAGACTTAAGACATTCATACTATATGTTTATATAGAACTTGTTTTTATGTTCCAAACTTTTTTGACTTTCCATGGAAACATGTCATAAATTAATTTTTATTAAATCATGAAAAAAAAACCTCTACAAAGGAGTGAAAATTTACTATGGCTACTCTTCCATTGTTGTATTGTGCTCAAGACACAGTAAAACTATTTGCAACACTTATAGCACAGAGTATTGATAAGCTACCTAGTTAATGAAATTTACAGGGAGCTCCATCCTACAACTTGCAGTATACTTTATTGCAAATACATTCATTATATCTCAATTACCTCAGAAGGGAGCAGAACTGCCATTTTTTCTTGCAATACTGTAACTACTTGTGAAACACTGACACAAAACTACAGCAACACCACAATTTATTAGAAGCTGCTGTAACTTCACTGTGAGGTGAACTTGGACTCAAGTGAAACTTAGTAAAGAAGAAAACTGCTGACACAGTAATGGGACGAGTATTATCAACAAGGATCACGAAATCACCTTGTAAGTATTAAAAAACCAAAACCCCACCAACCCATACAAAAGTGACCACAGAAGGTAATGTAAGACCCTTAGCATTTTTCAAGTGTTTTCAGAATATAAATAGTTCAATTGCTACCTTCAACTGTTGTTATTGTAATGGAGCCTTTGTTAATGAGACAGTTCATATCATTACAAATTATGCAAAAAAAACTACTGACTTCTGAATTCAAAGGAGTTACACTCCCCTATCAGACTGACCAGTTTCAAAATTACTTTGGGTGCAACCTGGATTCAACTAGTGATCTAAATGTGAAAGATTCAGCCATGGAGAACCCAATTTTTTTTTTGTCTGAGGAGTCAAAATAGTAAAATGAAAAAAATACAAAAGTGTTTTTAAACTAAGGTGGTTTAACGACTGTAGCACTCCAACTTAGATAACTTCTTTGCTCACCTCCAAAAAAATTTAAATTAATAATTAATGGCTGCTGCATGAAAGTATTCTGCTTAGAAACCAAATTTTTAAGCTGTATGTAGAAACTTTACATACAGCACAGTAATCTCATAATTCTTTGAAGCATCAGTAGTTAGTTTCATTATACTTACCTTCTCTATTTGTTTCCCAATCCCCATTTTCCTCTTCACTTTCTGGTGTTCGCTCCTTTGTAATTTTGATATCCTCCTTTTCTCTATGTCTTCCTCGTGAAGATTCTTTCTATAAAGGGAAAAATGCTGCATTAGAGTAAACAACTTTACTCTAAACGAAGTCTGAAGAAGCAGGTGTATTTTACATGGTATTTTGGCTGTTTCTTTTTCATAGTACAAAAAGCATTTCCCCTTTCAGCCTGTTGAACAAATACCTTCTTAAACAAGCAAAGACTCCACAGGCAACATGTTCTAATGCGATTTCATATAATCAGTATGCAAATAGCAGATGGGGAAAAGAGAAGAAAGTTTTCATAAAATAAGAAGGTTTAAAGTCAGAGCAAGAGTTGAGCACGTATCAGAGAATAAAGTTTAAAATAGGCTCTGAAAG
The DNA here is from genome assembly GCF_001715985.3 of Manacus vitellinus. Lineage (NCBI taxonomy): Eukaryota > Metazoa > Chordata > Aves > Passeriformes > Pipridae > Manacus > Manacus vitellinus. The sequence continues at coordinate 30,050,771 of NW_021940208.1, forward strand.
AACAGATTAAGTTCTTACAACCAGAAATTTAATGAACATTTAAAGAGGATAATTTTAACAGCTTGAGCAAGAGTTCTCAGCTGTAAATAAGAATATTTATATGCAAGGCAGATGAGACTCAGAAGTGGAACTATTTAACTCTCCAAAGGATAAAGAAAGTGGGGGGGAGGAGACAATAAAATAAGAAAAAACTGAGACCCGTGGCAGGTAGAAGGGGAAAAAAAGTCTAAAGTAACACATTAGAATCAAGTTTTGTTGACAGTTTTGTGTCTGACTTTCACTGTCCCTGAGACAAGTCTAACTACTGCAGTAGCACCCATTTTCTAGGTGGCAGATGGTCCAGTGGACATCTAAGAAAGCCAGAGACTATCCTTACAGGAAAAAAGAATTTCAAAAGTCAACTGATGCTGTGCTGCTCTTATCCCTCTGACAAATTCCAGTAATAAAGCTGCAGTGTTCCATCACTGCATCTGCTGAAGTGACATTCTCTAAATAATCTACCTGGGCTCAAGTGGAATAGAGGAAAAAGTTTCTTTGCTACTAGCAAAAAAAAGAACATTCAAGCTTAGAAGTATCTCAGGTTAATTTACTAAGTAGTAAATCAGAAGGAGCAAATAATGAAAGTCTGTCCTATATCCCTTTTGTTCTCACCTTTCATAGTGCCTTCTCTTTTCTGGGGGGATTCTTCCATGCTGATATGTGGGAACCTTTGGTTTTATGCCAAGAAAATGAGATGCCTGAGAATTTCACTAGCTATTCCTTATTGGGACTTAGATCTTAATTTAAAACCTTAACATGACCTTAGAAACACAGGAAGGAAATAACATAACACTGTGGGTAGTCACTTAGAAAAGAGTAAAATTCAACTATTCCTTTTTATTCACTAAGTGTTAAAATCTTATCTCTAGTTCAATGACATAAATGTTCACAGAACAAGTACTGCATTTATTTTACCTACAGAACTAAACCAGATGCTTCAACACAGTTATCCTCGACGCATTCAGTATATCACATTCAAAGCCTTAGAAAGGTTGGAAAAAACTGAGCATTCGCTACATAACACAACGGAACATCACACCGAAGAACTAATTTGTGTCACGTTTAATTAAAGCAGCTGGCAGAATAAGAAAAAAAATAAATTTCTCCATTTCATGACAGGATCTCTAAAATGGTGCAGAAGATCATAACCTATCGAGTCAAGTTGGTTGCTGACATCAACTGCAGACAAGTCTACACCCACTAAGCCATCATTGCAACATGTACTGAAGGCATTTCAGTGTAAGAGTCAGTACTGTACTATGCTCCAAAGCAAACTACTTCAAAAGAAAATGACTCTGATGAGATCTGAAAATCTGTAAGTATATCAACAAGCCTCCCCTGCAACCAAGCCTCCCCTGCAATCACTTTTTTTTCTTAAGACTGTTTTTCTTTCTAGCCCGCCCTCCATGAAGGTTGCATCTGTTCTACTAAACTGTGTACTTCTGCTATACGCTTCAACTAATTTCTACAACATTAACTAACAAATCCATAATTTCCTAAATACAAATACTAGTTTCTATTAATTCAACACTACTAGCAAACTGAAATATGAATGTTAGGACAACCTCTCCACACTGATTTAAAAAAACTTCTCAAAGTCAACTCATCAAATAACTTGTCAGCAAAGAACATGCAGTAAGTTAGAATGCTGCAAGACCAATTTAATAACCCATGTTAAAAGTACTACACAACCTGCATGTATCATGCCTACCTCTTCAAACTTACAACCCAATATTGTAAGCATCTTGAAACAGCCTGTATTTTCTCCTTTCAGTGGAAAGATTCAGTAGTGGCACAATCATATTTCTACAGAAGAACTGAGAACAAAAACAGCTATCAAACTGAATTACTGAATATAGGGGAAGGGAATAGACTATTTTTATGCAAGCATGGTATTTTACACTAAATGCTATTTAGTTGTCAGGAAAAAAGATTCTGGCAACATTGCATCTTGAAAAACAAATCTCAGTTCAGAAATTGAGTATATTTTTCCTGGGGCATAGAAACCAAGCATTATGATGGTTTAGAACATATACTTAAAATTTTCTCACTGAAAAGTCTTCAACATATTCCTTTTCTTTTACTTGTTACACTTATAACACATTCAGTTCCCTCATACTATGGAGATTAAATATTTCCTTCATATCCTTATAGACCTTCTTGTACTTTACATGTTTTTCCTCTCCCTTAACAAGCCAACTTAAGCTCTTGAACGCCAATAGCATGTCATTCACTGGTACTTGAAGATGCTGTACGCTGTACCCACTTCAGCCACACTTGTAAACTATTACTCTGCAGACTCTGAAAAAATGCCATTTACTAGTCAAGAAACAATGAACCTTCATAATAATGTAATTATTTACTAAAAAAATACATCGTAGATTGTCCTAAGAATAAACAACTTAGTAGACTTTGTCTATGCTGTTTTCAGTATGTGCTTCCAGCTAAACTATTTACATGTGTTAAATAGATGATTGCAGTTTAAGGTTGATGTTCAGGAGAAATGCCACATAAGAAAGGGGAAAAAAAATGACATTATGGCTGACTTCTGTGAGATTTTATTTTAATTTAATGCCTACTTAACTTGAAGTTCCATATCCTATGTGATCAGCACTCTACAGCACAAGATTTGATGTCTACTTGAATAAATGTTCTCACTACCACCAGAAAAGCCTGGTCAAGCACAAAAGGACTCATCCAGTCTGTAAAGCATATTTCTAGCCAAGAAGTGTTATTTGGCCAATACCGATGAAGAAAACAGAAGACTCTTAAAAATGACAACTCTTATATGGCAGAAACTTTGGTTTCAGCCTTATGTACATGCAGCAGTAAAATAAACTAATTCAAAAGCACAGATTCCTTCCAATCTAGACTAAACTACATGTATTACAGCTAGAATCTTTTTGGCAAGGACAGTACCGTTTTGGTGTAGCTATAATACCTTTTTAGTGTTAACTACTACCATGCTACAGAAACACATAAGACAGTGAATCAGAAGTTCCCTTGACAGGAACAGGTATTGTTTCCATTTCAGAGATGGAAGACAAAAGTGACTTCCATTTCCAGTGAAAACAGTCAAAAGCTGCAGTGACAAAAAGCACAGATATGAAATAAGTAATACAACCCCTACAAAAACCTTTCCTAAATGTACATTAAGTTCCTCCCACTGTTTCTCCCAAATCACACACACCTTCCAGGTTAAGACTTTAAGTAATTATACTTCTTACACACCAATGTAACTGACTTCTCACAATATGGAGAGAAATTCAATACAAAAATTTCCAACTAAATACATTAACGGGAACAATACAGGAACCTTAACTAATTATTTGTATAATAGCTGATGCACTAACATACAGTGCTGAAATAATTCTGAACACAAATCGGAGAAACGCAGACACAACTGAGTTCAATGTAAGTATCCACATAACACAGCATATTTTCTCTGAAAATAATAGTACAAAGCATGAAGAAATAATAAGGGATGTAATCTGTAAGCTGCCCATATAGGAAGTTTCTTCCTAAATACATACAGATCGTACTACTTATGTATGTCTCCAAGGAACGAGAAATCTCTTCTAAAAAGGTTTTATACTCGTTATAATGTCTTAACTTTTTGCGGAACTTATCCAGGGTTTTGACTGTATCTTCTGGTAAATTGTCATATATAAGGTAAATAGCATTTCCCCTTGTCACTTTCAAATTTGCCACCCTCTCTACTTGGATAAAGTATGAACATGACGCATCTAACTTACATTCTCCCAAACATACATTATATGCATTCACCCCACGATCTTTCTTCTCTCCAGTTTATTTCTCACCTCTTTGCCCACTTCAAGACCTTTGACCATAGTATTTTCTTGCATACAGATGATGACAACCGAACAGCATTTCAAATAAAACTGGACCATGAATTTCTACAGTAACACTGTAACACTGACCAATTTCTATTCCATTTTTATATACCTGAGTGTTTGCTTCTGAAACTGTGACTTCACTTTAAACAGATGGTTTCATTGAGCTGTCCACAATAACTTATTTTTGTACTGCATGGTTTCAGTTACTTTTAGAAAATTAATTCATGATTTAGTTATACTTTCTTCATTGTGTATTACTTTGCACTTGCCAACATGAAGTTTCATCTGCCATTGTACTGCAAAAAACTAACTTCCCAAACTCCCATGGCATTCCTCAGACTTCAGTAATCTCAACTACTGTTTTCATATCTTCTGCAAAGTTCAACATTTGAGATGTCCAACGTTTTTTCTACATTCTTTAAAGTTATAGCTCTTTAGATGAAGCACCACAGCATTCTCTGTAACTCAATTTCAAATTAATCTTCAAATTAATCTAAAATTTTCCCCTTAGCTAGGTTCTAAACCTGACAATACTATGCTTGGTATTCTTTGACTATCTATACATATGCCTATGCCTCAAAAGCCTTATTTCAAAAGGAGTTATTTAAGGTTTTTACCTGTGTCAGACAGTTCTCTCTTAACTACTAATCTTCAAAGTTTCACGGTAGTAGTCTGGTGAAGCACAAATTTTGACTGCAGAACAGTGCTGTTCCTTTTTTTTTATTATTCCTTTTTAATCCACAATTATGAAACTTCTAAAAATGGAACAAGCTACCTTTCATTATTTCCAAGTTTTCTTATCCAGCTCCTCTGTTACCCCAAAAGCTTTAATAAGAAATGGAAACATCACATATTAGATCTCCACCATAACAGTAGCTCTAATGGTGGAGTAAGATTTTTGTTAGTAGTTCAGTCACTCGAGTCTTCTGTTCTTTTAGATCTCGTGGTTCTTTGCAAAGCAACTCTTGCCGATTCCCCCTTTTCATCTATTTGTTCCAGAATTTTCTTTCGATATCCTGTATTTTGAGAGTTGCCTCCGTCTAATAATACAAAAGCTCAGTGTTTTCGTCAGCCTTCTGTTTTATGAGATTGAAACAGAGTATTTCTTACTCTGCAGTGTGCTTAACCCGTAAATAATTCTTTGGTACTTAACAGACCCACTAATTCTCCAATTCCTTTAGATGTTTGCTTCCAGTTCACTTTTACTTGGGGCTTAGTTGTTTAAAAGTATTTTATTATTACATTAATAGAACACTATAAAAAGCAAGGTTAACTAATCAAAAGTAAGAATTACATCAAAATTAGAGTTGCATCAGGACAGAAGTTACAGCAAATTTTTAATAACGGTTGGAAAAAACAATTTTCCCACTAACCATATACTCAATAACTGAACAGTTTATTCAAACTATTAGAAAATAAAAGAAACACACTTGGGAAAAAAGATTGAAAGCTTACACAAATTTACAGCAACTGAAAACATGATTGGAAGGTAAGCCATTCTGTTAATTTAATGATAGCAGCTGCTGTTTATTTATTTACAGCTGACATAAAAAAATTCATTTTACACAGCAAGTAGGAACAGACCAAGAGGAAATGATAGAATACTGTTAATACCTGCAGAAGCAAAACTGAGTTTTCACAAATAAAACCTTTTAATAATTATTCATCTGAAGATGGTCTTAAACATGATGCAGGAATACAGTGGTGCTACTGCTACACAGATACAGTGTCACACTACCAACTCTACCCCTATTTATTTGTAACATCAGGAACACATAACACAACTTAAAAATAACGAAGTTTTGATATTTGAGGGGCAAACGGTTGCACAAAGATGATTACAAAATGAGAATAATAATGAATGAATTTTTTGCAAAATCCAAAGGTGAGCAGTTGGAAAGCCTGATGAGTTCATGAGGAGGAAGGCGAAATGAACCAGCACCACAGCAACCTCATGGTCTCATCAAAAGCAAATCTGAGATGAACAACTTAAGTCAGGATGTATGTAAACACTGGATATGAATGTGCTGGGGAAAAATAGTAGACCATTGGGACAATGGTTAATACACCTTCTTGGTAATAATCAATACTATTAAATATTTGTTTTTTATCAGTATTTATAACATATTTTAATCTGCGGGATTTATAAAATCTTTGGGAACCAGAAGATCAGAAAGTGCTATAAAATAGCAAAATAATACAATGGTTAAGACATTTCATAACAAAATATGCGATATGCTATGTACAAAACGAGCAGTTCATTAAAACATTTTAAATATTACAAGTCACCATGATAAGGTTTCTAGGACACACTGCCTGATTGCTACCGAGGGATTCTGGAGTTCTGCAAACTCCACTCTTACCCTAACAGGAGAGGATGATTCCTCTGTACTTCGTTTCTGTGGTTCTGCCTCAATATCTTGACGTTTGTTCTTCATTCTTTCCCGAAGATCTCCAGTGGGTCTTTCTGGTGACCTGTATAATACAGAAACATAATATAACCAGCTCTATGGGACTATTTTTAAAGGAATATGATCTCTTTTAATTATTATTTTTATTAGTATATACAGAAAGATCTAAACCTCCCACGCTGAAGCAAAGTGGATGAGTAAGAAAATACTCTGTTCTAATGGGCTTAAACACTCTAAAAAAAACCCCAACTCAGAATGTCAAGGAAGACTTGACTCTAAGAAGAAAAATTATTTGTATATATGGCATGACTCAGTTACTACTCTAGATCAGTTCAAGTGATCCTCTTCAGAACAAATAATCTTTTTCTGGACATCATGCAAATGTGTTTCACAATCACTCCTACCATGTACTTCAAGATTTAGCCTTCTCCACATTTTGCACCAATTTTGGTAAGTATTATATATTATGTATGTTTTACATATACATATATTTTAAACCACAATTAATGAAGAGTCAAACTACTGTAGACTAGCAATGACAGACACAGAGAAACAACTCTGAATGCGAATGAAGTCTGCAAGCGGAGATAACGTGACCTAGGTACCATCCTCCCATGGCCTCAATGAGGCTGCCACACAGAAAAACACTGTTGCAAGACCATAAACCAGCAATTCACTCTTGGAGGCCTCCTCCATTATCTTTCAGTAATACAATTATTTCATTATTTATTTAATTACAAAATATTGGACGAACTCTAATAGTCATGCAACTTTAAGACATATTTTCTGTAAAAGATATTATCACGACATGGGATGGGAGGAGGAACATTCTACATTACTTTAATTTTGCCACCTCTTAGTATGAATCCACAAGTTCATTTATTCCCTATGGGTTAAAAGAGAACAACTCTTGCATTGGTAAGGTGTTGTCACAAGTTGCCCACGGAAGCTGTGGATGCCCCATCCCTGGAAGTGTTCAAGGCCAGGTTTGGTGGGGCTTTGAGCAACCTGGTCTACTGGAAGGTGTCTCTGCCCATGGCAGGGGGTTGGAACTAGATGATCTTTAAGGTCCCTTCCAACCCAAACCATTCTATGACTCTATAATTCAAACAAGCTCCTAAACTAATGGGATGAAGGAACTGTTTCAAATGATCTTTCAGTTCAAGAAAACAAATTTTCTCTTCATATACTTCTGGTTTGATACTGAGTTTACTACTGTGATGGTTGTCAGCTGTAAATATAAATTCTTCCATGAAATGGTTGTATGAAAGTACTAGATCTGTGTCCATCAGTTTACACTAAAGAATCACAAAAAGATACTAATGTTGTCTTATTTGATTAGAAGAGTTTTATGTAATATATGAATAACAAAATTTGCATTTCTTTTGTTTTTCAGACTGAATCAAAATTTCCACTTATAAAGGCGTTTCTCTCACTCTTCCTCTGCCACATAATATGCGAAGGGTAAACTGCCTTTCACAGTATGCATACAAAAATCTAAATTCATATAATTTCATTTTAAACCTGCACATATTTGAAGAACTGTAATTTTTTTCCACTTCTTCCTCAGCACTGTTATCTGTATTTAATTATTTAAATTTCATCATAAGGTTAAGTGTATGAAGATCTACAAAAAAAAGTGACTGCTCTCAGTTTTAAATGCATTTAATTCTCCATGAGTTGCAAATACAGGTCAACCTAGATCAGAGGTAATGTACAGAACAGTAGAGCCCTGCTTCTTTCATCACTAAGGATCAAATAATATCCAGCATACAAATAGAAACAAGTTATCTTCTTTGCATGCATGACTATATAATTGTTTAAGTGTCTCACTTTAGTAAAGGTTATGATTCAAAGTATTTTTTCCTTTCCCCTCATATTAGAAAGATAATCCCTTTGCATTATCAAAACTCTCTGAAGCATTCCATCCATCAGCTGCCTCAACAAATAAACTGTCTTTCAACACTAAAGTGCAATTCAATGCCTTAATTTCTAATAACATTTAAGCTATGATACAAAGGATTTGGATTAGTGAAACTGAAAATTAAGTTAAAAGGCAGAGAGATAATCAATACTGTACTAGTAATATTGTTCCTCAAGAGGAACACTTTCAGGAAAAATCCCAGTAGCTGAAGGAGAAAGCAAGAGAAACTTTGTAGAGTCACACTGATATTTTAATGCTTTTTTTTTAAAAGTTATAGGCTGGAATAAAAAATCCAAACCACTTCACTATGAATAAATTTTTTTCTTCCTTCCCATACTGAAAAAAGGTATTTTGCTAAAACATCATTGAAATATATTTAAATATTATAAAAGTTATCTAAAAGCCCATAGAAATTTAAAAAGTTACATGTTCAGGGCTGGGGTTTGTTGGTCTTCTTTTTTTTTTGGTTTTTCTGTTATTGAGTCAGCTTTTTTCAGCTTTAGGAGAATACCAACACAAAGTTATTGCAATAACCTTATCCCTCCTTCCCCAAAAACATCATAACCCTCAAAAAATTTTAATAAAATACGACCAAATATGACCAAATTGCCAAATTTTAAGAAATAATTACTCAGGAAGCCGTGACTGTTTTCAGATGCCTTGGCTTAATGCACAGAAAAACAAGCTGGTCTAGTAGCTGACTTTTCTTTTATGTGTACCACAGTTTTGATTTTTTACACAACGGCTTCTTTTCTACATAACTTTCCACCAGCCCCCTTCAAAAGGGATCTTTGGTTAGTCCAGTTTATGCTCACTGCTGAGTTTCAACAGATCATGATAATTTACCTCTGCAGTTTAAGATGATGTGGCTAGACTGACACTCGTAGAACCTTTCACACAAAAGACATTACGCAATTTCTCTTTAATGGTTTAATATTTCATGCTGGGCCCGTCTTTTAAGTAAGGCCTAAAATGCAGAATTTCCTCATTTCAAATTTTAAGCAGTGCAATTAAATGATTTTAAACAGCATTACTTCCTGCAACAGTTCAGTTCTCCATGTTCAACAGTATTTAGGAAATGCACATTCATTACTGTGCCTCCATTTGCTTCTGTACCTCTTACAGTGTCAGAAACAATTACCCAGGAATAGGCACCCCTTGCAACACACCCACCTGTGAGCATCCGTGTGTATGCATGTGAGAGCACACGTGTGTATACAGGCAGATGATAATTATTGGTGTAGCATGTATATAATTGCTCATGAAACATTGTCTTGTTTTCCAGTTTCCCATACTACAATATTTGAACCTTGCAAAATCCATACATTCTTTCCCAATATTACTGCTGGCTTGGTTTGGTTTTTAAATGCAGCATAACGATCCTGAATAAATATGATCAGACAGACTAAGAAAGGGACCCCGCGATGGCACAGATCCTGACAATAGTATAAAGGAACCACCAACTATCTACCTGCTAACCAACTATCTACCTGCTAACCAACTATCTACCTGCTAACCAACTATCTACCAGTGCAGCAAGACAGTAAAATTCCTTGTGGAACAGCATGTTTACGCACAGCTCTTTCCTTGTTAACTCTCCTTACTTGAGATGCCTAGAAGGCTGGCAGGTCTATTACTGAATTCTTAATATTATCATCAGGCAAGCTTTATATATAAACATGCTAGGTTTTATTTTCATAACAAGATTAAAATTCATGCTGTGAGAGGTAGCAATAATGCTGAAAGGGAAGAATCTTTTTCACACTGTAGAGCCAAGTTTTCCTACTGTCCGGTGATGTTCTGAACTATGGGATGCATTATAGTCAGATAAAACCATTAACAATGAGATTTATTGCAGACAGGTATGAAACAGAAGGAACAACAGAGAAAGGTAGCAAGATATGCTTTGTCCTACCAAACTGCAGACAAGTGACTTCCCCGGCAGGCGTGGTTAAACACATGTAGACATGCTGCCACTATGTTATATCCCAGATACTTGAACAAGAGTATTGCTTTAACTGAACTGATGTGGAAGCAGCATTAGCTCAGCTTGCATGAAGCCAGTAAATTGCATTCAAAATGCCTGGATAACATTTGTGAAAATCTCTCTAACGTTAAATGACATGAAAATGCCAATATTTTATTAGGTACATAAACCAGCTTTTTCTATGCCTGGCCAAGAGCTATCAGTAGAAACTTCTGAAGACAAGTAGACTTCTTTCATTTGTCTGGTTTGGGGTGTGTGTAGGGGTGGTGGGCTTCCTTCCCCTTTTACTTTTAAGAACACCTTTATTAAATGTTGAATGTGTCAGGCAAATAAGCAGGAGGATTTGTCCTTTGACTTTTTCATATAGTCCTAGTAAAAAAAGTCAGCAATAAAAAGCAGCAAATCAACGTTATTCTTAAATGCCAGTGGTGAGAGTGAAGCAGAAACACAGTTTTAATCATTAAAAGAAATGTCACCTTTCTTCAAATGACCAAGCAGAACTAAGCACTGAGTGTTCCAAATGCTGAAAGCAAGGAGAAAGTGACATTCTATCAGTTTTAAAATTTAATCTCTACCAGCAAATCACTTACTTCATCCATTTGGAACATTCAGTACAGAACGGAGTAAAACTGTTTACACACCAAAAGAAATATTAAATTCAGTGATGTATTTTGTATCCCAGCAGTCACTACCCTAGAAGCAATGGAAGATCAAACAAGCAAAGTCAATATCATCCTGAGAGGATGCCAGAGGAATAGGAAAAAGAACAGGAAACGGAACCCTAAACTCATGCCAACACTTCCCATTGTTGCTTTACACTTTGATGCTTCAGTGTGTCCATCCATAATCTAGAGGTAGCATTGGCATTATTATAGCATTATGAAGGACAGTTCTTTGTAAAACGTGAAGCTAAAACCATAATAATTTTTGTCCTTTATAGCAAGAATATTACAAACTTACTGCCACATTCAGTTTCAGTTAAGCAAGGTGTTATGTCACATAAAGGACAGTTGAAAAAAATTTAAACTGTAGTAACACATGAAGAGCAGATAATAAAAAAATATTCTCTTTTGAAAAGTGAAGTAACTCTGGATCTCCTTCTATGACACAGGATATTTTTTCTATATCTGACAGATAAAGTCACAAAACTATGTCTGAAGAGAAGTGTTTTCTCACAACAGGAGAGAAAGGATAGACACCTTATTCATCAAACAACATAGCAAAGGCAGAAGGGCTGTGTGAGTACTGCTGTAAGCAATTGCAAACCAGCATTTTAGAAAAGGACAGACAAGTATACCAAAAAGCTGCAGTGACACTATGCCAAAAGAAAAAAGTATTAAGGTACTTGAACTTCCCATTTCAAGTAATATAAGTAGTTAATCTGCATCCAGTGGACTCTATTTTTTTAAAGCTATATACACACAAAAATCCTGCACGTTGCCAAATTAATTGTTTTGAGCACTTTCACAAGGCAATTGGTTATTGATAAAACATATGATTAGGCACACCACAGCATTTCACTTAAAAAAGAAAACAAAACAAAACAAAAGACATAGTTGCAAAAGCTATTTTCCTACAGCATGTGAAGAATTCAAAGTGAGTTCTTGATTTACCTTCTATAACTGCTGCTATAGCCTTTACCTCGTGGTGAAGGGCCATGTACGAATCTACATGTGTTCCCATAGAGGCAGTTGCCAGTCTTCAGCCAGTTACGGCACTGTGTCTAAGAGACAGACATTACTGGGTGAATTTCACACTCGTTTCTGGAAATACCATTGGTGTGAGTGTGGCAGAACAAACAAATGACTCCACATTAACTCCCAATTATCTGTAATTTCTGTCCACCAGTAATATAACTCATTAAAAAAAAATAATCAACAATGATCATCAGGTCTGGCAAAGAAAAATTTAGGTTGGTGGAAATACTATTAATATGTAAAATACTACTGCTCCTCTCCAGAAGCTGGGACAACACATGTTATTTGAAAATTCTTGTATTAGTATCTTGAACATCCATGCGTTAAGGAGTTCTTTTCACCTTTACTTAACATCAGTGACATCTCAGTATTTGGTACTTGTGAGCTACTCTTTCCCACCACATAAATCCTGGAAAAGAAGATGATGGGGTGGGGAGGAAAAGAAGAACACTTTTACAACTCACCTCTGCAGTACTTCCAGTGCTGGGTCCAAGCCTTTCAAACACACTGGGTCTTCGGGATGTGCTATCGGATATGGTCTTGGTATTTTCCACTGTGACCTTCCTTCTAATTTTTGACATTTTGTACTACTTCAACCAAAAAAAAAAGCAAAACTGTAAAATCCTTCAGTTTGGGGCTATTGACACTGAACTCACATGAATAAAATAGTATGGATATACGTTGTAAGAGTTGCTGCAGAGGTGATGAAGAAAGAAAAAGAAGTCATAAATGAGTGAAATGTATCTAATAACAAGGAATGCCTCTGATTTGAACTAGTCAGCTGAACACCAGTAATGACAATTTTTATTTTATGACCTGATTTGTATTCTTCAGCTTCCCCTTGGGAAAGATCATATGACATGTTATTCATTTGGGCAGCAACCACCACTCAGAACAGATGCTTTCTTTCATCATGTATTTTTGGGGCATGAACTCAAGTGACTTAAAGTGAATAGAACTTTTAATGTTATTGTACCAACCTCTCAGAAACCAGTTCCAACCACTAAAAATGGTTGCCATTTTTGAAACAAATTTCCAAAACTTAGAGCTCCATTTTTCCTCCTTTGTTGTGTATGACAACCTACTGAAAATCACCTTGATATCAAACACAGTCTGTGTTTGTTACTGGTTTGATTCCTACAACTATTTGGAACCACATGAGTTTAGGAAAAAAACAAAATCTCCAAAACAGTGATACATTTCTTAAGGTTCTCAAAAACTAGCTCTTTTTCATTAAGAAAAACAGATTTTAAAGGAAATACAGCATAACTTCGATAAACAAGAAGTCACAATTTATCTTACCTGAGAAAAGGAGTTATATATAGAAAGAAAAACATATTAAAAAAAAAAAAGGAAGACACACATTAAGCACTAGAAATAGGTTGTATAAAAAGGGCAGAATGGGCCCCAACATCTATTGTCCATTCTTTACATGCTACTTGATCTACACAGAAATAAAATCAATTTGGGAACATCTGCCAGGTGCTGGACAATTTAGATACAGCTCAGAAAACCACCTCTTTGTTAAACTGCAAAGTGCCATCACTCTCATTAGTCAGCAGAGCATGATTAGCCAAACACTAATCCTCCTACCCTTCTGCTGCTGCCTCTTCTGCTCCTATCCACGCGTCACTGCATTTAGAACACACACACACACACACACACACTCTTAAGCTAATTTCTCATACACTAACAGATTACAAATGTCAAGAAGTTCATCCATAGAGCCAGAATAATACAAATTTAAACTAACATCCACCAGAGTTGATTAATACACATTTTAACCATCTGATCAGCAATGTGTTCCCAGATTGTAAGGTTACATTTCACAGAAAAAAATATTATAATGCATAAACATGGACACTTCATTATCTGAACCCTACAGTTACTTCTATGACAATATTTCCTTAGGAGTCTGACACCTGTGCACTTTCTACAAACAAAATGTTGTGCTGAAGCTCTTGCTAAGCACTTTAGCTCCTTTATAAACAACAGAAGAAAGCAAGCTTACACCATGTACTTGAGATTCCTCAGTAGAGCTCTACTCTACTGACTGCTTCTCCAAGCCTCTGATTATCTGAAGAATTTTGTCTCATAAGTAAGGTTCAGATAACCAAGACATTAACCAAGATGCTCAGGGAAAGTGAAAGTTAACCATATGGTGTATACCAAACATTAAAAACAATGGTTAACATCAATTAGTGGAAGCAGACAGTCAAACAGTAGAATTTGCCTGTAGTATGAAATTATTTGGGTTAGTAAAAACTGTGGAGAACAGAAATTTCCAGAAAGATCTAACTGAGTTAGAGAATTGAGTAATACAACAGCAGATGAAATGCAAATAAATACAATGCAATGCACACAAGGAGAAATGATTTTATCTAAATATTTGATGAGATCAAATTAGTCCAGTCTTCTGAGAAAAATAATTAGAAGTCATTGTGGACAGCTCAATGTGCAGCAGTAGTTATAAAGTCTGACAGGATAAACCATTAAAGTTAGAAAGCAAAACAATACCATGTCTCACCTAGCTGAGCACCCTTCCATTTCAGGATTCTCACTGAATTTCAGGAAAAAACCTACTAAATTTCTACAGTTTCACACAGCCACACCCTTTAGTAGAAGATATAAAAATCAACTGACACATGCAAAAGCATTTTTAGTAAGACAATCATATAACAACTACTGAATTTGGTTTAAATATTTACAGTTAAAAGAGCCATATCTGAAATAAAAAGGGTTAAAAGAATGACACTAGCAATGGCATAAGGAGAGCATTCAACACAAGAAGGACAGATGAGTGCACCTAATATGTAAGTACAGTACACGCTGACATAGTAGTAGTATACAGAAAAATTATATTCATTTTGCCTTTCCATTTGAATGTACTTAGATTTTCACAGAAACAGAGGCAAAACTTTTGGTTTGAATGTTACTTTTTACTCAGCATATAGTTTCTTTTTGGAATTAACTTCTATAGGAAGTTATGATGATGACTAGGCTTAAAAGGATTGCTATAAGCATGAAGAGGATGAAGGGGGCAACATCATCATAACCGAACAGATAATTTAATTCCAACTGCATTCTTCCCCGTATTTTGGACAATAATTTCCCACAGGGAAATTAAGAAGAATACCATCCAACCCTGAATCTTCTAAGCTTTGCAAAATCCCCTATTAAAAAAAAACCCAAACAAAACAAGACTTGAGACGAGAAATGAAAAAACATACTATTTCCAGTAGCATTGTGTCAATTCTATTCTTCTATTCTGACCCATATCCACCAGTTTGCAGTTAACAACAGATATTTTATTAACAGAAGGGATATTTCATGATAGATTACTCCAAGCAAACAAAACCAGCATGCTGTGAGTGCACAGCATATTCACTTCTGTATGCACATATCACATGAGGATCTCACTCATGCAACAAGAACTCCAAGACATTTCACTGTTAAGTGAATATAACTGTTACCAAAGGCTGCAGGATTAGAGTCCAGACAGAGGCAAACTGAGGAATTTTCGCTATGTCAAACATTATATTGGAGAGATTGCATCTGAAAATGCAGATGCATTTTCATTCTTTGAAGACTGAGTTGAAAAAATAAATAGACTATTAAAACAATATTGAAAATTTCAGATGTATAATGCCAGTTTTTGTGTTTCTGACAAGCTTCCTTGTTCATAAACAAGTACTGTGAGGTGAAAAAATTACATGTTTCATTTCCAAATTTCTCAGTGTGCACATCAATGGACAATCTAAAACACTTTAAATGGAACATCCCATAAAGATTCCCATAACTCGCTCAGTTCTCACACATTTTCACCTTACGTTGTTTTAGCACTCATGATCACAGTCCTGCTATCAATCCCACACTGACAGCCAGTACAATGACTTTCCATCAAATGTCTGCCTCTGGATTACCATCTCCATAATAAACACTCACGTGGGTTAGACAGCACTGAGTATCAGTGTGGACCGAGCCTTGAGCATTCTCAACAGTTCAAATAATACTACCACGATTTAAAAAAAAATTTAAAAATTTCTAAGTCGAAACTTATGCACTTTAGGTACGTGATATTGCATTGCCAAATCTACTTCGGGGCCCTGAAGTATCTGCAACTTGTGAAACAGCTAACTACCACTAAGTGAAATTAACTTCATCCTCCTAAAATAAATTCTATAACTAAGATTTTAACTGTAAAGTATCACTTTTCTACACATAAATAAGATCCATGACAACCTGTAGCAATAAATTAGAAATACTATAACGCTATGATAACTCACACACAGATGGTCTATGTTACTCTTTAAAGGAAGTAACTTTCCCAGACTGAGAGAATCTGTTAATAACATTAATTATACTACCATTTGAAGGAAAATATATTTCAGAGTATTACTCACATGAATAAACCTAAAATGTAAACAGACTTGAGAGAAGTGGGTGCACCTAGTGGGCACTAACCAAGGAACTGAAATCAATGAAGCATGATGTAATTGACACAGTACTCACTGAAATGTTACATTTTTATTACTAGTACTCCTGCATTTTGGTGTCAAGCATGCTTAAGATTTTTCTTCCATATTAGTGTGATATTGCACAAGCCACAATCAAGACACATCTGAAACATCTACTTTTCTAGTAGAGAAACCTAATCTAGCCCCCTGAAAAAAATGAATCCTAAAGGATTCTACCAGAAAACTAAAAACTGAGATGTAACAGAACAAAAGCAAAACTAAAAAAAAAAAATAAGAGGTAAAATCTCTTAAAGAAGTCCAAGACATCACTCGTAAGCATGTCAATGTCTGTGCATGCACACACCACACAGAAGCTAAACATTATGTCACTTTAGAAAATCCTACCTGTGAAGAGATAAATAATATGACTTTTAAAATAACAAGCAAAATTATTTTAAAGTCCTACAGAAGTTCAGATACAAGCTGATTATAACACTCTATGAGAAACTAAATACGTGTTGAAAACTTAATAACAGCTTTGAGAATGGTTCCCTGCACTTTTCAAAATGAAGAGCTTTTACCTGACAAGGTTTTGGTTCCGATTACAATGTTAACATTTCCATGTCACAATACAAATAAAACAGTGATATTTGAAGGAACTCCACAGGTTTACTGCCTAAAAGTAATACTAAAAATGGTAATTTGTGTTCGTGTCGAACCTTCCAAAAAACCAGTCAAATACTCACACAAAGCCTGTTTGACAAAACAATAGCATTCTAAACTTACTTCAACAACTCCTTGCTGATAACCCATCACCATATTAACTTGAACCTGTTCCTCTAATTTAACACATGATATTTCTCCATCGGTAGAGACAAGGAACCGCTAACTATGTTTGCAAAGCATACAATCATGGTTGGCTTTCTACGAGTGAATAAATAAAAATATTAGGCCCCAGTATCACATTAGCAAGTATATAGTGTTCCATGTCTAACAAAGTGCTCATACTCAAAGAAGATGTTTCCCCAGACTGAGAGAGAGTCTACGCAGACTGGTGTGGACAGGTAACTCAGCTTTCACATGAAGCTTGCTGGATACGTGTTACCTCCAACCTGTGAGTTGGATCACCACATTAGCAAGCTGTCACTCTCAGCAAACATGCTGAGAAGCAGTGTGTATGATCTCGGGCACAGCCACACAGAGCCACACTTTTCAGATACTTCGTTCATGGGCCGAGTCTGTCCACTCCCGTCTGCACAGAAGCACCGTGAGTGTTTCACCACCGGCCCAAGATCCCTCACGGTCCTGGCCGCTAACCCACTATATGCCAAAAACCTGTTCCTCTTGCAGAAGGTTGACAAGAAATCAACGGTGGAGTGAGAATCCATTGAGAAATCAAAGGTGAGGACCGAAGCAGACTATCCCTAACACACTAACCCAACACACCCAGGCTACTTCTGGAACGGATGGGAGTTAGCCGTAGTCGCTACCTGAAGGAATGGTGATAGCAGAATTTATACGAGCGAAATTAGTAGTCCCTCTTGAGCGTAAAAAGCAGAAACTATTTCACTGCCAGAAAGTGGGAGAAGAGCCCTACTCCAGTGGGGAAAAAACCAAAACCCAAACCAAACCAATCACGAACAACGAAGATCCGAGTACGTGGGAAGGAGTCTGCAGCACGGCCCCGGCCGGCGGGACGGCACCCCGGGCACAGGGCGGCATGCCCCGCCGGGCACCCACCGCCGCCGCTCCCGGGAGCCCCGCGGGCCCGAGCCACCACAGCGCTGGGTGAGAGCGGCGCCCTTCCCGCCGCCGCGCTCCTTGGGCCCAACTCCCCGAGGCCCGGCGGCCCCGCCCAGGCCTGGCCGGGTGGGAAAGGTGCGGGACGCCGTCCCCGCCTCCCGGCCCCCCCTTCCGCGCCCGCGCCGTGCCGCCGCACTCACCTGCTCCCTTGCGCTGCGCGCCGCTCCCCCGCCTCCTCCGCCGCCGCCCGGGGCGAGAGGGTGGGAGGGGCGAGGGGGGTCCGTGCCGCTGAGCGCAGAGCGGCGCGGGCAGGATGGGGAGGGAGCGCGGCGGAGCGGCGCGCGCCCCGCGGACCCGCCGCTCCCGCCCCGCGCGCCGGGACAGCCGCCGAGGGACCGCCGCCGCCGCCACCGCCTCGCGCGCCCTTCCCGGGGCCCTCGCGCGCCCGCGCCGCCACCGCCGAGGGTGATGACCGATGTGAGGACGATGGTGATGGCGGTGACGGTGACGCCGATGGACGATGGCGCGGGGAAGGGCGGAAGCGGCTGTGCCGCCATCTTGGGGAGGGCGGGGGAGGTGCCTGGCTCCGCCTCAGAGGGAGGCAACGGAGATGGTGAAGCGTCTGGAGTTCGAGTGGTGTGGGGAGCCGCTGAGGGGGCTGGGAGTGTTTAAGCTGGGAGAAAAGGAGACTCAGCGGGACTTATCACTTTCTACAGCTGCTTGAAAGGAGGCTGTAGCCAGGTGGGGGTCCGTCTCTTCTCCCAGGCGACAGAACAAGAGGACATGAGTTTAAACTGCATCGTGGAGGTTTAGGTTGGACATTAGGAGGAGTTTCTCCACAAAAAGGGCGATTAGACGTTGTAATGAACTGTAATGAACCTCAGGGAGGTGGTGGAGTCACCATCCCTGTAGGTGTTTAAGAACAGACGGATGTGGCACTTTGCACCACGGTCTAGTTGACACGGTGGTGTTGTCCAGTCATAGGTTGGACTGGATGATCTCAGATCTTTTCCAACCTAACCATTTTTGTAATTCTGTGATCTTCAATTAAACCAGGTTGCTCAGAGCCCCATCCAACCTGGCTTTCAGTGTTTCCAGGGATGGGACATCCACCACCTCTGTGGCCAACTTGTGCCAGTGCTGCACCACTTGGATTGTAAAAAACTTCTTCCTTAATCTCAACCTGCCCTGTTTCAGTTTAAAACCATTGCCCCTTGTCCTGTCACCTTATAAGGGCCTTATAACATCTTATAAAGCCTAAAGGCCCGTGTTTTGCCACACAAACCCTTGGCTGCAGGATAAATGAACTTGGCTAATTGTAGTGGAGGCGCCTGTGGGCAGCTGCCCCTTGGTGGTTTAGCCATCTGTGTGTCCTTGCCTTTATTAAAACGTGCAGCAAGTTCTCATGTGAACATCCTTTTTATTTGACAGCAGAAACGATGAGTAGGGTTGTTTTCCTGGAAGGAAATCCTTTAGTAGCTCAAGTGACGGAAACGGAGGAACCTCTTCTATGAATGGAGTCTGCCCAGTAGTTGGTCAGAGGCCCATTCGAGGCTACATCACCTGGACCTCCCACTATCTGGTAGTACATCTGTGCTATTTTCTTCTTATAGAGTGCTCTCTCTATATGTGGTGCACTGAGCTACCATTGCAAGTATAGGTATATAGGTATGGTTGAAAATGACTGATGTATCCTAAAATATAGGAGGTGCAGTCATTCTTTTTTTTTTCAGCCTATGTGGAAATAATAAAGCAGCAAGCTTTTTTATTACTTTTATAACTAAGTGCAGTAATGCTGGAATAAATTATATTCAGCGTCACAAATTTTGGAGAACGTGTTTAGCTATCTCTTTCACAGCAGAAAGTGCTTCTAAGCAAGTTGGCTTAATTTCTCGAGAAGGAAGCAAAAATCCATAAGTTCCCGTGTCTCGTAGCTCAAAGGTAAAAGAATATTTAATGCCAAGATCATAAGCCCAGTCGTCGGACCCTCCAGGAGCTAAATCTATGTCAGGAAGGGAAAATAGATAAATTACCTGAAGCCAGAACTTCAGTCTTCTGTTCAAAAGCTGTCTTCTGTTGCCAGCAAGGACATGCTGTAATGCCTGTCATTGCAGGAAAGTCGTACTTACAGATTGTCTGTGCCCCAGGACCAGGTCTATAAGTTTCCTTTGTTGTCCTCCTTATAGCTTTAGCTGCTTTCTTTGCCAGAGTGTCCTGAAATTAAAGAAAACATTATTAGCTTTAAGACCCTGTGATAATAGTTAGTATGTATTGAGTTAGAATTTATTTACACTGTGCTCTGGATCTTGCATTAGTTAAATACTTTTATAAAAAGTTCTAGAAAACCCACACAATGTGTAAAAATTTTCAGCATATGCCCATGCTGCAGACTGCCTTTCTGCTGTAGATAGATGAAAAAATATAGATAGCAGTAAACTGTTGTCAAACCACTTGTTCTCATTTGTCTCATATTTTTTCTTTTCTGCCGCAGTATTTACGTGGTATTGACAAAAACGGCAGGAAAATATTTTAATTGAGAGAACTCTACCCTTAAGCCATAAAGAAAATTTAAATGCCCAGAATTAGAGCACCTCTTTCTACTTTACAGGGAAAGAGTCACAAATGCATTATTACTGTTTACTCACAACTTCACTTTTTAAATTGTGGTATATAAAACAGTTCATTTCAGGAAATTAATTGGTAACCAAGACATCACAGAATATATATGTTATTAGGAGTTAGTTTGTTCTATATTTACATTACTGCATTTTTTTTCATGTCTTCTGAACACACTGGCCTTAGTTACCAGTGGAAATGCTATACTGGACTGTATGGGATTTTGAAGTAGGAGGCTTCCAAAGAGTTAATTGTGTACTTTTTACAGTCCTCTTATATATACAACATTTCTTTTTAAAAAATAAAATGTTTTTTAAAATATTATTTTAAAAAATAAAATATGTTAAGTGGCATGGTAGATGCGGACGTTGAAAAGCAGTGTTGAAATGACAGCAGTGTGTGCAAATGTCAATCCTCTATAAACTCTCCTACTGTCTGTCCTTATGTCATACATGAAATTACCTGTCAGTATATGAAATTACCTGTCCACCTCAGACATGCACTGGCTTCCCAGATGGCAAATCCCAAAGCTGTCACCTGCTTTCTAATTGCCTTCCCATGTTTTCTGCTCCTTTCTTACCTTTGAGGCAGAAGCCCTTGCTGCAAATAGCAGAATTCATTGCCTCCGCACTTGGAGCTTAGGAAAAACTGAAAGTGGGCTAGGAAGTACTGGAAAGGGAATCCCTTGCTCTGGGGATTTTGACATCTTTACATAAGAAGAATATAACTAAGCTGTCCACCTACTCCTATGGCTTGATTACTCTGTGCTAGCACATCCCAGTTTAGCCTGGATATTTTTAACACATCCAGACAAACCCAGAGTTTTATCATCAGTGGGAAAAAACAGCAGCTACTTTTTCTGCTTTGAATGCAGTCTGTCTTCAGGGAGAGTTTTTCCTCTGTGATTTGGTGGCTCAAGAATGTAAAATTCTACATAAGCAGAGTATGTATTCCATCCTACCATTAAAACTATCGTAAGAAGTATCCCTAGCAAAAACCATAACAAAAGTAGCAAGGGTCCACCAGAACACCTCATTGCTTCGGTGTGTGAAGGGTGTTTTTCAGAGTTACACACCCAAGTAATTTCAGAATTTGTGTAAACCGTACAACATAATGAGGAATTTGCACATATATGTCTTTTCAAGGTGTCCAAAACAATGTGACTCTGCTCTTTTAACAGCAGCTTCAACATATCAGGTGTTGTTGATGTGTTATCAATCTGGAATAAATATTTTCATTTTTCCGTAGTCTTCAGAAGCAGATTGCTGACTTATGCACTACTAGACTAGCCCAGACTAATTTGTTAAGAGCATCAAGAAAAATCTCATTTTCTAATTCTTGATCCTCAGAAAACTGTGACTTCCTCACTACAAGGCTAACCAAGCAGGGTAAGTAGTTCTGAAATAATGTGAAACTTCAGGAGCTGGGAAGACTTACCAGCTCGTCATGGTCTTTGCTTCTGTTCGTAGTGTAAGAATATGGGAACAATACCAACTGGGAGTAAGAGTGCATGGTTATGTAGGCTTTAATGGTGTTTTTGTGGTCTCTGACAAAG
Organism: Manacus vitellinus; assembly: GCF_001715985.3. Taxonomy (NCBI): domain Eukaryota; kingdom Metazoa; phylum Chordata; class Aves; order Passeriformes; family Pipridae; genus Manacus; species Manacus vitellinus. The sequence goes on from NW_021940208.1 coordinate 30,073,057, forward strand.
CGAGCCACTGCTTTCACTTCAGGCTCAGACTCTGGGTAGGGTCCACAGTATGTCTCCTGACATTCATAGGGAGATGCTCCTTGACCTGTAACAAAAAAGATGCACAGTTTTACTCCTTTACTTCTTTCCTTCTTCGTTTCTGTTCATCTAATAAAAGAGCAGTGTATGATGCAAATACACAAGACATCATGGATTCTGCCATGCTGTGGAAAGAACTTGCATGCTTGTAGAAATCTGTGCAAACCTACTAGGATTTCTCATCTACTATGCTCTTGGAAACAATTAGAGAAGGTAGAAAAAAAATTGTTCAAAGACTGGATAAAAAGTCTAAGAAGAGAGGAATAATATGCTTAATTTAAAATCATCACATGATTGTGAGATCACGTCTTAAAATTTAAGGGAACTACAGGAAAAGGGCAGTTCTAAGTGATTATTTATTCTTGGGGGAAAGCAAGCTCTCAATGCGGAGCTGAAGAAACACAAATCAAAATTTTTAAGAAAATGCTGGAACAAGTTATCAAGAAGACAACTAGGATTCACTACTTCTGCTATCTTCTGAATAAGACCAAATAACTTTCTGGAAGCAGTCAGGATCCTTAGTGTATAGTGAAAAAATGCATGTTTTCCTGTAATAGCCATGGACAGTATAGCAATGGACTAAAATGACTGAAAACCATATAGAACGTTAATGTCAGCTCTGAGTGAAGCCAGATCTGATCTATAAGGTAACGTTTTAAGATAGCTGTTCTACAGACTATTAAAAACTTGTTAAGTACTAAAGTGCCTGGAGTAAATAAATGCGATATAGCCTTCACAAGAAACACTAAGACCCAAAAAATCTTGGTCTGCTAGGCATTGTGGAAGGATGACTGAGGTGATCAGTTTGTACACCATGGTGGAGCACCTACTCAACTGGATAGTGCAACAGGCCTTGGGTGACATGGCAAGGGCCATCTCTTCCCTCTTTCCTCCTTCCCACCAGCAGCCTCCACCAATGTGTCATGGTGTGATGCAAGGGGTGGGATACAGGAGCCTGGATCTCTATTGTGCTGTGAAGAGGCTATTCCCTGGTTTGTCATCTGGGGAGAAAAAAATCCAGAGTCCCAAAAAAAGTATCTAAAGCTGAGAAAGTTTTTACCGGTTCATAACACATACTTAGCTACATTTGTCTTTATATTAACTTTGTGAAATGGTAAATGAAAACGTTTTCAAAATAAAGAATTTTAAAGGCTAAAAGTGAGGCAGGGATACAATAGGAAGAAAATTATGTCCTACCACACCAGTGCGCATCAAAATTCCGGTTCATGTCAGTACCAATGCACTTGCTGTTACCATGCTTTGAGCGGCTTTTTCTCCAGAGGCGATTCTAATGAAAGAGACACACAAGTCGTGTTCAGGAAAAAAGCTGGAAAAATCAATGCACCATCTCCCTGGTTAGTTAACTGTGACTTCCCACTTGTGCCTCACAGTAATGTGCCAATGAAGGCCAAGGAGTATTCTAAAACCACAATCTGTTTGCCAGCAAGGCTGGATGATAAAAGGAAATGTTTGGGTAGGATAAGAAGTGGTCATATCTTGTCTGATTTCAATGTAATTTGAACTGTGGAAGGAGAGGAGAAGACATACAGTTTGGCCAGGTATGTGAGTTTAAGAGTTCACATAGGCATTGCTGCCAACACATAGAAAGTTGGAAATTTGGTGTGCAGCTGTTGAGGTGATGGTGCATAGTTATATAAGTGCGAGCCAAGCTCTGTTGAAGATTAAATGAGTAAGATTGGAGAAGGAGATTTATTTTTTCATATAACTTGAGTGAAGGATTTAAAAAATCGAAGAACCATCTCAACAGCTTGGGATTTCCAGCCAACAAATAAAACCCTGGACAAAAGGTACTTGTTGTACCTTCGTTTATCTCAAACAAAAAGTACTCAGAGAAGAGAGCTGCCTTGCAGGAGAAAGGAGTGAGTTATTGGCTGTGCTGTAGGTGATGCAGGACACTCTCCAGCTTGTGATAGATTTTGCTGGTATTTATAACCTTGCTCCTGAAGGCTGACACAGGTGTTTCCCGACATCTGGAAGTATTAAAACACCAGGATGAGATTCTGTCATTTCCAAATGCATTTCTAGCAGATTGGAAAACATGAAGGTACTGTGGATAAAATGCCAAATAGTTGCAGTATTTGTTGTGATTTAAATAGGGCAAAGATACAGAAATTCCAAGCACGGGTTTAGAGTTTGGGGTATGCAGTTCCAGGATGAAAATGATGTTCTAAGCATGCACAGTACAACCTGTCAAAAAAGGTCTACATACGGAGGGATGACTCCATGTGTACTCATAGCCATCCACATTTATCACAGGCATGACGTAGAAATCAAAGTGCTCCAGAAGCATTGTCATGGTTGGGTCTCTCTCACGCACATGGATTGCCTATAAAGCACAGGGGAAACTTATTAAAAGCATTCATAATAGTGTTTTTCTTGCCTTCCTAGAAAGGCACCTGGTGACATGTGTAAAATAATTGTGCAATTATCAGACAAGTCTGCCTCCTGATAAGGCACATCACATCATGGAAATTGCTGAATAGCAAAGCAGCTCTTTGCTTAGAACTGCCGTGGAGAGGGTAGGAATTGAATTGATACAGTCAATCAGATACACTCCAGTCCTTTAGTGTTAATAGGTGGTCATGAGATAGAATTGAAGCCTATTAATAGGAAGGTTTGAGCTTTTGCTGCTTCTGTAAATAATAGGAACCCTCCCTTCCACCCAAAATACCACAAAAGTAGCACAAAGTATAGCAAGCCTGAAAATAACAAGTAACATTTCAAGTGGCTTCTGTATATAACATTATTTCTCTGGTTGCATCGTGAGTTTAATGCAATCATATGACAAGAGCCAGTAAGATCTACTTTGCTAATTTTGTCTCACAGCTTATTTTGAAGGCTTTAGTGATACCTACCCTGGTTGTTGGTCCATGACGCAGGAATAAATTTTAACCTAAATAAGTGGGATTGTTACTATTAGAATAGACTAAGTCCTTAGTCATATATTTGCTTCTTTTTTTCTTTACAACTTACTTAAACCACCTTCTTTCATTTTAAATCCTTCTCGGTTTTCCTCAGGCAATGGTCTTCTTTTGTCTAAATGAGAAATGTCAATCTTTCTACAATCTTAACGACAAAATTAAATGATAAAGAGTGGACCCATTATAAACAATGCCTAGGATTTGCTAGAGAGAGAGGGTGGTTTTAATGTATGTGTGCAGATCTGTATTGATGTCAGATTTTAAAATGTTACTTCATGGAGTGATATGGAAATAAAATTTTAATTTAAAACATGTAAATTAGATCAAAGGTATGGAGAACCTAAATGTTCAGCTTGTTACTTCTGAAAATTGCTGCAGGGACGTGTCACTGGCAAAGTGACAGCACAGATGGTAATTATTTGGAGCAGCATGAAAAGGGCAAATGCATTTCTCTCAAATGGAACCTTGAAGGCTGGAATTATCAGTGTGTCACAAGGTACATTCAGCTGTATCTGTCCCTAACTCCTGTAATATCCTTTCAAATATTATAGTTATTGAGGCTTTATAGTTGTGACTGATGACAGGAATAAATACTTCTTCTCCTTTATTATTATTATTATTATTAAAATTAACATTATTTAGTTCCATCACAACCAAACCACAATTCATGTTCAAGGACTCATCTATGTTGTTTTTTCTAACTACAGTACTGGTGATTGTGAAGTCTCATCTAGCTTATTTTTACTGTGAGCTTTGCTTTTGTAAAAAAGTAACAATAAATAATATCTCAGAATATTAACTGAGCAAGATGGACAACCTTGTCTGGGCCAGAAAGGCCTTAGGAACCTTTACCTAGTCCATAACAGGAACTGGACCTGCAGCTCAGCATAAAAAGTAGAGCAGAGATGCCTTAGGTTCAACAAGACTAAGGCAATGTATGTTAAAATCCAGGTGAAAATTGTAGGCATTATATCTTTTGATGTACTTTTGTTCACTATCCTGAGCAGTATAGATATCAAAAATATAAAGATAGATGTGACTATTGGTCTGCAGCTGCACATCAAGACTGATCGATCTAAACCTGTTCTACAGGCTCATCCCATCAGTGATTTTCTGGTTCCCATGAACTCTGTGCATGGCTGGTGTTGTTGGTCACGTTCTGGAGGTCTGAAATGAGGGTATCTCTAGCAGGGCTAGAAGGTGGCTTGTGTGGCTTTATTCTCTGCATAAGGCAGATCCAGAAAAAAGCAGGAGCGCAAATAAAAAACGCAGAGGCAGGAGGAACAGTAGCAGCAGGTGATGCATCCCAGCAAGTGATAAGCAGAGATTGCTGGTGTGCATGCTGGTGTTGAGCTATGCCATGCCTGGATCAGGCAAGTGTGGGGTACCTATTGCTCTAGAAGGGCATCTAGGGAGAGAGCCAAGAGTTGTAGGACAGCTTGAGCTCACCCTGGATGTCTTCCGATCCACTCCAGGCAGTGCCAGATGCAGTAATATGGACATGAACCACTGTGTGCTGCATGACCCATAGCCAAGACCATTCCTTGAATCCACATGGCAGTGAAGACTTAGCCCTAGCAGATTACCAAAATGTGCTTTTGCTGGCATGGCATCTCCTTCCCTGACCATTCTTAATTATAAATGTCTCTGTTGAATTTTCTGCACACGTTTTTTTCATACTTGAAAGTACATTTGAGCTCATTTGCATTTAATCCCTGTGACTTTGTGCCTCTCTCTCTCACACACATCCCCTCCTATCTACTGACACGAACACACATGCACACACACACTCACTGTTATGTATGCAACTTAGACACAAATCTCATGTGTTGGTGTTGTGGAAGTAAATGGATTAAGGTTTTATGGAGCTTAGAGCACAATTGGACAAAGGTAAATGGCATCAGGATTTTTTTGCTTTGCTTTGACAGCAGTAATCAGATGTGATTATCTACTCACATGGCCTATGAACCACAGGCAAAAAGCAGGAGAAATCCATTCTCTAGCATGGATACCACAGTCAATCCATATGGCACTTTTGGATTTTTCCTGGCTTTTAGAAATCTGACAAAAGAGAAATTGCATTACAATGTCACCATTGTAAAGGGTCCCACAGAAAAGTGGAAGTGAAAAGGTAAATAAGATGGAAGAAGAAGTATCTGTCTTGTAGGGAGAGCTCAGACTGATCCTGGGCCAGGATGCAGCCACCAGTTATGTTCACATACAGACAGCCACATTCAGTCTGCTTGCAAGGTCCTAACATAAACACCAAGATTACAGCAAGACCTGAGGTCAAGAGTGTCTGTCATCAGCTATGCAGAGCAGCAAACTAGATTGGCTTCATAGTCAACAGAGGAGGGTATCCACTGTGCCAGTATTTCATGCCTTTGGATGATGGCCAAATGTGACCCAACAAGGAACCTGATGTCATCAAATGCATTTGCAGCAGTAATGCACCTTACTAGAACAACTCAGGAAACTTCTAAAAACCACAAAAAAATGCATTTAAGTATAGATTTAAGGAAGTGTTCTAGCCAAGCCCCATCACTTGCTTACATTATTACTTGGCAAGTTTTTGCAGTAAGTCACAGCTGTACCTTCAGGACATAAAGCGGTCTCTTTTCATATGATGATCCAATATATATTTTCTGTAGGAGATCAGAGTGAACTTTGACTACTTCTTCCATCCAACGGTATATCTGCAAGGGTGAAGTTAGGATATAGATACTCTGTTGTTTTCCTTCATCTCTGAAAGTGACTTAAATTCATTCTACCTTTCAAAATCCTACCTCTTTACATAATGGGAAAGAAAAATGAATAATTTGGCCCACTTACTACTTGCCTGACTCTAATTTCTCTTAAAACAAATAGTAAGATACAATCACAACACAGTCCAAGTATAGGCCTGAAATTCCTCTTTAGTTCTATTTGGTTAAATTATTATTCATTTCATGTTTCAAATATTTACGTGTTTGTTTTTTGACTTCGTTTTTCTTCTGTATTGACTGCCTTTGAATGGCAGTTTGAGACAATACATGTATGAGAGATTTTGTCTGGTGCTTATTTCTTTCTTTATGAAAGCATTGCAAGAAATAAAACTCTAAATTGTTGAGACATACGATGATAATTATTACCTGTTGATGTTTTCTTTCCCTTTATCTCTATTCTCAATCATGAGACAAATTTCACCCTTTGAATCTACAGATGTTTACAACAAAAATGTCTTACTTCTTTCATTGAATGGTAGTTTTCATAATAAGAAGAAGATCTGCGTGGGTTGACTGTGTCATTGACAGTCTGTTTTTCAATAAATCCTTGAACATCTCCTATCAAGACTCTGAATAACAAAGGAAAAGCACAACCTCCTGTTAAATAAATGACAAACAACTTCACAGAAACATTCATGACAACAAATAAAAAATACATACTTGTGTTGGATGGCCAGTTGCCTTAACTGGGCTTTTGTGCTATTTATGCTGGATGCTCTGACATAGAAATGGACTTCTCTGTCCTTCTTAATGTTTTCAACCACAACAGGTTGCCAGAGAATGACCTACAAATTTTCCAAAAACATTTCATTTTTTTAACTGAGGAAAAAAATATTCTTACTAACATTTAATAAGCATTTTGAAAATAATGAAAGCATATGTTTGCAATTTAAGAGACCCCTCGAAACAAGCAGTTTAATGTTGCCTGTGATGTGTTATAGCATTCTGCTACTGCTGGAAATGAAATGCGTGTATTTAAGAAATGTTTGTAATGACTTCTGCACATAAATTCATAAATCAAGAACAAAGACGGGAACATAACCTTTGCTGAGATAGTATTTCTAGTATAATAGATATATTTAACTGATTATTATGTTACATGTTTTCAAGTCTGCTGAGAGTTATTTTCCCTGAGGGTATTTGGAGAATTAATGAAGATCAGACCAGTCTTTGTAGTTATTGTATTCTCTGATGACTTTGATCAGGGAGGAAATAAATGCCAGAAGGGGTTTGAATATAAGTCAAGTTGAAGCAGCAATACAGAGATTAAACATGGGAGGAAAATAAGAAAATGAGATTCTTCTTGGTAAAATTAAATATTTTACAATAATAAAATCTGAAGCCAACATATTCAATAAAAGACTGAAACCTTAGAACTAATAATACGAAAAGATATAAGGGTGACAGCAGAAGATTAGGCATAAAATTAGAGTGTGAAAAAAATCAGCATAACTCTTGGATCCGTTTTTATGGCATCATACAGAATGGAGTCACCAGACAATAGGGTTTATTTTGTTTCCTTCCTGGTGCAGTTGCACCAGGAATATTGTATCCAACTTAGGGCACCATGTTTCCAGGCATGTATCACCTGTCAGCTGTTGACCTCATTTCTCAGAGAGAACATGTCTGCAAAATCATACAGAAAACTCATCCATGCATTTGATCAAGACTTTGGAGCAATAAATGGTAAAACATTTGGCCCCGGATGTGTTACTGCAGGGTGCTCTACAAATGGTTGAGTTAGTCTCGGTGTAGCCATCTGAAACATTATTGGCAGAGTAGTGGCAGCATCACATGGATCAGCATTGTTTGGAAAACCCATCCAAGAAGCAAGCTGGATGTTGCTGTCCCTGTTGCCCTGGCTAGCCTGCTGTGTGCACTGATGTGCACCAGTTCAGGTGTAGTTTCTCTTTGGCATAGACATTCTTTGAATTGAGAGTGAGGAAAACTAAGCAACTCTGGATTAACACAGCTGAGGTGGCAGAGAGGCAATGAATGGGGGTAAATGGGAAACTTTGGTAATGCATATGATTATTGTTCTCTTTACCCATCATCAGCAATGGTCAATTCTGCCCCACGGGCAGCTACGAAAGGCTCCTGTAGGTGCTCCTGTGTCTGGATCTTCTGATGAATGCTGCATGCAATGTGTGCTGTAAGAACAAAGCATTTCTTTTGGCTTATGTTTTTACTTCCCAACTTTTGCAGGAGTAGAACCTATAATTAGCCTGATAATTCCTCCTGTAAGATGCTAATTTTGTGTTGCTTCTTTTTTGCTAAATTGTAGACGTTACAATTTGTTGGGAGGTATTGTTTGTGTCTTCCCTTTCCCTTTCCCTTACCCTTTCCCTTTCCCATTCCCCCCTTTCTGTTTTCCTCTATAACTTGCCTAATTTTTAGCAGTGGAAAAAAAATTGCCCAATTTATAACCCATGAAAAATGTTTGTTTTGTATATTCACATAAGTGACTTGGTAGGAACCATCACATGCCCTCTCTGCACTGACTGTGGTGCAGTTGTTCTTCCTGACTTCCTGGGGGTCCTGTGAACAAGAAAGTGAAGAATTACAGTAGTAAGGAGAAGTTGGAGGAGGGGAGATTTATATTTGTACAGCAAAAGATATGGATATGTGAGTTGACTTCTGGAGATGGAAAAGAGCAAGGAAGGCTATCAAAAGGTTTTTAAGAACTTAAGGGAAGGATTAGAAGGTGGTAGTAGGGACAACAGAAGACTAGTGGGATTTTGGGATGGACATAGAATGAATAGGAGCCAAGAAAGACAAAATAAGACGGGGCATTGACACCATTGAAAGCTCTCAGTCATCTGAAACACATCCTCAATCATTCTGAAGGAATGGTTACACCTTTGTTGTGGAGTGTTGGCTTCAAACTGGTGGGAGGGTGTGATTTGGCAAATGAAGAGATGTCTCAATTTAATTAAATACTCTTTTATCTAATGAAAGACAGAAGTAAAAATGATAAAAAGTATTGTTTAAGATATTTTTATATTCTAAATGCTATTTGAAGAAAAATACCACAAAAATGCAGTCCTAATCTTCAAAGGTCTGCAAGACACATGGGTCAGGATTGCATTGGTCAAAAGTGCTGAGGTTGCCTAGCAAATGTATTTCTATTTACTGTGTGCTGGTGCTTTGCCAATTTGGCAGTGTCTTAATATACAAAATCAATTGCAGAAATATGAGCTGTGATATAATTCATTACTGTAACATTTTGAAGGGGTCTCCTCGTGTAAATCAGGAGGTAGTGGAGCAATGAAAACCAAGCATTTTTTGAGTTGCTGTACTAGAACAAATGAATGAAAGTGGGCTAAATCTTTCTTTTGGAGGAGAAGCAGTATTAGGGCACTTGAGGGAAAAGTTTGGCCTAGAGACCGGAGAGACGGAAGAATCTGTTTACCTCAGTCGTGTTCAGTAAATTCTGAAGGTCTTCAACTTGTTCATCTGTTTGCGGGAGAGCCCACAAAACTTCATCCCTGAAAAATAAGGGTATTTAGTAAAACACAGGTATTTGGAAAAGCTCAAGTTTATGCAAACGTAGAGAAGCAGGCTTGGCCTTTCTCATCTTCCTTGGCTTGGCTGCCATGAACTCAAAGATGATTCAAGAGTGAAGATGCTGGGCCCTGTTCCAGCCTCTGCTTCTACAAATCGGTAAAATCCATGACAGAGGTGGTACAGGGCTGTGGTAGCCAGTATCTACTGCTGGATGCTGAGATTGCTACTAAAAGCTGGAACCAGCGTAACAGCCACAAGCCCCAGCCCCCATCATGCGACAGCGCTGGTGGATTTTGTTTTGTAGATGTGCATTCCTACTCTGGTCAAGTTTTTCTGATCTCCCTATTTGCGTATCTCTGCCAAGTAACATTTCAGCTGGTCTGTACCACTGTCCTCCCCATCTTTGCCTGATAACTTATATTCCCTTTCTACTTGAAAACCGTGGTCCGAATGTGCTGTACATGACATGGTGCTTCCCAGCTACTCCATGCTTGATCCCACTGTTGGTGACAGAAATGCAATTCACTTTGTGGAAAGAAAAAATACCACTCTGCATTGAGCCTTGATCTTCAGTGCCCTGCAAACCATGTAGTTCAAAATTACACTGGATAGATCATTAAAATAATTACTGTATGTAGAAGAAGGAGACTCCATGGAATGTCAGACCCCTATCTGCAAAAACTGTCCTGAAAAGAAAACAGGAAGGGGTCTCAAAACTAGTGTTTTCAAGCAGCAGAACATGATTGTCACAGCTCATTGTTGTGACTGATTTCAAGCAGAAACCTGACAGCATCTGGCAACCAGATTCATCTTTGCTTTTAGCCAGGCTCCAAGCAATCACTGTTGTTTCTCATGCAGAACCAATATGCCAACCCTATTTTTGCCTCCATCATCATTTGACAGAGCATCAAGAAGCAATCAGGGATAGGCAAAGTTGGCAGTTTGCCTATTTCTTTAGGTAAGTCCGCTCTGAAGTCTGTGTTTGAGGCTACGTTAAAAGTGAATTTGTCTTCTCAGAGCTGGGGAAGTCTTTTCACAGGGAGACCAGAAAAAGCCTGCTGGATCTGGTTTCATCCTATGATTCCCACATCCTGAGTACCAAAATGAGAAAGCTGGTATGTGCTTGTACTCCACTGTTTGTTGCACAAATATTTCAGCTGGTACAATTCCTCTATAGCTCTCATAATAGGCCCTGAATACACTGAACAAGATGATCAAAATTCTGTCCTTGCACTTGTAGTCATCTTTAACATGGGGAATATTAACAGCCAAAATTGTAGTTGTTGGGTTTCTCAGTTCCTCTGCTTTGATTTGGCATTATATTCTTTCATCTGTATTCTGCCCCACTCTTGTTAACACTCAGACAAAAGCTTTAATTACTGCCTTTATACCGATCTCAGAAACAACCCTCCACCCTCAGCTTCCTTGCCCTGCCTGCTGCACCCGTACAGCTGGACATGGTCATCTTAAACACACCTCTTTTCTTTCACTTTCTGTTCTCTTGTCCTGCTTCCCTGGTTGTTCTTTGAGTTTGTCCTTAAAAGGATCCCTCTTGTTCTTCTCCAACTTCCTGCCAGGGTTCCACTGGGCTCTGACACTATTCCCCTTTTTTTTCTCTTCTCCTTTTTACCTCTGGAAAAAGTCCCACTGCCATCCCCACACTACAATGCTCAGGTCTTACCCTGTAACTATGACAAAGTGAGTGGGATGCATTACTGTTCAGTTTAGATGGATTTGATATCTTCACCTGAGCTAGGCACTGTCAATAAAGGAACAGGCATTTTGGAGTCAGGTTAAACTGAGCTAATTTAGGTGTGTGTGCAAACCTGGAATGAACTGTCACCTAAATACACGTATTTTTCTCCTCTAACTGTACAGTGAGGTGAAGTGGACTTGTTCCCATGCAGAACTATGTAGAAATCCCATACAGTCATATGAATCCCACCCAGGGGCCACCATCTCACACATAGGTATAAATCTATGCCAGCTTTCTGCAGGAATCTCAGGCTCTTCATCCCTCATCTCCATTGCATTTCTGGTCGCTAGAAAGGCTGCCAGCATCACATTACACAGGCCCACAAAAACAAGGCATCAGCATGGATGTGTCTCTCTGTCCTCATAACATGGCTTCATTTAAACCTTGCATATTCTTTCTGACTAACATCTCCGGAAGAGAGGCCTCCCTAATTGTCTTCAGCTGAATGTCTTACCCTGGCTCTAACGGGCAGTGTCAGTAGAGGAGTGCTGCCAGCATCTTCTCCTGTTCTCCTGGACCATGGAAGATGTTCATCTGCGTGGAGCACAGATGTCTTTTTGTGGGCTCTCTCTACTCCCACCTTGCTGACTCTCAGCCTCTAGCCTTGTCCCTTTTCCTACACGTGAGGTAAGTGCCTTTCCAGTGTTATTAACTTCTCCACAAGTCTCACAATGTTGAGTATTTGTTATAGAAGTCCAAATGCAGTAATCACACTATAACCTTGCAAGGGAGGCTTTAATACATTCCTGGGAAATCCTCCAACACTAGCATTCAAATAAAAGTCAGATAGAATGCATCACCTTTTAAATCTCATTGTTTTAGCCATTTTCATAACTGGGGCTGGGAGGATTAGACTCATGCTTTCCAATGGGAAATGTCATATTCTTCTGTAAGGGTCAGATAGTGTTTTATTTAAACATTAAATAAATGAACCTTCAAGTAGCACAGAGCAATACTGTTCCAGTGAATTCACCTAAAACCATATTTAAGCGTCCCCCCACTGTAATCCTCACACCTCCATAGCAATCCACAAAAAAATATGATTGCAACATAGGGGTGAAAGTTCTTCTTTTTAAGGCATGAACTTAGTGGTGTTCAGGTCTGCCACTGGCATGTGGTGCAGAGTCACAGAAGGGCTGTGAGTCATAATTCACTAGTTTTTGTGTAGGTATTTCAGTCCTGGGAGCAGGTTATATTTAATCATAGGTTGTTCAGCTTTTCTTAATATCACCACATGAAGAACTTATACTTTTAGTTTTGCCTATTAAAACATGTTGTACGTGCAGAAAATAAAAGCATTTTGCCTGTCTTCATCTCTGACATATGTTCTTGTGTTTTAAGAAAGCATTTGGTTTCAGGGCATTTCTGAAGTTTACCGATAGGTAACGATAAAGTGTTTCTGAAACATTGCACAAATACCAAATGGTTATTCAAAAATGATTTATGCTTGGAAAAACAATCATAAAAGCTGCTTTGAAAAGAAAACAGATTGTTAGCACTTTCTGAAATGGTTTCCCTTTCTACTTCAAGAAGTAATCCATTTAAGATCTTGTTTTAAGGCAAATGAAGCAAATTATTTTTTCCCATTAAGTTTCAGAATTCCCTTTACTGGCATTCAAAAGCACTTAATGAACAGAAATGATTTGCACTGAGACCAAAAAGAATAATTTTAATATGATTAAAAACATAGGATTTATGGATGCAAAGAAGACTTAAAATAATTCCATTTCCTCCACCATCTATATGTTAAATTGAACTACATATCCAATTACAAGGGCCATAAATAAATGTCAGCCTTTGCCAAATGTTTTCTTATGCAACTTGAAATTGTTTTTCCTCAATACTTTCCCTGTCCCTCTCACCACACACTAAAAGCTCAGCACAATTAGCAGATATTTACCTTGGAAGAGTGAAGACATGCTTCTCTTGAATCCAGATAAATAGGGTAAAAAATAGCAGGTAAAGCTTCATCTTCGTGGCATCCACAATTAAATGCAATTGGAAAGCAAAGGGTTCAGGACCCACATTATTGATTTTAAAAACGTTATTTAAAGAGTAGTTAAAATTTAATACTGCTTCTCACCTGAACTCCAAGCTCCTGGTGGCTAAGTCAATATGGCAGGGCTCCCTAAGGAGGTCCTGCTTGTATTGATGTCATTCACATAAGAGAGTATAAAATACATTTTGGACATTTTCATATTGACAAGTCACTTTGTCATCTCGGTCTTTGTGTTACTTCATTGTGGCTAGAATCACAGACATGAGAAAGAACACCAAGCACAAAGCTTTTGTGAACCTCTAATATTTGTGGAAGTCCAGAAGCGTGCTCTGCATCCAGCACTCCTATAAGACATCACAGCTAAGCATGAAGCTGGGTCAGAGCAGTGGGAATGAGATTATTAAGTCCAAATAGAAAAATCCTGAGCAGGTAATCTTCTTCTGCTGGTATTTGCTAGCAGAGAAAACAAGGAGCAAGTGGGACATATGTTTCTGTGATGGTCTGACATCCACGTATTTTCCATATGTCACACTAGGTTAGCTTCTCAAGAAAAAATACAAATGACTCTTCATCTCATTATTTATTTTTGCATACCTCAAGATTTGCCTCCCATATCTGTATCCACAGTTGTCCAGACAGGACATGCTCAAAAACTGTATGAATTTGACATGTCCATAATAGATGATTTCCATCTATGGATTTACTGTTCTTGAACAGTAAATCCAAACTTGACTAGGACACAACTTATTATCATGGTCCAAGTCCTCTTCTTCCATGCACCAACATAACAGTTCCAGGCATGGCACTGTTTAGAAAACACCCCAATAGCAGCCTTACAAGGAGGAAACTTTACATCTTCAGCATCAGATCCACCCTGATGTTAGCTCTTGGCTGAGTATGTTGTACAGGTGCAGAACGAAGGGATAAAACTGGTTGTCGATTTTCAGGTTTTTCAGGTGAGTGGTCCCCAGAAACACAATATGGCTTTCTGCCAGAGGGAATTCGTTCCAGAAGAGGACTGAAGAGTGAATCAATATGCACACAATGGGTGAAAAATGCCTGGGAAAAAGCCCTGGAGCTAAGGTTATGGAACTAGATTTCATCCATCAGCATCCTCTAAAACAGCTCTGGAGTCATCTGGATCAGAGCCAGTTCTCCAGATAGGCAGGCAATCAGGACTTTGGAACTCAAATGCAGTCCTGGCTTTTTTTTTTTTTTTTAATTTGGCAGGGGGCAGATCTGTTTTAAGAAGTCAGACAGCTAAGTTTAAGATGACAGCAGAGGTGAATCATGCTCCCCAATGAGTACCCTGGAGTTAATGTCTCTGGAAATACACCAACACTGAAAATGCCCAAACTAGAGCTGTGCAAAAACCGGATATCAAAGGGAAAGGGAAAAAAAAGGCTCATGGGAAGCTATACCACTAACATCTTACCTAGATTTTGTAGTTCCTATTTGATCTTTTCTAGATGTTGTTCAAACAAACAAAAAGTTCTGGTAGGGTACAGAGGGCATTCCCAGAAAGGGCAGTGGGCAGTGCTCTGCCATGAAGGTTGATATTTAAACCAAAGGTTCAGATACTCTTTCCTCACGTAGGCAAAAGGAATCTGCCAACATAGGATAAAAGACAGGAAACTTGGTCATCCAGACCCTGTTTTTTCTGGAAATGTCTGATGCGCAGATATGAAGAAAAATTTGACCTACTGAGATAGGTTTAGCAGAAGAGATTGAAAAGCTGATGGAGCTGGGCTGCTGGTATTGAAGGAAATAAAAGGATCATATCTCTGCATGTCTTAAAATGATAATTAAGTGGGAGAAGGGAACACTTTCTCCTATCTATCTGAGAAGAAAGTTTTGGACAAATGGTAGGTGTAAGGTATTTTTGAATGTTGGTTGCTTTTCCAGTGGGTTCTCCAGCTTGTTGTAAAGTGACAGTTCACATGGAGTTTGAAAGCTGCTGATTTCCCACTTGCTTTTGGTTTCTGGAATGCACTGGAAATATTTATTACGAAAAAAAATGAAAAATGGGTCTTTGAGGAAACTGATGGCAATAGAGGAAATTCTGAGGGAAGGACAAATCAGAGTCTTGTGGTAGCTAAGGCTCTGCAGAGGTTAAAACACAATAAACAGTAAATGTAGAATGAAAGATCTAAAAATAAACAAAAAATAAAATGGAAGGTGTGACTGGGCAGGAGGAAGAAATGTATATCCTCAGGCCTCTTGGTTGTCTGAAAGCCTCAGAGTTCTCATAACTCAAAGTAGGACACAAACCCTCTTTCTCTCAAGTGTGTGCTGGACATTGCTTATTTGGATCTGTCATCTTCCTCCTTTTTTTACCTTTCCATTAGTATTTAAACAATGCAGTCACCATCCTCTTCACCCTCTCTGGTCATTGTCCTTGGGTGACTAAATGGCAGCTTTGCACTCACTAGAGCCTCTAGCTTCATCCCAGCACCACCACCCCAGCACCAGAAGCCAAAATGTTTGAATCTGCTTGCCTAAAATGAGGTTCCTGGTCAGCAAGAAGCTCCATAAATTGAGCTGATTTCCCATTGCAAAGATGTCTGTGCTGTGGCACACTCCACACACAAAGGCAATTTCTGTGACCCTTCTGTCTTTAAGCAGGTCAGATTTCCTTTCCTGGTTGTATCTATTTATACTGTGTTGATGTGATTTGCTCTAATGAACAACCAGATGCACACTGATTACCCCCAAATCCTTGTGAGCTGTTAAAGGAGCATTCTAGGTGTGCCCAGCCAGAATATCAGTTAAAAAACTACCAACATAATAGAAAGGGGTGGGAATGTATTCAGGCACCAAATTTAAGCATTAACTGCCCTGCTTCCACCCAGCTGTTAGGGGTTATCATTTGTGCTTTGACTTATGTCAACATTCCCTTGTCTCATCCTTTAGGAAGAGAGAATCAACTTCTCTATCATTAGCCCTTCCCCCTACAGATTACTACACCTGAGCAAGCCATTTTAATGCTGCTTATATAGACACTGCAGAGAAATGGGAATTTTTTGGGAGCAATTCATCTGTGACCTCTTGTAGACATCTCAGAGAGTAATGAAGCATCTGGTCTTATTCATGGCCACGGGAGCTGGGGTGACTCACTTGGAGGTAGGAGGCTGTATTTGTTCCAGTGTATCCCATAGATTCTGTCTATCTCCCTCCCTTAGCTTGAACACTTCAGGTCCTTATTATGGTCATAAGCAATATGCAATGTTCCAGGCTAGCAAAGTGATAAATTAAGATTTACTTGCTCTACCTGCAGCAGTAGGTAATAATAGCCTTCAAGACTTTCTGAGAACTTGGGAAGTATTTCTGGCAAGAAAAATGCAGTCTTAAAAAAGACTGTGAAGGACAACTATAAAAACAATTGAGTTAAAAAACCATTTCATTTTGATAATTTCAACTGTTGTTTGAATTTTTCCAAGGCTTTTAAAATAATTTTATTGTAAACTAACTTGCATTTCAATGCTCTATTTTTTAAGACCTGGAGGAAATAAGATTGAATTTAGAAACTCTTGCAAGAGGAGATTTTAGTTGAATTTGAGAAGATTTAAAATCTTCCTTTCTTGAACAAATTTATTTTTCTCTAGTCAGGAAATTCATCAAAACTGATCCTTTCTAGGAACCCCTTTTGCTTCTGCTGAGTCAGCATTCCCTGGTGAAGAGCTGCTTGATCAAAAATTCTGTCTGAGTTCAAAGGTTTTCCTGCACAGGGATTAATTATTCCTTCTCCACTGGGTAGACCATGGGCTATGCTGGCCTGGTGCTTGCAAGTGTTACCACAGCAGGTGTGACCAGAAGCCTTGCAGTAATGGGAAACGGTTCCATTTGTGTTGGTTTCTGTTAACTTTTAGTGTAGCTTTGGGAAGTGCATAGGCTTTTATTTAAAAAGGATGAGCAGGTCTTAGCTTTCAGAGCAGATAGTAAACAAAGTATTCTCTTGATTTCTTGGTTGAAATTATGCATCTGGGAATTAGGACTGGCAGTATATGTAGCCTTCCGATGCCATTATTATATTGTTTTTTAAAATATAATCACTCTTGAAAAGCAATTCTAAAGAGATTTTTTCACTCTTTTGGTTGAATGCTGTCTCTCCTCTCCCTCTGCACATTCACATGTAACACCAGTGTCCCCTGGACACAGCATACCAGACCAGGCTCTGGCACATCTTTTTGTGGTGGCTTAAGATGTCAGTGCTCAAAAAGGTGGCAGCAGAAGGCCAGGCACCTGTGTCCCTGCTAAGCCAGGATATCTATCATTGCTCAAGCACCCTCCGCATCAGCATATGCTGAGATGCTGGGCTGTGCCTGGCTGTCATTCTGGGCTCCTGCAGCTGCTCTTTCTGGCGAAAGAGCACCAGAGCCCAGAAAGCTGTCATGTGAAACATATAAAGCAGAAACTTCTTGAACTGCTGCAGCCAGATGGTCTCAAGCAGTTGGAGCACTGCCATTGAGTAATCTCAGTGATTCCCGTTAGTGGCACCTTTGGTTTTCAGCAACTAAGCATCACAGGATTTCCTTTAAACTCAACCAGGACCTAAATGTGGCTATCTTCTTTGATCCTGGGGCTTGCACAGTTTCCAGCAGCAAGATTTTAAATAACAAGTCTCATCCTGCATCAAGATTTTCAGATCTGAGTCTGTATTTCAGCGTGTGCTAAAGCACATGCTAGGTTGCTGCTGTCTCTTTGTCATAGTAAACCTGTTAACAAGCATACAGAAGGGGTAGAAGGAGGGGAGGTCAGCTGTTATCAGCAGTCACATCCCTCAGATCCTTTTCCTTGTTTGGGATTAGAATGGTCTGTTATTGTTTTGATCCTCCAGAATCCTCTTGTTTCCAGCTGATCAGGGAGTCCTTTCAGGGATGGGTAATCATGCTGATGCATCCATGGGACTGAAGCAGAACACAGAAGCCAAGTGAGTCTGTGCTGTCCTTCTTGCTTCTTTAAATTCAGATTCAAAAGCAAAATAATCTGAAAACCATTTATAGTCCCTTGCCTTTTTTTGTGTGTTATCATTACTGATGAGGCCAAAGGTAACCAGTTAGCATCCCTCCCACATAAAGCATAAGATGACTAAAGTCTAACTAAACTCTGATCTCTGTTGCTTACTGTGTGAGGCAGCTGAGTGCTGTTGCTCATGAACCACACAAAGATGCAATTAGTGTAACAGCTCTTTATTATGAATGCAGCAGAACAGAATTAGAACTCAATTTACAAGTCCCCCTTTCAAACCCATTCAGCCGTTAAGGCTGCATCATCTTTCAGTCTTCCAAGGCATATAATTGATAAATGATTTGTCCCTGCACACCTCGGCTCCTCATCTTTATTCATGAACCAATTAATCTCTGTAGGACAGTGTGATCATTTACATATATGGCCAATGTCACCAACCTCTGTCATTTCATTCAGGAAACAATTTTGCAGCCTATGAAACCACCAGGAGGGGAAAATCTGGACTATGTCTGAATTTCTATGGTTCTGGCATTTCTCCCTCACGTTATTCTCAAATATAAAAATCACATGCTACGTGTGCTAGAAAATTATGGGTTAACCTGGGAGGAAACAGATTTCTTGTCCCTGAGTGAGTGCTGGCAGGCAGTGGCTGAACCTGTATTAGTAGGTTGTTTCCACATGTTCTAAAGCTTGACAAGCCAAGGAGGCATTTTGACAGTCCAGGTCCCGTTAGTACAGTTCACAACCTCTAAAATTAGCAGAACCTATATTTCTAGAATCTGGCTCCAACAGCAAAGTTGGGAAGTTACTAGAGATATTTTGCAAGGTCTGATCACGACATGGGCAGCATTACCCCATGTGGGTTTTAGAAGCATTATGGGACACTGAGGCCACATTTCCCTTATGTCAAATGTGATTTGACAACACAGCAAGCAGTGGAGGTACGGCAGGACCTGCGTCCCTCCTCAGAGATCTCTATTACTTTTCACTGCTGTGGCTGATTGAGCCTTTCACTGTCACGTTACTTAACCACAGGACAGTTTCACTAACATGCAAGCAAACACAGGTCTTGAGGAGAAGGCATGTAGAGGTTGATGCTCCTAAGGTTTATCCACTACCTCTCAGACATGCAGGGTGTTCTGCTCCAGGGCTGCAAAATCAAGGGAGGGCACATTGCTGAGGGGCTGGCCAGAAGATACGTCCCCACCTTAGTGACAGACCAACACATGCTCTGAGGTGTCTGTTTGCTTAACTCCAGTGAAGAACCAGGACAACTTCATAGGCTGCCAAAGGTGCTTGGCAACGGGACACTGCTTTTCTGCCTACTGGAATCAAAGCAGCACCATGCTTGTCACTCGCCTGCTAGGAGATTTCCCGAGTGGATGTGTGGGGTTTCTCTCCATGCTTTGTGCATTTACAGATTTTCATTGCTGTAATCCTTTATATCCTTAACAAGTGCAGTAAATGAGTGCCTGTCCTGAAGGAGTTGAGTGTACCTATGCATGACTGGTTATGTAGATTTCTGCTCTTTTCACAAATTTAAGACATAGCATTACCTTTGAACACATGGTCTGTGTGAATTCTGACCTTTCTCAGCTTTGGACAATTTATCATGAATCAGTAATAGTAGTTTGCATCCTCGGAACAAATTAGGTTTCCTGTGAAGCACTGTTGCCTTTAAAATGTTATAAGGGCACAAAAAGTAAATAAGGTTCAATGAATACAGTGCTTAAAAAAATATAGTCATTTTACTCAGTGAAAACTAAAAGCTGTGTGTTACTTTCAGAGCAGCAAATGAATTGTCAGGAGAATGGCACAGTTTTCCTGATGGCAGAAGAGAACTGACACTGAGTGCTGACTAACAAAAATTATAAACAAAATGAGAACATTTTTTAAGTGATGCTGGTCCTAATTCAGAGTTTTCTCACACTAAGCTGTACAAAGTCCACAGATGTCACCTGGATATTAGGAAGAAAACAGAGCTCCTCTGTTTCGTATCCTACTTAATGAACTGCTTCTTAGGTTTGTGGATAAGTTTTAGCTCCAGTGTTGCTCAACACAGCATGCAATGAGAGCCGGGCATTCAGCAGTGGTGCTAATCTCTGCTGCTTGCCCTATCCACTTGCCTGAAAAGAACTGGACTTATGTGGCTGAGCAGCCTGAAGAAAAATGCTCCCAAATTCTTGTCAAGACTGTTCTTCAGATGGTGGAGGAGGATGCCAGAAGTAGCAGAAGATAGAGAGCTGGAGAGTCATGTTAGCAACTCAACACATGGGTTTTCAAGATCAGAGGCACAAGTATCCATTTCTCCATCGAGCTGAAAGTAGCAGTAGCTGAATAGTTGCTGTAGGACCAGTGCTGCTCATGTACTTTTTGCAGCCGTCTGCCAGAGACTGGGTCCTATTTTCCAAACAGAAGCCAGATCAAAGCTGCTGGTCAGTTAAGCAGCAATGAACACCAGGACCTGAAGTTTGTGATTAGGCTTGCAACAGAATTAAGCTGCACTTAGAAGGATGAGTGTCAGGTTGGGCTTTTAGTTCAGTTCCAACTCTGGAGGAAGTAGAAACATATCTTTACCTGTACAAGAGCACACAGCAGCCAGCCATACTGCTTGCTGACCCCTTCCCAAGGCCAGAACAGATGATTTCTAGCTAGGATAGATGATTTACAAGAAGGTGTAAAATCCTCATCATGCACCTAATTATACTTTACTACACTATGGGGGGATATTTCCTTCTGAGTCCATCTGGTGATCAGACTGTACCCTGAAGCATGTGGATTGATTGCCCTCATGTTTTTTAGTCTAACTGCTGATGCTTTATTTTTATTTCTATGAATGTCTAAGCCTTTTTGAAGCATTGAAAATTATGATTAATTGTGCAGTGAAGATCAATAATGGAAGTGCTTACAAAGCCAGCTTGATTTGGGAATGAATCCCAAAGGCAGCTGCTTTCTCTAAGAGTGATGGAGAAAGTTGGAGAAAAGCAACAGAAAAAAAGTCCTGGTGGGTTTTTTTGGTGATGCTTGTCTTAGGCTTAACCCCTTCAGCATCTGCTGGGAGCTTTGTTACTGGCTGATGTTACTGCTTCACAAAAGCAAAACCTCAAATCCATCAAATAAACAAGAATACCCAATTTAATAGGGATGCACTGAAAAGTGAGAATATTTACACTCCTGTACCAGAATGCAGCCCCATACCCTTGGGGTCATGACAGATCCATTTTTCAAGAGAGATTCCAGGGATAGGGATGAAGAAATGGCAAGGCATTTACTATAGTATCCCTGCCAACAGCACTTACTCCCTTTTGCACACTGACAGGTGCTGGCGTTTTGCCTAGGTTAAGTATCCAATTTTTTCTCTATTCTCAGAGGAGCCCATTGTCAGAGCTCATGCATGCCAGTTTCTAGAACTCCATATAGAGTGAGTGCCATCTCGTGGTTAGCTCTCCCTGCTGCACTGGGCCAGGGCTTGTGCCGGGGCTCTCAGCGCTGCTGCAGAGCTGCACGTTGGAGCTCAAAGATAGTGCTCCCAAAAGCAGCCTGGAGGCAGGGGACTAGATAAGGGGAGAGCTCTGTGGCAGGTGCCCGGCTCCAGTGCTAGGATACTAAGGAGGAGGAAAACCAGCCTCTTTCACAAAACATTCTTCAAATAAGAGTGTACATCACCTGGCCCCTCTCCAGAGACTGAGCTAGAGTCAGCTTTCAATCTCCAGGGCCCCTGCAGTCCTACAGAGTCTTAGGTCTTAAGCTCTGCCAGGGGAAGTTTAGGTTGGATATTAGGAAGAAATTCTTCACAGAGAGGGTAAACAGGCATTGGAATGGGCTGCCCAGGGAAGTGGTGGATTCTTCGTCCTGGAGGTTTTTAAGATGAGACTGGATGTGGCACTTAGTGCCGTGGTCTAGTAACCATGGCAGTGTTGGATCAAGGGTTGGACTTGATGATCTCAGAGGTCCTTTCCAACCCAGCTGATTCTATGATTCTATGGTCTTGCCTAGTGGAAATGCACAATGTGTGAAAGCCTCCTTTCTCTGCCTCTCTCAGCAGGCTCCTCTAAAAATCCTACCCCTATGCAAAACCGCAGTTGCTAAGGGCTGGTGTGGAAAATGCCTAAAAATCCCTTCTACTCTCTGAGTATAGCAAGTGACTCCATTCATTTGAGATCAACAGAAAAGCCACCCCTCTCACCCTGGCACTGCTGTTGTTTCCCATCTGTCAACTGCTTCATCTTTCATGACTGCCCCTGAGTCTGGGGTGAGACCATCTCCCTGACTGGGGAATGCAGAGCAGGGCTGTCTTCAGGCAAGATTACCTGGTCCTTTCAGATCTATACCACCTATCAAGCCAAAACAGCCTCTTCAATTTGCAAACATACACACATGTATGCAACACACATGAAACACATGGTCATCCCACCCAAGAGAATTGCTGCAGTCACAGGTTCTGCTTACACTTTCCTTTCTCTGGTGCTCCTCTGCAGGGCTCCCTAGTCAATCATAAGAGGAGAACAGCTGCTTTTTCAGTGCCACCCCTCTTCTCTAGCAACAGCAGGTCCTATCTCTGAAAACAGGAGGAGTGGCGTAGGGGCCATAGATAACTCCCTCTCTCTGGGCAGTAAGCTGGGGTGATATCTCCATCGTATAATACTTAAGATGTTCTCCTCCTTTATATTGTGACTGGACAGGATGGTCTTAGGATACTGTACCTTTCCTACCCTGTATTAAATACGTGGGCTCATAAGAGGAACAGGGCAGTCAGATCTGATCAGGAACAGGATCTGGCCATTACTGCAGAAACAAAGCAACATATTTGCATTGCAGAATGCTTAAAGAAGTTTATCGGTACATGAGCAAAGGAAGAGGATGATGGAGATGGTGCCAAATGGGGAAAAGCATACTGCAGGTCCAGCCAGCACAATATCCCACCTTTGGCAGTGTCTCAGAGTGGCATGTTCAGAAATAGCCTAGGAAATAATTTTTCCCACTCTGTGCAATCTGTGGTTTTGATAACAATACATAATACAGAAGACATATCCTTAGCGAGCCCACAGATTATTTTTAAATCTCTCCCTGTTTCAGCTATATGATACACACTTCCCAATTAGCACATGCACTACTTAAAGCAAAGACTACACATTTGGCTTTAAAGAACATTTTATTTGGAGAGACTTCTCACATCACTGAATATTGGTTTTTTATTAAGGCAATTCTGAAGGGTTGGAGGAGAGGGAGGGGGATAGGGAGAGAGCTGAGACTGTGTCAACGGGATTGCATTAAGGCAAAGTTCCCTCCTTCTGCATTTCACCACAGTAAAATCCACATAGAGGCCAGAACAGTAAATGTCTCATGCCAAGGAAGAGATTCAGTGCAAATATCCCGCTGACTATCTATAGACACGGCTAGGTCCTCATCTGAGACAAGTTGACAGTGCTTTGTTAGCCACAAAGCTAAGCTGATTTAGCCCCATTGAGGATCCCAGCCTGGGTTCAGGGAAGCATTTTAGTATTTGTTTCATATGCAAGCGCAGATTTAAATGCTCTCCTGAATCAGAGCCGCAGCCCTTTGAGTGCAAGTCTGTGAAGTTAACAGAGTTTAATTTTTATTGGCTACATAAATATATCATTCTGCATTCCTTTGGTTCACTTCTTACAGTATTGCTACCAACTGAGTACATTCCCTTAGTTTCTTTATCATGGTTTTCATTTCTACCATACTTTGCAATCTGTTTCTGTTTTAAGTATGTTATGACATAAAAATGAATTATCCTTTGGAGAATGTTTCTTGCAAAGGTTCCAGAGTTTGGAGGTCCAGGCTTCAGTATGTTTTTTTCCATGAGCAGTAATGTAATCTGTGAGTAATGCCACTGACAGCAGAGGCATAACTTGCAGGGAAAAGTACTGCTCAGTTCACGTAGCAGCAACACGTTGCAGACACCAAATACTTCTCTCTTTACAAAAGAATTTCCTAAGAGGATCCTACTATTCAAAAATATAGTCACTAATATTTGAATTGGCTTGGGGAAACCCCTTGAGTTATCCCAGGTGCAAACGGAAGGTAAGTATGGCAGAAATGCTATGAAAAGCATGACAATATTTTCAGGCAGAAGCAGCATATAACATTTCATAGTCCTAAAAGCTGTCTGTACCTCCCAAGACAAAGATCTCCAGGTGACCTCTGACAGAAAACCCTGGTATCCATTAATAAAACTGAAAGTATTGAAAGCTTATTCAGGAATATGAAATGGTTATATCTAGCAAAGTGGAAAATAAGGCAAAGAAATCAAGCACATATTACTGTTCAAATCAAAATATTTCCTGGATACACGTGAATACACAACTTCTGTATAATCTGGAACGATGTGTAACATTCATGCCTTAAAAGCATGAGCACCCTGCAATTTCTTTGATACAGAGAAGAGCATCCAGTTTGAGGGAATCTAAAGGATGAATAACAGGCACCAGTAAAAGTCTTTTGTGCTTTAAACTTTCTTCATGCCTTTTCCCATAAGGCAAGCAAAGACTGTCATGACCATTTTGGGTTTTACTTCAACCAAGTCTTCTGGAAGGGCATAGACTCTTGCTCCAATTTTTCTTGCCATAGAGATGGCATATCTGCATTTCAGGGGTGAAAAAAAAAAAGGAAAAAACAAAGACATAAATTAGTGCAGTAGCATTAATTTTCCCTCTGTTAAGTGTTTTACATGATCAATACCAGAGTGGGTTTTACTGATTCACCAAAGTTAAACTTTTCTACAGGAATGTATGAGACAGGCTCATAAAGAACTACATTTCTAGTAAAAGGTAGAGTGTATTTCCTGATGGTAAGAGCACTGATTACCCACAGGATGGGAGACTGTAGATCAAACTCTGATATGAAACATTTAGTCTCCCTTCCCCTGAAAGATTATCCTCATAACCAGCCATTCTGGTCTTGCTCCCCCTCAATCCCTGAGTCTCAGTCTGTGCATAAACAAGCTTGCAAGGATGGAAGCAGAAGGCTGATGTCAGTGGAGATCAGTGTTGTTGGAAATCAACATTCAGGGACTTCTATTTCAGTCATACCCAGAATGTGCAAGTTGACATTTCCGTCTCCCTGCTCAGAGTGCACTGATGCACAGGTACTGTCTGTTCTCCAGTGGGTTTGTCTCTTCTGTTTTTCATTTAAAAAGCTAGAAAATCCTAGGTTCTTCCTACTTCAAAGCACATACATTTGTGAAATTCTCCCCATAATGCAGAGAAACATTTGGAGGGTGAGGGGGATGGGAGTGAGAAATAAGGAAAAGAGCAGCAGAAGAATGAATAAGAACAGAGAAAAGCACACATAGTATTACAAGGAAAGAAAGAGAACAGATGGTAGGAAATGGAAGGGAAAAACAAGAGTGGGAAAAGTCTTCCAAAAAATGATGGCAGCTCTGATTGCCTTACAGTCATGTTTTTCTCTTTTGTAGTTACCACATAGAAAAAGAGAAGTTAAACTGATGATCAGACCAGGAGGTGATCTGTGTAACTCTGAAAGGAAAGGGAGATGCCCCTAGAATTGACTCTCTGCTAGGAAATCATTTGCATTCAGGGGAAAAAAAATCAATATCTGCATCCACAGAATCGGTTTTTCAGGCATGAATCCTGTCCTCCCCCTTCTCTCTTAAATATGCCTTTATTCCACCTGTATGTGCCTAAAGAGCTATCATGACCTCTAATCACTGTTTTCCATGGCTCACGATTGTTGGCATTGTTCCCTGATCTCTGAAAGAATTTTAAATTTAATATGAGAAAATAGAAGCCTGTGAAGCCAAGTGACTTTAATTCCTTCAAGGGATTTATAAAGCAGGAACTACATTACACATTTCATTTCCATTGATAGTCTTTTTACTACCTAATTCCTAGCCTTCATGCTTCTAACTCTTGTGGTATCTCTCAATTGAAGTTGTGCCAGATGGGAATGACAGAAGAGCAGTTTTCAAAGACAGAGTTAGGCAAGCCTGGGCAGGTAACTCATGTTAAGTGTCACTTGGCACAAACGTACTTAGCATTATTTAGTTTCTCCTCATCATTCAGGTCCTCTGTTTTCAAGAGGTCATACTTGATCGATCCTGGTTGAATGGCATCAATGAGATCCAGGACTGGCATGCTGGTGCTGATTTTGCTATCCTGCATACATGAAAAATAAAATTAGATGCAAGAAGTGGATGACAAATCTTCCACAGAGTCTAGACTCAAGAACAATGGACAGTTCAGTGAAATACCATTTAGATCTTCACAAAGGACTGCTTAGAATGATTTTTTATCTAAGGCAGACTAGAAACTTTTTCAAGGATCGTTTTTTACCCAATGAATGAGACATCATAGAATTGTTTAGGTTGGAAAAGACTTTTAAGATCATCAAGTCCACCCTTAACCTAGCACTTCCAAATCCACCACTAAATCATGTCCCTAAGCAACACGTCTGTATGTCTTTTAAATCCTCTAAGGATGGTGATTCAACCACTTCCCTGGGCAGCCTGTTCTAAGCCTGCACAACCCTTTCAGGGAAGAAATTTCCCCGGCCATCCAATCTAAACCTCCCCTGGCCATTTCCAAACTTGAGACCATTTCTTCTCATCCTGTCACTCATAACCTGGAAGAAGAGACCCCCACCTGACTACAACCTCCTTTCAGGTAGTTGTAGAGATCAATAATGTCTCCCCTCACCTTCCTTTTCCCCAAGCTAAACACTCCCCAGCTCTTCCAGCCCCTGCTCATAAGCCTCTCTTGTGCTCCAGACCCATCCCCAGCTTTGTTGCCCTTCTCTGGACACACTCCAGCACCTCAATGTCTGTCTTGTAGTGAGGGGCCCAAAACTGAACATAGAATTCGAAGTGTGGCCAAGTACAGAGGGACAATCACTTCCCTGACCCTGATGGCCACATTTTTCCTGATACAGGCCAGTGTGCCATTGGCCTTCTTGGCAACCTGGGCACGCTGCTGGCTCATGGCTGTTGACCAGGTCCTTTTCCACTGGGCGGCTTTCCAGCCACTCTTCCCCCAGCCTGTAGTCCTGTATGGGGTTATTGTGGCCAAACTTCAGGACTCAGCACTTGGTCTTGTTAAACCTCATACAATTGGCCTTGGTCCATCGATTCAGCCTGTCCAGGTCCCTCCACAGAGCCTTCCTCCCCTTCAGCAGATGCTCACTCCCACCCAACTTGGTGTCCTCTAAAAACTAACTGAGGATGCACTTGATCCCCCTGCCCAGACCTTCAATAAATATGTTAAACAGGATCAGCCTCAATAGTGAGCCTTGGGGAACCCCTCTAGTGAGCAGCCACCAGCTGGATGTAACTCCATTCACCACCACTCTCTGGACCCGGCCATCCAGACAGGTTTTTACCCAGGGAACATCCATGCCATAAGCAGCCAGTTTCTCCAGGAGAATGCTGTGGAAAACTGTGTCAAAGGCTTTACCAAAGCCCATGTAGACAACATCCACAGCCCTCCCCTCATCCATTAACCAGGTCACCCTGTCACAGCATACAGTGTCATTAAATCAAAAGATGAAGTGCGAGGCTAGTGAATTTGCTTCCTACGGGGAGAGGACATTGATACACATCTACTGATGGGAGGTGCAAGGGGGGACAGCTGGGTAATTTCTGAACTCTTTACATGAAGTTTCATAGATCTGTTCTCGCCTGGTGCAAACTGCTGATTTATATCCACTGAGTGTCCCCTAGCTTGGGAAGCATCATAGATTTGTTAGCAGAATTGGGAGCTCTCTAGAATTGGTCCATCTCTGTGTTTGTATGGTACCTTGCAAAGTAGGGTAAGGTACCCCTGAATAGTAGTACCAGATTATAAATGTATTGCTATTGTTCATTTTAACACTGTTATTTGTAATTGCCTTTAAATTATAATCAACAGCACAGCAGTTCTTGCTTAATTCCAGTCAGCATTCCTGGCTTCATACTTTGATGTCCCATGTCAAACTGGAATTCAAGGTGTTTTCTGTTATGTTCATATCATATTTTTATTACCTTTTCACATTAAAGCCTCTTGGATAAAATCTGTATATTTGAACATGCTTTTAAAAGGGAATACTCGAACTATGTAGTTAGTTATATCATAAGGTAGAGTGTGCAAGTATATGTACACATACATGTATATACAGGCAATGTATATAACATACACACAAACACACTGAATAAGAGTTTCCTAAGCAGAGACTTCTAACAAAAAACTGTACCTTGAAACTGGAGATGGTTGAATCCTTCCCAGCTGCGGTCAGTGTTTCATTGACCCAGCTGACAATGATTTCATCATTGACCTTTTCTCCGCCACCAATGTCTTCAAGGATATTCAGGGTGTACCTTAAAAGGGAAGCCAGGATCTTTTCTCAAAGTTTGCTGTAACCTCAGAACTGTCCTGTATGTGTGCAGATCGACTGGGATCACCCCAAAAGTCCTCTTTGACCTGATATTCCTCTGCCTCCCACACACTCGCCGTGCATATGATTTATATTATAACACAGTAATTAATCTAATAAATCTAATTCATCCCCAATTCCTTAATCACAGTTTTGGAAGTGTTAAAAGTTTTTGATACTCAAAATTCCTAGAAGGTCCCTCTTAATGGATCTCAGTGTAAGTGACTCATTCTCATGGTGCTTAAAAAATAATCACTGACTTCAGGAACAAAAGGGAATCATTCTGCTCACCTTCTGCATAAAAATAAGCCTGGAATATTTTTCTTATATGTGAGCATACACCTTGGAAAGACATCCGAATTTGATGGTAAATAATCACAACATTTCTAGCTTAAGTACCTGCCTGATAAACCTGTACCTTTCTCTATAGTCTGAATTTAGTCTGTATTCAGTTCCTAACTGGGTCTCTTTACAGCAGTTACAGAGCTCTTAAACACACAAACGTACACACACAGAGATTTCCGTTAAAGTGGGGAGAGCTACTGAGTTGTACCCACTTCAGACAGCAGGTTACACAACTTCTGCATCATTTCCTTGTCTCCAGTACATTCTCCCCATTCCCTGATATTGAGACCTTTCAACTTCTTTTCCTCTCTTCCATGCAATGAACATTTATTTATGTTATACAGGTAGTGACAATAATAATCTTCTGCATGTGCTGACTGTAATGGCCTTACCCACAAGACGTGCTTTCTGATCGTATCCCTAACTAGGATGCAATCCTAGCTAGGAATTCTGCCTTTGTATTTAAGTGCAAACAGAGGAGTGAGAAAGATGTAGCCTGTTGAGCCTTCTCAGAGATAGCATCAGGAAACTATTACAATGCAAACTGAGTATACCAAAATGCTCTGAAGTTTGTGGCTGACTGACATACCTTCTCATCAACTGCCAGATCAAGGCCAGGGTGAGTGTACGGTTTCCTTCATTGAGATCTTGCCCAGCAATGCCAACGAGGGAAAATTTGGCTTGATTCTTTCCCAGTTCCACTGCATAGTTGCAGTTTTCAAGCTGTTGATGGCACAGTCAATTGGTGTGGTTCAAAAACATAGGGAAAAAAAAAAAAGAAGACAAGATACTGTTACTTTAAATTCCTTGGATCACTCAGCCTAGATCTTCCTGGGCAAACAGAAACTTTGGGGCTCTGTGATAATATGGCTGCTTGACTACTAGCAGGCAGTTCCACCCCAAAAATACCATGGTAAACAGTTAATGTTGACAGAAATGTTATTCTTTGTCACCAGGGCCTGAAAAGTAGACTATCCCGGAAAATAAAAATTTTTGGCTCATAGGTACCTCCAGTGTCATGGCATTGCACTGAGACAAAGAGTTAGTGTCCCAGTTGATATTTTAGGTCCGTAGATTGCTCTGGTCTAACTGGATGAAATTATTCATCCAGATAGTTGCAAAAAAGCTTTACATTTAGCAGCAGCTGTGTGATTGGTTCTTGATGCATTTGGTCAAGAATGCTTATCATCACTCTCTTCATTTGATGTGGAGGGCAGTGATCCAGACAGCTGCAATTAAGCTGGTGCCACGTGTCTCTTGGTGCAGACACATTATAATTGGTGCTTAAAATAGTAGCAAAAGTGGTCTGCAAATACAGATTTTAAAGAATTATGCAGAAGTTGTCAAGTCTTTTTACTTTACAAATATTTTTCACCTGTCAACAGAGCGAGTTGAATGTATGTTTATTTTTCAGGATGAAAAATTAATCGCTAACTAGACAAAAAAATCATTTAATGTGCTGTAGTTGGCACTGGAGAGCAACATGAATATCCACACTGTTGTTTGAAACTACAGACATTCTCTAAGGACAAGGCATCACTACTGGATCTCTTCCAGGTTTTTTTACCTTCTTCATGTTGCCACCCAGTTTAGGATATGGTGGTTTGTTCACTCTGTTCCAGTCTACTGGCACTTTGATCTTTTCATAGAGCTGGAAGATAACCAAGGCATCTGACAGGTCACTGAAAGCAACAACAGAAAAAGAAACATTATTGTCTAAAGAACAGAGAAAGGAAACACGACTAAACTTAGTAGAGGTAAACTTAGTTTCCTAAAAAACCAAAAAGCAGCATATATTCTGTATATATATTTTGTAAGCAATTTCTGGCTGTGTTTATCATCTGAAGGAAATGTAATACCTTGTCTTACCTATATAAGTGATTTACACGTGGATTAACGCCCAGGGAATTCATCCAGTTCCTGAACGTCCTCTCTTCCCTTGTCTCACCTAAAACAAGAGATACATCAATCAACAAGCCTGGAAAACAAAACAATCCAGTAAAATAAGTGTCTTGTGAAGAAACACTAACTCTGAATTTACAGTGTGCTGAAATAACAAAAGGAGACACTGGTTGACGTGTGAAATAAGAAAGCATGGTACACCATGCAATATTTCTTCATGGCCTATATATTATAGTATTTTGCCAGATTGGCCTTTAAATGCCTTCAAGAAATCAAGAACGGCCTCTGCCCCAGCATGAACAGTTTCACTGTGAGGCTGAGAAAGAAGGACCTGAAGCTCAGCAAATGATCCGTACAATGATGCTCCTGACCCCAGTCCAGAGCAAGTAGGCAGCAGGTTTATGCAAGATCTGACTTTTAATTTATATCCTCAAATAAGAGAATGCCAGATCAACTCTAATTTCAGCTAAAAGCATGCTCAGTAGTCCGTACTGGTTCAGACATCCCAAAAACCTTTTTGTCTTTAAGCGTGTGTTATCCACAGAACAGAGCCCCAGATTACAAGAAGCTAAAAGCAGGTAAAGGACAGCCTCTGTTTCCAAAGACTGCCTGTGCTAACAGGGCAGTGAATATATGTCTGAAGGACATAAGATTAGGTTGATGTATCATCAATTCAAAGATGGGGATACTGTGGCACGGGTGGCCAGAAGCATCTTTTATTTGCATTTTCCTGACCTTCAATGGAGCTCCAGTCAATGTCCTGGTTCTCTGGCTTATGCAGGGCAGGGTATTTGTTGAACAAGTTGGCGATGAAGGCCAGATTTAGCTTGGGGTTCCCCCGGACGACATCAGTGGCAGTGACGAACTGCCGGCAGCCCAGGCGCTCCGCCTGCTGCAGCATGCACTCCGCTCGCTGGACATCATCCTTCTCCTGTGCTGGCACAAAGCAGGGCATCAGCCTCACCTCACTGCCTGGCACTGCATGCAAGACCCACCTGGGATCTCCATGTGTGGATCTAGATGTGGAACTGTCAAAGCTATTCCCTTTCCCACTTCTACTAATGGCAAGTTTGTGTTTTCAAATGGGCTTTGTCTATAATTCGACCATCTCACCATATTGCTTTTAAGTTGTATTCCTTACAAGATGTGATGGTTTTATGAAATTCCCAAATAAATTTACTTAAATACACTTGTTACATGGTAGTGTGGCTAAAGTTTTAGAGATAATATCTAACAAAAGTCGAAACACATAATTTAATTTTTTGAAAGCTTTGATTTCTGAAATACAAGATCATTTTGCAATGCTAAAAAGGATTTACTTGTTCCGACATCCCAGTGCAACCCTATGTTGACCAGCAATGCAAGTAACAGACAGAAAATATCGGCATTTACTCTAAACTTATCTCATCTTACCCTTAATCCTGACATGTCAATAGTAATAGCTGGAATGCCTTCTTCATCTCCCTTGGGGGCAACTTGGTTCAGCAAATGGTAATAAGCTCTTGAGTCCTGTGACAAACAGAGAAATTAAAGGGAAGAAAAATTACATCTAAAGCTAAGCCTCTGCATGCCAGTACTTCCCTGAACAATGCTTCATTTTTATTACATCGATCATTGGGCTACATAATTAAATTAATTAAGCTGGAAGCACTTAGCAATTCCTACTTTATGCTGTGTTTGCCAGATCTATTTCTTCCCTAAGCCCATGTGCTGCAGAATGTTCAACACACAATACAAAATCCTGTGTACTGCACTTACAAAAAGGACAGCAACAACAAAGAGATGTTAGAATTTACCTAATCTGAACATAAAATTAGAGATAACAAAATGCATACCTTTATAATGTTGTAGAAGTCAGGCTGCTGAGCATTTAAGAGAAGAAAATGCAGAAGGAGAAAGCAGATGTTTAAAGAGGATTTCTAAGCAATGCTTGAACAGTTATGGAAGAGAAAGCATAGTTTTCAAGGACAAAAGTTAAAACTAACAACAGTATCAGCATTTTTCAGGAAAAAGGGCAGGAACAAGACAAGAATTTAATATGTTGTGTCTTTAATCTTCTGTGAAGTATAACGTTGCTTCCACACGTGGAAAATATTAACTCACTTCAAAAATAGCTCAAAGAACTGAAAATAAAGCTACCTGTTAATGGCTAGGGACTTGACTAACTAACTCAACTAATGTTATTCAAAATATAAAGTAGATTACGTGCATTCAGGGCTACAGCAAAGGTTGGGGCAGAGGAGTGTGTAACCCAGGTGCCATACTGAAGGAAAGACCAAGTGGGGGAATTGGAAGAGCCCCATCCCCTTCCTCTACATCTAGTTACATATTTGAGTAAGGTTCAGGCTTTTCCAAACCAAAGTCAGGTCAAGAGTCACTTAAGGAAATTTAGGAAGGAGGAAAGCAATAGAGGCAAGAAACTGAAAATACAGTGGTAGAGTCCATATGCCCTGTCCAGAGCCAGCAGCCATTCCTTTCCCAGGCATTTGGTGTGCTGGGGCTGACAGTGATGACTGACTAAGAGGTTGGGACATGGAGGAATACTAGTGAGTGGAAAGGTAAACCCCACTAAAAACATTCTATGCACCCAGCTCCATGTCTTCAGCAAAGCAGTCTCAGCTGCTTGGATTGTTTCAGTGTTCAATCCCTGTGTGGAAGACAGAAATTTGGGTGGGAGCTGCTGTTTTGCTGTTGTTGGTCAGTGTTTCTCATACCTTGATGTCTGAGCTGAAGTTGTTGACTTTGTTGCATCCTGCATTTTCCAGATGATAGTTTGCCCACCTCAGCAGCAGGTCCTCTGGAGACAACTTCATCAGATCCTCCAGGCTCTCTCCTTCTCTCAGAAGAGCGATTAAGGCTAAGCAGGGATGGGAAAAAAAAACAACAAACAAACCAAGAAAAAAATAATAATGTGAATACTTTCTGAGGAGAATGTATGGCTGTTTTCTCTCTAAAGGTGAGTGGCCAAAGTGTTGCCAAAATTCAAGGTGTGTTAGCATGACAGAGGACATAAACAGAAAAAGGGTCTCATCAATAAAATGAGAAAAAGGCTGTTATTTGTGTATCTAGTAGTGGATCATGTAGAAGTGGAAGACAATTTCAGTGTGGTCTAAGAACTACCTATGAGAAGGGAAATCTTCAACTAAATCAGTTTGCTCAAAGCCCTATATGACCTGACCTTGAATGTTTTGGGGGATGGGACATCTACCACCTAGATGGAGCAACCTAGGCCAGTGTCTGACCACCTTTATCACAAAAAATGTCTTCCTTATAGCTAGTCTAAATCTACCCTCTTTTGTTTAAAACCACTATCCCTTATGTATCACAACAGGTCCTGCTAAAAAGTTTGTCCCCATCTTTCTTATAAGCCCCTTTAGGAACTGCTATAAGATCTCCCTGGAGCCTTTTCTTCTCCAGGCTGAAAAATCCCAGCTTTCCCAGTGTGCCTTCATAGAAGTGTTCCAGCACTCTGAGCCTTTCTGTGGCACTTCTCTGGACCTGCTCCAACAGGTCCAAGTCTTTCCTGAGCTAAGAAGTCCAGAGCTGGACTCAGCGATGCTGAACACAGGGGCAAGATTGGAATGAAAATATGAACATAGACTTTCTGCAGCTTAGATTAAAGAAATCTCAATGACCTTCACACTGAAACTGGATTCACACAGGTATTCTGGAGTACTTGCACATGACTTCATGGGCTCGCAGGCCAGTTGGGTTAACTCTTCTGTCAATTGGAGAAGATACCTATTTTATAGGAAAATTAATATAGTATTCATGTTCATAAAAGGAGAAACAGATAAGAGGGAAGGACTGACTCTTGCAACTGCAGTATGTTGAGCTGATCTCTGGATCATGAAAGGCTTTAGAACAAGTTTGGAAAAGAAGAACTAATAACCTGGAAACTAGTTGTTAATGTGATAAAAGGGGAGAGCATCACACTACTCTGATCTTCTTCCAATATCTTTTGTCAGTCCTTGAAAGAAATATGGATTTGCTACATAAAGGAAACAGTGGAGACATACTATATCTGGAGTTCCATAGATAATTTGATACAGGGTACAATGGGGTAAAACTGGACCAGAGGGGGATAATAAAAGCATTTGAAACTAGACAGAAGATTTTATGAAGGAAAGAGTGTTAACTGTAGGCTGGAAGAAGGATTCTTGTGGAGGATCATGGATTGATTTTCGGATTAATGTTTTCTTTCTTTTTTTTTTTTTGCATCAATCATCTTGGTACAAATACTAGCAATGTGCTAAAAATGTGAAGATGATATTCACTAGGTGGCATAGTCAATACAGAGGATGATCAGGAAATCAGACAGAACGGACTAGATGACAGTAATAAAAATGGAATGTAATTTAATAATGCCATATTCAAAGACTTTCACTAGGGAATTGATATGAATAACTGCTATTAGCTAAAAGCTTATATGAACAGAGGATGAGAACAACTTGAGTGTATTAGATATCTTCTGAGCTACTCTGAGCCACCATTTGATATGACCATAGGAAAAACAAACATGATATTAAGTGCATCCCAGGTAATTCCCATAGAGGTTGGGATGTACTACTGTCTTGATATCATATGCTCAGGAAAGTTCATTGGAAATACAGTGTCCCATGTTCAAGAAAGGGGAATTTTACCCAGAACAGCTGTAGAGAAGGGCTATCAGGGAAAGATAGAATCTGAAAAGAAATAAAAATTATCTTGGCTTGTCTACCCTGACAAACTGAAGTTTTAGATGAGAAGTGAAGGAGAAAATATCAGAAAGTCAAAAATAGCAATTAAGCAAGGCAAGGCTACCTACAGAGGAATGGAAACTGGAAACTCTGGGAACTGGTGACTCTGGCAATAAAAGGTATAGAAATGTGAAAGGGGTGAGGCAATAGAGGTAACACCTGCATGGAAACTAGAGGAAAGAAGTGTTGCTGTTGGTTGAGCAGACTATCCAGAGGCATGGGAAACAAGGCACAAGATGAGGTGCCATGTGAACTGCATGTACACACCCACACCCTCACCCTGCAGCTACTTCATGGAGAATTTTGGCATTGGTAGATACATCTGGAGTGCCAGTTTGTGGCTCCCCAATATGACAGAGACATTGACAAACCGAGGCAAATTAGTGGAGGGAGACCAAGCTGGTTGGAGTATGTAATATATGGGAAGAGGATGAGAAAACTGTGTTTGTTTAGCTTGGAAAGAGGTTTGAGAGGGGAACTAGTACTGTCTTCAACCATTATAGAGGAACCAGGTCTGCATTTGCCCAGTATGCAAAGCAAAAGCATGAGAAATTGCAGACACAAGGTGCAGGAAGGGAAATTCCAACTAGATATAAGAAAAAAAATTCAGAGCAAGAGTGGCTGGGCTCTGGAATAGGCTGCCCAAAGAATACTGGAGAAGGCCCTGAGCAACCTCATCTACCTGTACTGCTGTAAGCAAGTAGCTCGATGGCTGAATCAGAGGACCTCCAGAGGTTCCTTCCAGCCTAAATTATTCTGTAATTCTATAATTCTGATTTCACAAAGAAAGAGGAGATGTTTGGCAAGAAAGACCAAAGCTTTCTGAATGCAGACTTCCTTATCCCAGATTTAATACCAAAACACCAATACTTGGGTGTAGACCATTATTCCTGATCCAATGAGACTGAAATGGTCTGAACATATAAGTCTACAGACAGCCTTGGACTTTTGACTGCTGGAACTTGTGAAAAGCAAGGAAAACTAGAGCAGTCAAGAAAACAGGCGACATATACTTGAAGAAAAAATTATTTTTTTAAAAAAGACCTTTATCCTAAAGACTGTTCAGTGATAACAGTAGAGAACTGAAATCAAGAGCCATACGTACCTTCATTCCTGCTGATCTCTATGTCAGCAAAGAGTCCAATTTTGATGACTTGCCATAAAAGACCCAGAACCAGGTAAGGTTTTCCTTCTTTTAAGTCTTCAGCTCCAATGTTAACAACATGGCACCCAATGGCTGAAGCAGAGTTCAGGGCCAAGTTCAGATTTTCCTATGGAAAGAAGAGATGTTTTGAATGATGCAATAACTGGGGAACTGAGGATACAGGAAGGGAGCACAGCCAAAACTAGTGAAATCTGCAGGCAGCCTCACTGTGTATGCATTTTTATACCTAGAACCATGTCTTTCCTGATGCAGCACTCCAGGTGAAGTCTCACCAGAGAGAGGGACAGAATCACCTCCCTTGACCTGCTAGCCACACCTCTTTTGATGCAGCCCAGGATACATGTCTGACCACAGGGAGCAGGGGAATACAGTATCTCCTGAGGAGTACAAGTAAGTCTGGGTCCCAACATGAAGACAGAAAGAACCTCTCTTTGGCAAAGAAACCATGTCACCAGGCATTGGAGATCAAAGTGTATGTCTGCATTCACAGTGATGTCCTGGCTCAATCCTGGTTACCAAAGTCAGGATCTCCCTGTAACTAATGCTCAAGCACATACTCAAGTATAGACTTAGCTACAGCATGGGGCAGGCTCTCCTCTGCTCAGTCTTGCCCATGTGGAGGAACAAGGGAGCTACAACCCAAGTGACTGGCAGATATTCCAGGCCCAGCTCTCCCTAAGCACTATGCAAAAGCCCTGACGCCTAAGTTACAAGTTACTAGCTGGCAGTGTTTATAAAAAGCACACTGTCATAGGAATCAGTATGATTCCTGTTAAGTTTTTAACCTCACAGTTCAGCCAAGGTCAGAACTGGTGAAGTCTGGATATTTTCTTTCTGAACTTCAGATTATAGACTCCTGGGAGTGTTCAGTGGAATCAGAGGGACACAGTGATTCACAGTGAGAGGCAGAAAGCAAGTGACATTTCAGGAACATTATGTTCCTTTGCCATTTCCATTTAAAAAAAAGGAAATAAGAAAATTTGTTCCATAGGTCTATATTATTAAAAAAGGTGGCTTGGTAAACAGAGGACAAGTAAAGCGGGAAAAGAAGCCTGGAAAATATAATTTATGATACAGATTTGCAATTTTTCATGTGAATTTCAGCACTGCTGGCATGACAGGGAGATCAGATTAGATACCAAATGCAGAGAGAGACACAATGTAAATTCTCATAAGCTAGAAAAATTGGACCATTTCAAATTAATTACCTTTTCTCCACCAGACAGCTGTAAAAGGGTTAAGTTAAAGTGGAAGCTATATTGATCAAATCATGTCTATCTGTGACACGGATTGATCTGAGCTGCATCATTAAGCTATGCTGCTGACCAAAATGATTAGAACTGAAAAATGTGATATACAGCATAGAAATCCAATTTAATGGCTTTTGAGCTTACTTGAATCTGGCTAATGTTCCATCAATGCAGAGTAGCTGAGGGCTAAACTGGATTAGGTTCATGTCTATTTCATATATCTATTTATATTCTATACCCAGATACATAGATGCTGTTCATATAAAAATCTCTCTACATACTGCTCAGTGAGAAACACAATAAACTTTACATAGGTGAAAATTAGCACTATTATTTGTCCAATTTTAAAGTCATACACATGTGCATGTAATAGAAATAAAGAAGTGCTTCAGCATTCAAGGCGAAATAGCAAGGCTTGTAAAAGGCAGGCAAAGGCTATAGTCCCATTTCAGGCATGTTGCACCCCATGGTACTTCCAGGATCACAGTTAATATTTTGGTGAGAACATCAGACTGCTATACAGCAGTTGTGAGGTCAAGTCCATCACCATGCCTTAGATGTGGGGTTCAGCCTTTTGAGAGCTACTCCAGCTGGAATTGGTCACTGTACTATCTAGTTGCTCTTGCATTCATATGGCATCTGTCAAAAAAGTATCTAAAGCTTTGATCTGGTAAACATTATACATTGTGTTTGGTTAGTCAGATTGCTCATACGTTTGGAGAGAAACAGAAATATAAGTCTTTAAGTTTTTGTGACATGGACCTGAGCATCTCACTTTGCCACAAACAACTTTGCCTGATTGTGTTGGGCAGAACCATGGTATATCCAGCCTTTGCTCTAAGTGATTATGTGAAAGGATCCTAAGGGGAGAAGAAAAGAATCTTGTTGTATTTTAGTACCTGTATTGTGAAGGGTGTGAGTTTCTTTTTGTTGATTGTTCTCTCATCAATGGTATCTGGCACTGAAAAGTTGATCATCTTACTGGAAATATAAGGAAAAAAAACCAGAAATACACTAACAACTACACATGCACAAAATACAGATATAGCTCTTGTCACTACATTGTAGGACAAGTCCAAGAGCTGGAGAGTTACTTAACAAATATAGATAGTCACCCCCTGTTTCTACATATACACATAGAGGCACACACTCAATACTTGAGCAATTCTTTTGGGTCACATACAGATTGTACTACAGGTGCGAGGCCAAGAATGCCACAAGGTGAAGTCATGTGAAAAGTTTATTGGGCAGAAAATGTCTGTGAAAGCACTCACTATTTTGTGCTGCTTTGTGTGAAACCCCAAAAGTCCTTGGGCAAAAATAAAACCGAGTAGCTCCTCAAATTTCACTGACTTCATCTAATTGTAAGGGTCTAGAGGCAAGAAAAAATCCTCATTAAACATGAAAGATGCTTTATATTTTTGAAGATAAAAGAAGCAAAAAACCATAGAATTATTAAGGCCCTGAGTCTGCTAAGATTCATGAGCTTATTGTAAATTCAGCAGCTTCTGTTTAAGCAGAGATGTGAGTTTTTGCAGACTCATGGTTCCCATTTGTGAGAAAGACAGGTATTATTTACCAAAGCACTATGCCATCACCGACCGCCTGGAAGAGGTCATCTGTTTCTGGATTCATTGGGACCACGTGCTTACAGTCAGGGTCTTTCTCAAGGGCTTTGTTAATCCAGTTGACAAAGGCATATTTTTCTTCCTCTGCAGACACAATGTAAAATCCATAAGTTTGCTGTGCAGAACCTCTACCATCATTTTACTTACAAAGGCAGAACTCCTGGGGCAGACATCTCTCCCACCAGTGTAATTGATCAACAAAACCCTAAATGGAAGAAGGCTCTGAGGAGACAGGAAAATGAGCTGAAGACAGCAATCGGCTTGAGCTGGTTAATACACCGTTGATATTCCTTCTCACTCCCCAGGGTTGCCTGGTGTCATGAGGGCAAGCGTATTATAGAGACTGGTAGTGAAGCTCATGTGATTCAACTATATGGTGCAGATGCTAAGCTCTGCAAAGAGTATTTTGTACGTGCACCATAATTTGAATCCATTTTTGTACCATTCTGCTAAATAGAAATCCCACATAACTTCAAATAAATTCAAGAAAGTCAATTCTGTATTGTACTTTACACCCTCTTCACATGGAATATCTAGATTGGATTGGCCAATATTTTGAATGCATTGTTGTATCACTCTGCTAAATAGAAATCCCACATAGCTTCAAATAATCAATTCTGTACTGTACGTTACGCTCTCTTCATGTGGAATATCTAGATTTGCCAGGATTGGACTCTGACAAGGAGCATTCAGAGGGTAATGGGCAAATGTTGCCTGTAGTTCAACAGCATAGCTGTCCTGTACCAGCAACAGCTCACACTGCCCCAGTAGCTCAGAGAAGGAGACGTCTGTGCTCAGGTGGGTGGAAACATCACAGGAAGCATCCTCTGTTCTCCCTGCCCTGGAGAGAGTCAGTCCCCCACTCTTGCCCCTGGAGAAGACAGCCAAGGGTGGGACCTCCTCCCTGTGGAGTTGCTTCAGTGTGAGCTGTGCCCAGGCGGCAACAGAAGCAACCGTGGCTGCCCTGAACTTTCAGCTTGGAGAAACAGGCTGGGATAAGAGCCCTGATGGTGTTGTGCCCTCTAGAGAAAAAACGTCAGGAACTATCTGAGTTTACAGAATAATTGACAGATTACTGGTAAAATGTATGAGGAAATGGGTTAGAAACAGCAAGGAACTTGTGTCTTCCCTCACTGGTGAGCAGGACATCAATGGACCAGTCTCAACAGCTGCTGCAGCTGTGCCGGGAGGCTGTTCTCCAGCAGGACTGCAGTGCATTTAAAGTAGTGGAAGATAAATAGTTTGGAGCTTCCTCCGGTAGCCACAGCTGTGACCACCCCAGTAAACTGCCTCAGGCTACTTTTGACAAAGACCCTGCTCTGGTGCTTTGTCACCTTCACAGCTCTTTGGCACACACCAGCCTTGACTGAGCAGCCACCAAAGATCACTGAGGCCAGAGCACCTGGGCTTGCACTGAGATAAGGTGCACATGATCTCTGAGGCCTCACTTGTTGCTATCAACACAGAACAGCTGTACCTACCTGAGTAAGAATGTTGTGTGCCAGCACTGGACTGCTCGGATGTCCCACCAATAGCACAGATCCCCTCCTTCTTGTTGATTTGTTTTCTGAATGACTTGGCAACATCATCACTCTTCAGGTTTTGGAAAATCTTTCAAGCATGAGAGACAATTTTAAAATTTTAGAGAATTAAACCAAGCTAAAACAGTGAGCTCTTGGGCCAGGAGACACATTCTCTCTGCTTCATAAATAGGGAAGGACAGCTTGAGTATTTTTCAGTGGGTTTCTCTGTACAGTCTGTGTATCTGCTGTGGTACAACAGGATTATGCACAGCGTTTATGCTTTCAAAGCAGTGAACAACGACTGGCTAAATAATAGAAATGTTGCTTTGGAGGAGAGCAGTTTGGGTTTGAAGAAAGGGCAAGTAAAAACCTGCTTCTCCATCCCAAGGGAAATTCTACTATTTTAGTGTTTGCTTTTGACCCAGTTCAGACCAGAAAAAAGAAAAATGCCTCATAAAGTTTTCAGTTTCAATCTGCTGAAACTTTTTGTAATCATCTAGCCAGAATATAATCTTTTTGCAACTTGCAACTGAATAACTTTATCTTGCTGCATCAACCAAACTGAAACATACAAAGTCTGTGAAATGAGCAGCTGCATTCATGTAACTTGTCCCAGTTAATTGTAGGATTTCTAGTTTGGTTACCTTCTGCTTTCAACTTTTCCAGTGAGGAGACTCCTCGGATTAACGAGGTGCCCATGAGACCCTACGCATGTGCCTCTGCTGTGCCCCAGGGGCTGCCTTGAGTACCCCACCTGGCATTTTACTTACTGAAATAAATAATGTCTTACTTACTGAAATAAATTCATCAAAACTGATCCTGCCATTCCCTGTGGTTGTCAGATTCTGAATGAGTTCTCTGGCTTTATATCCTGGGAGAGGGAAATTGGCCGCCTTTAACGCTTCTGTTAATTCATTGGCATCGATGAAGCCATCCCCACTGATATCTGCAAAGATTAAAGCAAATTTTACATTTTACATCACCCAAATGAAATTTTCTGCATATAAAGGCTGTTGTTTTTATTTTACCCAAGAAAAGGCAGATTACATATAAAGATCTATTGTCTTGAAATCTGGTATTTTCAACTGCTTTGGTGTCATTCACACCCAAGAAAAAATTACAATCACCTTTTAACAAACAAAAACTCATAGTGATGAATTTATTTTTTTTTTACATATAACAAAGCCAGGTTTAAATGGATATAACTGCCTTTCCAAGATCTACATACAGACAAAGATGATTTATGGAGAAATCATCCTTTATACAGAACATTGAAAGAAAAAAAAGTTGATGCAATATACATGTGCATTTATTATATAACTTCTGATTTTGGCCTGTTTTCTGCATCTAATATCATCAGAAGTAATGAACTGAGAGTCTTGGAACTGCATATGGTTATCCTCAAAATAAAAACTTGGATGTTTCTTTGTGATAGTGCTAACATAAATAGCCATGCTGAGCTTCCTGCAAGATCTGGGGTAGTATTTTATAAGATCATAAACACAGGTTACACAGTCCTTTTTTCTTCACTAGTTTGTGAAAAAATCCACAGATAAAAATGCAAACTGAGTTTATCACATGGAGAGTTTCTGTTAAAACATTATGATTATGTACATAGATACATGTACATATAGTTTTTCATATTTGGCTTTTATATATCTGTGTTTCTTTTTTTACAGGTTTTTTTCCCCCGGCCTGCAGGCCGAGGTGATTTCAAAGAATTGCGTGCTGATTTCCTGCATAGTAAGTTGCAATTTGAGTCACTTGTTGCATACTGTGAAAAGGCACTCGGCTCTCAGCATCAGTAGCACGGATTAATACAGATTGCAAAGAATATCCTATCCATTTCTGAAGTCATAAGACAAAAGGATCTCGACTTGGAGAGGGAAATGTCTTGGAGAGCAATGAGAGCTGCTTTCTAGCATTTTGGGTTAGCAACCTGAGCAACCTGGTCTAGTGGAAGGTGTCCCTGCACATGGCAGGAGAGTTGGAACGAGATCATCTTTAAGTTCCCTTCCAATGCAGACCATGCTAGTATTCTATGATTTGTCTTGTCAGTGCATTCGGTGTATGGGACACTCACAGAGACCAGATTTTTAAGATTGCCAGCCTAGAGTACTGTGCGCTCAGAAATCAAACAACCACCGCCTGACAACTGATTAATGCAAGGCTGATAGATCTGCTAATAAAAGTTAAGTGAGCTGTGAGAAGAACAAGGACCTTTTCTTGGAATTTGAGTAGACAGTGATGGGTCTGTGTGATGTGACTTTGAAGGAGACAAATCAGATGAGACCTTTAAAGGTTTGGAAAGGAAACACATATTAAAAATATATGGGGTTTGAAAGATCATTGTAAAGGGATTACAAATTTTTTAGCCATTTGCACATTTGTCCTCTCCATATTCTTCCTTCCCATAGGGAGTACTCAATTCACATTAAAATACAACCTTTTTGCCTTCCAAATAATTTGTCAGAAATTAACAATATTCTTAGCAAAACATTTGAGCATATTTCCAACGTGGTTTTCTGTACAGCTTTTGATTTTTTCATAAACCCTGCTGGAGCCCAACATCCTCCTCTGATAAGAGGCCATTGCTCGGCAGCGTGCTGCTGTGGTTTCATCTGTGAGACCTGCAGTGGCAGGAAAAAGACTTTCTGTGGCTGCTGTGACACAGCAGATCAGTGCTGGAGCAAACTCCATTTCTTCACAGCTGGTCACTACATGACAAAAGAGCTTGCTATGGCTTCACACTTCAGCCATGTCTTTCCTGTTCTCTGTACTCACCGAC
Source organism: Manacus vitellinus (assembly GCF_001715985.3). NCBI lineage: Eukaryota > Metazoa > Chordata > Aves > Passeriformes > Pipridae > Manacus > Manacus vitellinus. Next base: position 30,116,804 of record NW_021940208.1, read on the forward strand.
TTTGCTGAAAGCCTCCTGTAGCTCTGCCATCTCCTCCTCTGAGAAGTGTGCTGTTGAAGCCATTTTTTATTTCTCTGAGTGGCAGGTCTGCAAGAAGAAAACACTTCTTTTTAATTGGTGCTTTTTGGGTTTGCAGTTGTGATGAAAAAGAGAGGTTTTCACTTGGATTTTCCAAGTCCCAGAGCAGCTCCCCATAGCCGAAAATCCAGCTCCTCTCTGTATCCTGAAATCAAGTGAAAGGGTAAAATCCTGTGTACTTGAAATACAAATCCATGTCCCTCTTGTTGTTTTGCCAGGCCCTGCTCAAAACCCCAACAGCTTTATTTATACTAATTTAATTGGAATTAAATCCCACCTTTGCAAACTTTTGCTTCTCAAGGAGAAAGCAGACCAAATTGTGCTGGCTCTTGCTATTCCCCCTTGGAAACACAATTCACAATGCATTTCTTCAGTAGTACAGGCAGAGAAGCAGCAGCCCTGGGTGCTTCCCAGGGCTCTGGGTTGGAGTGAGAGCCCCAGGGGATATTTGCACTGCTTACCTTTGGGTACCTAATGATGAGGCTGGGTCACCCTTACAAGGTGGAGGGTTGGAGAGAAGCTCCTTCACAAAGTGTTCAGAGCACCAGGTCTGGCTTCCCAGAAGTCAGCTACCTCTTTTAAGGACTTTCCTTCCCAAGCTATCCCAGTGCCTGAGGTTGGGTAGCTTTAGGAATGTGTGGCTGGAAAAAGTTTTCCTGCCTTTTCTCTCATCAAAGATATAAAGCAGGAGAAAGGACTGGACTTTCACTTTCTAGGTGCCTTTCTTAATAATCAGAACGGGAAAGTTTACTTCCTTGTATCACATCATTAAATACACTGCCAGAAGATGCACATTATACCCCTTTTCTTTTTTCATGCATCTACTGTCCCTTGCATCTATTCATGAGGAAACTATTCAGGAGACAGACTATCTATTATTCTATATTTGTGAGAATGACTCTAGTGTCCTATGTCTCTTTAACTATTAATTAACCAAGCAACTATTTAAATAGAATAGAATAGAAACCTGAGTTGATCTTGGGAAGTGGTTGCTGTAGCTACAGTGTTCAAATGAGAGGGGAAAAAAATCAGAAATACCTCATTCCCAGACTAAAGTTAATATTGCAAAATTAGAAAAAAAAAATACAGGTTTGCTATAGCCCTCAAACTGCCACACAGAGTTAGGTACAGCCTATCTGGGCTTCAGATTCAATGCTCTCCTGAACTCATGGATTGATTCCTTGTATCTGTGAAAACCACTATGGACATCATAGCTTTGAAATAGCCCAAAGGCAATCTCCTGTGATTAGCTTCTTGTCTGCTGTCTCTCTCTAGCATTATGCACCCTTTTTCTGCCTAGTCACTGTGGTTTTAGGATGAGGACAACAGTGAAAAAATCCATTTGTTCGCTCTAACCTTCACAACTAAAGAAATGCAGAAGAATCCACAATACTATCGCTCTTGTGGCATGAAAACCCATGTGAGGTTTTCAGCACAATGGAGCTGATGATTGCTATTGAAATATAATATTAAAAGTGGTTCTAACCACCATACTTTCAAGAATTACCTTCAGAAATCCCTCTGATACTCTAGCAATGTGGGTTATGTATACTAGGGTAAAACTAGATCCATAGTCTTCCCCCATCATCCTAGCATCTTTCCTGCCTCTGATGCCTCACTATCAATCTTTTTTGTTGCCTGCTGTGTGTTTTTGCAAATTGTGGATTAACTAAAATGCACCTGGACACATGAAAATCTTACACTATCAGCAAGAAAATCCATATTCTGCTGCAAGATCATCTCTTCTAGTCCAGTCACTTGATCAAGCAATATAATTTGCCACACAACTTTTGATAACATTAAGACTGTTCTAGGCTTAATGGGTAAGAAACACCACAGGTTGTTGCCTATAATATTGCTTTTGCAAAGTGACCTTGAGGAAAAATTATCACCGACATAAAACAGACTCTTCTTGATTGTATAAGAAGTTGTGGCCTCTGATAAGTGATCTGTTAAATACAGAGAATCCTATTAATAGTAAATCTGTTCACATGTGTGGGCATTTATACTACTAATAATAATAGGATGAAGGGCTTTGCTGTAATGACCCCTTTTGACATGATTTTTAGATCAGTATTATCCACTCCATTGTAAAGGTAACTACGCTTGGCTGAGCAACCAGACGCACCTCTGCACCGAGAACGAGAACTGGTCCTTGATCACCTGAGGAGTATTTGTACTCAGGCAACAGAAGGATTGTCACAGCCTGCTCCAACACACAACTGAGTTTCTTCTACATTTTCACCCCCCTATTATCTCTTGATTTCAGCCTGTCAGCTCCAGCATCTAACATCACTGGGTATTGCTGACTAATATCCCACTCTGCTTTTGCAGCCATGAGGTTTGGACAGGCACCCTGCTGCCATCTGCACAGCTATTTTGGCAGGTCAAATGCATCATAACCCATCATCTCTCTGAGGGTTAGACACTGGTGCTTACCACAGTATGTAAAATCCATACCAACAGAAAAAATCCATACCACATAATGCCATGTAAAATCCATACCAACAAAAAAATCCCTTTATAGCCACCACCTCTATATAGTTTCAGGGTTATCTCTAATGTCATTTTCAGCAAGGGAATGCAATAAAGGCAGGGAAAAAGTTTAATGTCTTCACTGCAGATCTTCTAGGCTCATCTGCAGCCAGAAGACCTCTGCCAACCCCCTTGGCAAGCATGTGAAAGCCCTTCAATTTACACTCAATTAATCAAAACCAGAATTTTTAGATTAAAGGTTTCAGAGTTATTCCCAGTTAAAAATCACTGTCATTTTTTAAATTGTTCAAGTAGTAAAAACAAAACATGAGGAAATCAAGAGATTAAAAGTCCAAAGCTTTAAAGGAGAAAATGGCAAAAAGGAGAAAAATCTGCTTTCAAAACCCCTACTTTTCAGTAAATAAAATGCTTATTTTGCTTAGATCATTAAATGATGATACTTAGACACACAGAAATGTAAAATGCTTCTGGATAATGCTGTGAGAGGTCAGGCTCAATATTTTCCTTCTGATTTTATCAGCCAAAAGAGAACCATTTGCTCCTAGGGGTCAATCACTTACAGCACTTCACCATCCTTAGTGCAAACTGAAAATGGTTTGGGCATCCCATCAAGAGGGCATCCAACAATCCTGGGTGAGTAGTCCAATAACTCACAACCCACAAGGCATTGCAAGCACATGGTGCACTGCTCTGCTCCAAACCATTTGCCAAATCAGTATGACAAGACAGATGCAGAGAAAAAAATGCAGAAGATAAGAGCAAAGGAGAATATGTGGAAATGATGAGCAATATGAACAAGTTGAAAAAGCTACTTTGAAGAGAATAGTTGTTGAGGAGCTGCCTGAGGGAGGCGCAAAGGGAAAATCAGCTGGTGAGACCCAAGAGATGGCTTTGAGCACAGTGATGTATGGCAAGAAGCAAAGAAAAAAGCTGGGAAGGGGAGAGGCATGGCAACACAGAGGGAGCTTAATAAGGACTGAATGCAAACAGCCTAGCTATCAGCACACATGAGATATTGAAGATCAGCAGCAGCTGATCTTGAGGAAGGATCTTGAATTTGGTGTGATGGAAGATCAGTGAAAGAACTGAAGTTCCTTGGAGAGAATGAAGTTAAAATCAGCACATGCTTGGATGCTGAGACAGGATGCTGAGGAGAGGAAGACAGCTCCCCAGGTTAGAGCAAGAAAGACAGTGGAACTGCCAACAAGAAAGAAATGGAAGGTAATAAACATTCAGAAGAAAAATAAAACACTCCCTGAGGCACTCTGAGACTCAGATGGCTTCAGGACATCCAGATTGCACACTGCCTGGAAGAGACACTTCCTTCTTGTTTGCCAAACAGCATAAACCCACTATTGCAAAAGTGAAAAATAAAATTGTGCACAGGCACTCTTTCCTCCTCAGAAGACTACTGAGTTACAAATTAACATTAAAAAAAGGGAAAATGATCTCACCTAAGCTGCTGAGAATTGTAACAAACTGACATCAAAAGAGCCTCTAACGAAGCACTCCCCTGCCATCATTTCCAAACTGATGTTTGGAAATGTCTCGTAAAGTCTCCTTTTGTTTGACCTTATCCTCAGAAGAACCTATGATCACACTGATGTTTTAAGAGATCTAATAACAAACTATTTTCAGACTGGAATATAAAGGAAGAGCTAAAATAATCCTAATACCTGAATGTTATTGCTAAATTGAAACACAGTGATATTGATTTTCTTACATTTTTTTTCAATTTTGAAGCCATAGTCTCAGAAGCAGCCTGGTTATGCATTGCTTGGCAAAGTGTGCACCCACCATGCAATATAAATAATAAATAAATGGCAAAGCCATTATAACCTCAAGGTTTTCCAAGAGTTGTATGAAATAGTTACCTTGTTTCGTATTTTCCTCCACTTCTCTGGTATTTAAGCCTTATTGCAAGCAAGGCAATGAAAACCTTGAAGATGTGAAATGGCACTTTACGGCTAGACATAAAGTTGTACCTTTTCCCAAAGCAAAAAAGCAAATTTCATGGGACAACATTATATTTCACGAACACATTTAGTCAGGAACAACTTAACTGAAAATTTGGTGCCAAGGAAGTTGAATTAACTACTAATATTTATGCACTTTATACCATCAGGGCTTTGTTTTGTTAATGTACCCTAACTTTGTTAATTATATGATGACCTCTCTAGCTGTTGGGAGAGTGACACAACACATGTTCCCTGTCATATATAAATTTCCCTATTTCTCCTACTATCTTCTCTTCAAACTTGCTTATTTTTTTCTGAAAGTGATGAAATAAGCAGCACTCACTGTTGCAAAACACGGCTGTTAGAGTTGGGTAAGACCGCCCCCCTCCTCACACAAAACTCTGCCTTTTATTTTATCAGAGCTCACAGCTCTAGTTCCTTTTCTCTTTCTTGTCTCATCCACAAATCCAGTTTCCAATGTCCAGCTTTCTGTAAGGGTTGGGGAATACTTTCCTAGCTCTTGTCTGCATTAGACTTTTCCTCCTAGCTGATATCAAAGGGGAACCCCCACCAATCCTCCTCCAATGCACATTCTGTTCTGGATCATTCCACCAGCAGGCAGGATTAAGAGAAGGGGCCTCAGAATTGTGCAGAAACTCTTGTGATGTGAAGCATCCCATAGACCAGAAAAATATAAGGGAAAAGGGAGTATCTTGAGCTTGAGCTTATTCAATCTTCCTCCCATATTTATTGCACCATTGTGTACCTGCCCATTCCTGTTCACTCATCAGAATATCCCTGATAAGATATTCCTCCCCAGAAAGATTTCCCTCTACCTTTCCCTCACAAGGTACTACACGTAAGTCCATATATTCATAGGCATTCTTTCTGTTCAAAAAACATGTCTCAGCTGGTTTTCTACAGTGTGGAAGGGCTGAGGAAGAGACGAGAAAAGATTTTTGAGTTAGGCTCTGATATTTTCTTTCTGGAGAAAAGTTTCTGCCATTTTCATTGGCACAAAGGGCTGAGAAAAAGAGAAATTACTCAGTGGATCTCATGTTGAAACAAGAATCAATGCTACAACCACAGCAGTGTGGCCTAGAAGTTCCTCAATTTGAAGTTTCATCTTGTGCTCATCAGCAAAATCCTTCAACAAAAATGTAGCAAGCAAAGCCATCTTGTAGGCAGTCAGCCAAACATATTCTTTTGTATAATCCAGAATAGTTTATGTCCCAATTAAACTTCACAGTCTCAAAATATTTGCTATTATCATGCTTGTCTCTCATATATTTCTTATCTGTTGGTTTTCTTACAATTCTGATCAAAATAACGTGCTTACATCCCTGGTCTAGCAGGGTGATCCACAGTGCAGCCACAGCACAATAGGATAGTAGGCTTAAAGCTAAATTTCCCAAGCCTTACAGCCAGTTTGAGGCTGCAGGTGATTATTTGCAGCAATAGCTCTGGGATATCCAAGCATCTTAGACAAACGAACAGTGTCCTTTATTCTTGTTTGTCACAGCTTCCAGGCAGGTTGAATGGACATTTTTTTGTGATAGCTTTTTTTTCTGCTAACGATGTAAGATAAAAACTAGAATCCATATGTCTCTTTCTTGCTAATGAGTTAGTCTCCAGCTAATCAGCTACTCACCATGGCTGACAGTATCAGCAAATACCATCTGACTGTGAACCACATGTCAATTAGACACATTTGTTACACAACAACTTTGAAAATCATTTAAGCGCAAACTGCAACATCTTCAAACATGTGTTGTTGCTCATTAAAAAAAGTTAATTTTTCAAGTTGTGCACTTAGAAGTATGACATTTTCCCTTCTTAAATAGCTATAGATGAATAAGAGTATTTTTTAAATTTCCTCAAAGATGCTGAGCTAAATTTTAAATCCTAAAGTGGACAGAAACATACTTGACTCAATTATCAATGTATCACAGGACTTCCAATTTGGGTGGGATCTTGCTGTTTAAATCAGCATACAAAACAGAGAGGAGTCTTTCTGAACTTATGGCAAATACTTCCTCCCTGGTACATTATAAAGACTAACAGTTTAGCCCACAATAAATTACAATCTTTGCCTCAAAGGCTTTTTAAAAGATTGGTGTCTGCAACAGCAAATCTCACCATGTATGCAGGCACTGGAATTATTAAACTGTTGCACTTCACCTATTTTATTTTGTATACAATTTGAAAAAAAAAAAAAAAACACAGAGAAAAGACATTTATCACTGTTCAGAAAGTCACATGGTGATGTCCATGAGTTATTTTCTTAATGTTCCATTTTATAAAGTACCTTATTTGTCAATGTGATGCCTGAGTCCTAAATCAAACCCAGTCAACAGAGCTTAGGAAGGGAAAATCCACAGAGTTTGGAGAGAGATGGAGGCCTCTTTCCAGTACCACTCAGTGGTAGGGAAGGCTAATCCTTCAAGGAAATTAAAACATTGAGAAGGCAGAGCTGTGAAACGATAAGTACTCTCCTTATATGTCTTTTATCTGTCATATACATCCTACTAGGGAGACAGTATATATATACATATTATTTTTTAATAGAGTCTGTAGAATTTTTCTCAAAAAAATAAGATCCAGTATACTACATTTTTTGTTGGGTCACTTATCTTTCCTATCCCTTTACCAACACAAACTAGCTAGCTTTAAAGTGAAAACATTTTTCCACAGATAAAGGAACATGCTGTCCAGTGATTTTTATTAATTTAATTTTTATTTTCCAAAGCTGGTTTTCAAACCAAGCTAAATTGACAAACATCTTCAGTCATTCAGCAGATGTCCCATTTGGTATGGAAAGTACTGCCCCACCCAGTTCCATCTGCAGGGGCTGCTTTGGCTATGGGTGTGAGGAGCTACCCCACCTCTGCCCCATCACAACTGGGGTGGCAGATGGGCACAAAACCCTGGACAGATAGATAAAATCTTCTCTTCCTATTCCTGAATACTGCAGTCTTATGGCAGGAGATCAGGTCACAAAGTACTGACTCAGTCACAGATGTCCTGTGGAAGCCTGATGCAAGAAAAGGAGAAGAGGACCTGTGTTTCCAGCTTGTTTGCAGGAAAACAGTTCCTCTGTGCATGGAAAATATTTAAAAACATGTTCCAGCTGTAAAAAGGAGATTTTTAGATACAAACATATATTTGCATTTGACTTATTCCCACATGGATTTATGAATCTGCTTCTGTCGCTCCCATGCCGGGAGTTGTAGTCTGTCCTCAGCTCTGCAGGACACCTCAGTGATTTCAGCAATGACCAGACCCTTCCACCCACAGAACCAGACCTGAAAATGAAGAGCATGTCTGAACATAGCCCCCCTCACCAGCTGTCCTGCTGCTTGGGCCCCCATCCTACAATGGTGCCATGTTGGGAGCTGTAATGTCTCTAAGTGTGCAACAGGGAACCGAAGCAGGCCCTGGAGCACTGGGAGGCACAGTCCTCCTGAGCCCCCTTTCCACTGAAGAATGATTTGGCTTTATGGCATGGTCACTGAGCCCTGCCACTGGGCATCCCTCTCATGCCTCTCACACGCCACTCTCCTCCCCATGGGTGCTGCCTCCATGTCCAGGACACCCTGCTTGTTTCACTCAGGGGAAGGGATTTACTTCTTGTCCTACATCTTTCCTTTGATAACTGCAAAAATGCACAGAGCGACCAAAGCAGAGTTCCGTGTTTCATCTTGCAACACCTAAATACTGTTTCAGATTTTTCCCTAAATATTTTTCATTTTCATAAATATTTTATGTTATGTATCAGCATTTCTCTGAAGTCTGCTGTTTTGCATGAAAGGGCTAAGAGTATAAAAATCAGCTACATTTCTCAATGCACTGTACTCGCCTGAACTCCCCTGTTTCCTTACTTGCCCTTTACTCAAGCTCTGTCTAAAATTCTTTCATACTTTATAAAAAACATATGGTGATGACTTCATGGTAGGTTTTCTGTCAAGATAACTCTCCTCCATGCTACAGAGCTGCATTTTGAACTGCTCTTGATTGAAATTGGAAGGGAACGGGATTAAAAAAATTGGTAGCAAAATACAAGACAGTGGAGTATGTGGCAGGTTCTGTGAGCAAGGGGAGAGAAGTAACACCACTAGATTTGTTTAGTAAAAGGAGCTTCATATAGACTCTCAAACATTTTATAATCATAATAGTATTCAGTCCAAACTGTTACTCAGTTTCAGTTGAAGAAGCAGATTCAAACCCAGTAATATAATGCATCCCTTTTTTGACCTGTAGAGTAAGCACTGTCTTCAACTTCTGAGCTAAGTAAATCTGGACCTCATGGTCAGGACTGAAGCAGAAACCCCTGCTCTTGTTACCAGCAAGCAGCCAGGTACTTCCCACTCCCTTCTGATTCTAGCAACCCTTCTCAATGGAGTTTCCCACCATAGAGGGGGTTTCCACATCTCCTATCTACTCAGGAGAGCTTCCCCAGCTGCATCTCTGACCTTCTGCAGAACCTCTGTCCCCATCTCAGGAGGCCAAACTGCTGCTGTCACGCAGTAGAAAGGTGATACATGCTGGAGTTCCTCTACAGGAGAGGCTTCAGAGTGCGATTTGCTTTTATCAAGATGATCAAACAGCAACCTGCTGAGCACCCAGCTGCATTTTCTAGAGATCATCTTCACTTGATATCTGTAGCAGAAAGATATCAGTCAGCCAACCTCGCCTTTGACTTTGGCTGTGATAGCAAAGACCTGAGGTCCCACTGGGTCGGTTGTATAGTGTTCAAACCAAATCCATGTGCTGATGAAACCGCCATATGACAAGAACAGCAAGGCTACTGCTGTTACAGAGCAAAAAGTTAAGCCTATAGACCGTTCCTCACCACACTACCACCTAAAATATCTGTAGGCATTTCCAAATCATAATTCATCTGCAGCTTGAGCAGAAATCCCAAAGGTGACAAGGGACAAGCCTGACCAGCTTTAACAGTCAAGATCTTAAAAGGCAAATATAATGTTAGGACTTCTCCATATCGCCATTTTTAAGCAGAAGTCCCTGCTACAATCAGGCTCCATAATGAATTAGTTTTATTTATTCTCTGGAAAATAAAATTACTTTTACAAAAGCCTGATATAAATATCCTATCAGCCAGCAGATTACATTGTAAACATTATGAGCCAAAATGCATTATCTGTATGAATCTGTGTTTTTGATCACTGGAATAAGAATTACTTTCTTATAGGGATCCTCTCTGCAATCTAAATAATAGTTTCTCACTTTATCATGCCCTGCCAAGCCAATGCCAAGTCAAAGACTACTATTCTACTCAGCCAAAAACCACTTTGCCTAATTAAATCCATCAAACAGTTTCCTGAAGGTCAGGAGAAATGCAAGGCACAAGACTACTGGATAATGCTTCACACTAATACAGAACATGCACTGTTTTTCGTGGTGACCACAATTTCCTGTGCAGTTAAAATGCTTGTAAGCTCAGTGAAGGCAACTTGCCAAAAAAACAGCAGATGCTGCGATCTTACCTCCTGGGCTAAGCAGTGGGTCCAAACTGCCAGAGCAACAAACACCTCAACAGCTGCAAATCCAACAGAAAGGGAAGAACTTCTTACAAAACCAAACTTCTTGTACAGTTGAGGAACTGCAAAGTAGTATGTTGAAATAGGTCACTGCGTGATCAGGAAATTCTTGCTTTTCTGCAGATCAGCCAGTCAAATATGAGCCCAAGACTATGAGCCCGAGACTGAGTCTAGAGTGGGAAGTGACTGGTGACAAAACATCATAGTGTCATAGATTTTGTCTTTATAAGGAAATTTAGCAGTCTCTAACCTCATTACTCCTACAATAGGTCCACTGGCGTGTACCACTTCCTCTCAGTTCTGTTCTCACTCACTAAGACATGCATCTGTGCACATGCACACAAAATGCTGATAGAAGCAGCCGTGGTTGAAATGTGTAACAGCAAGGTCTGCCGTCCCACCTCATGCTCAAGGCAGAGCTGGCTGCAAAGCCAGGCTGGGGTCCCTGGGACAGTGTCGTCAGGGATGGAAACTCTTCAGCATCTCTGGGCAACCCCTGCCAAAGTTTGACTGTCCTCACTGTGAAAACTTTTTTTCCATGCATGTAGTTGGAATTCCCTTTGATGCAACTTGTGGCCTTTCATTCTCAGTGTGCAATGCTGACAAAAGGCTGGCTCCATCTTCTCTATAACCTCTGATTAGGTAGGTGTAGACACCAGGAAGATCCCTCAGCCCTCTGCTCTCCAGGCTGAACAAGTTGAGCCCTTTCTGCCTCTTCTCTGATTTGTTGTGCTCCAGCCCAGGACCATCCTGCTGTCTCTCTACAGTTTGCCCAAGCCTTTATTGAACAAGGGAGCCTTAAAAAGACACGGCGCGCCTCACATGACCTCATGACTGACAGAGACTTCAAGGACAGATTTCCCAGCTACACTGAGGGTCAAGTGTAAAAGTGCTTTATGGGTGCAAATACAAACTGTCTTTTAACCCTGATGATGCAGCATTGCAGAAGCCTTAAGAGATCTGAAAACACAATATCAAGAGAGGAAAGTTGTTCATCAATCCCATAGGGATTTTAAGAAATGCCCTGCCTTAATAGCAAAATTCTTGTCACTTTTCACAGGCTTAAGAATCATCCTTCAGCTTTTTTAACAACTTCTGTTCTGACTTTTACCTCTGAAAAGAGGCAGCTGAAAAAATTACCAAGCTGAATGGCTTTAATGACAAAACTGTCATGCACAATTCCTTGGACCAGCTGGAACCATCAGCTATATGCTAACATAGAAAGAGCTTCAGGAAAACCTTCTCACAAAAAAAATCTCCATAGTTAAGATGCACCCTTGAAGCACACATGCATTTGCTATATTCAGAAATACACTGAAACCTGTTCCAGGCATTTTTGATTACTTACTTCTATTAGAAAAATACCTCTGCTATGGTATTTAATTATTTGATAGCCTGTGCCACAGCTCCTCTTCTTTGTTTTCTAGGATATTTTACACCAGCCTGATGGTTTGCCCCAACATTTTTCTTACAGACCTTATCCAAATCCTTAATTATTTCTGTTGGTCTCCATGACATCCTATTAAATGCTGCAATACCTTTTCTGAGATAGAAAAGAGAGGACCAAAGGGATGTATGCCTTAAATCTTACATCTTGCTTGCACAGGAAAACTAGGGGTGGGTGTTTCCTTAACAGAGATGTTTGCTTAACACCCTTAACATCCTCTCCTGAGTTATTACAGCTTATGCAGAAGGTAGGTGAGGAACTCAGATTTTCCACCGTACTGTATGGTATTTTATATTCATATCAACTAGACTGAGCTCAGTACTGTGTCATCAGCACTGATTCATACCAGTACATACCAATAGGCACCAGCTGTGGTAAAGAAGTGCTCAAACAAGCTTAGAAATACAAGGACAGCAGGGATATGATGGATTTATAAGGCCAACATAAAAAAAAGATTTTGATATATTAGTCATGTGAACCATGAATCCCTTTCTCTGCCTCATTTCGAGACCTACTGGAATGTCACTGTGTACACCTAATAATGCTGTGTCACCAAATATTATTAACTTAAGTAGTGTTCAGTCCCAGCTGAAGTCCTGTCATGACAATATGCTATTTAAACCCTGCCCTGTTCATCCTTGAAGTTTGACACAAGTAATGATTTTATTGGGCAGCGTTGAAATACATTTAAGTGGTATGGTGCAATAGTTAACATCTACCTGCACCTGGTTAACTTGTACCTGTGTGATGGTTGTTTGTGGTACTCCTGACAATGTATGATCCTATGACAATGATCTCTCCAAAGTAATTTCTTGAACAGGGCAGGATGCTGCAGGCTATCACTATAGTACTGATTTCCTAGAAGTGTGTTGTAACTCTTCAATATAAATAGCTCGTATTTTGCCATTAAGTATGCTTGTGGTTAACAACAGGCTAGCTGGTATTAAGACAGGATGTACTGTGATGCTGAGTTAACTGTCCATTACTGTCCTACATTAGAAAAACAGTACACTTGACCTACAGCTTCAGTCTTAGGGCCAAAAATACCAGTGCAGCTACTTTGAGATTTACTTGTATGAAAAGTAAAACAGTTAAAAGAGAGGTATTCCTCCAGTTACAGAAAAAGACATTAGAAAAAGACATCAAAGATAATTGTCTAAAAATTAAGTGTCATAAATTAACGTACACTGTGTCCAATCACTTGCAGAGAGAGGACTATAATTATAAACAGACCATTCCCCTGAGCCACAGCTAAACAGATCAAAACCAATCCTTTCCCCTCTGTTGTCACCACTAAAATACTTCAAAAGCCTTGGCTCTTATTGTCCCTGTGCCTGAAAGACTTTTCTTTCCACATACCTTTTGCAGCCCTGACACTCTCATCCTGCTGCCCATGTAATGCAGCCATGCTTCACTGCAGGTCAACCAGACCGTGCCACCACAGGCTTCAAACCCTTCCACAACTTATCTCTTCCTCTCCTCTACCTCTGAGTCAGCCCTGCAGCTTTGAGTGGCAGAGTTCTTTCAGTCCCACCTTCTCATTTGCCAACGGGCTCTCATCTTCCCCCACTTCATCCCCCAGAGCCTTAAGGAGCCTCGGGAAGAGTGGCAACTGCCTGTGTTCTCCTGTTATCAAACTTGGATGTTTCTTAGCAAGGTAAGTGACAACCCAAAAAGCATGCAGGAACCACTGATCCCACTTCCACCAATGAATGGGAATTATATTTGAAGGATCTGGGCCATCTGCCTAAGGAGATGTATAGCAGCTTGATCTTACTTGACAGCATTGTGTTCTGGCAGCCCTGAGGGGCTTGCAGGGGATCCCCAAGTGAGGAGGGAGTTTGGGTCTTCTGTAGAAGAGCACTTTCCTTATGGGAACTGGGGAAGCATATTCCTGTGGTGTCCTTTTCTGGCACAACCAGCTCTTGGCTCTCACATTTTTAACTGCCTACTGCAACCTCCCAAGACCTTTGCCTTCCTGCAGGCTGCTTCTGCTTCATGAAATGAATTTCTCCAAAAGCCATTACTTTGCAAAATCACATTCATATAATGCAACATCTTCCTTGCCACTGTAGATATAGTCACAGATTGTAGACATTCCCTCAATCCAAGAACATACACTGGATGGGAAGAGCCTGGTAGGGAGCAGAGCAGGCACTGCATTACAGATCTTCCAAGCTGACAATGGAAGACTCTTGTGGACTTTGCAAAGTGTCTTTGCTTTAATGATAGCATAATTTTAAATGAACCCTTTGAGGGGAATATCATGGTCAATGAAAAACTAGGGCAAATCAAAATTAATGGAAAAAATTTAAAAGTGATCTCATTTAAACAAATAATACCTTACCCTTATATAAGTAGAGAGGACCCAATCTAATTCCCATTACAATTTGACGCAATTTGAATTGCACCTTTATTTTGTGTGACCCTGCCCTTGTATCTGTTAAAGGTAGTGATGCTTCTTGGAGCCACATGATTTAGGTATGGAAATGCCTCTGAACATGGACTCTGAGAACTCAAATGCTGTTAAAAGGTAAATGAATCTTTGCAAAGCAGGAGTCATTACCCTGATGGCATGTACTCAGGTAAAAGTTGGTAATTTGACCACTACTGGGACTATTTTAGCAATGTACCCTGAAATGCCACCTGTGATCTCTGCAGGAGAGAGGATACTAAAGACTGCAGACTTTGCAGAATGCATATGAAAATAAGACCTTTTACACTTTCTTCCCACATTACATCTGCTGGAGAAAGCCTAGAGAATGCAAAGGAATGCTGGGAGATCCCATTGAACCTGTCACAACATGGATACTGGTGTTTGTTGGGGATAGAATCATGATATCATGAAATCATATGAATGAATCGTGAATTGGTGCAACAAGAGCATCTCACTCTTTGTCTAAATATGTTCATGCAGGAAGGAGTGGGGCAGATATACCCCTGCCAGGACTTCACCTCCAACTGGAGTCTGCTACCGTACTCTCTCTCCCTAAGAAATGTGGTCTCCGACTCCCACACTCCAGCCACCACACTCCATGCCAGGACTCACCAACCCCCCTGGACCTCCCTGCCCCCAGATTTCCCATGGCACTCTGCACAGCTGCTCTGTGGAGAGCAGGAAAGAGAAGGTAGGGTGTAGGGTGATGGCTCATGCCTAAAGGTATGAATGCAGAGAAACCTCTGCCACACAGCAACTACAGCAGCCTCAAGCATGAATCACCAACAAGACATTTGTACTTGGGCAGGGAAGGACATCTAGGCTTGTATACAGGCACAGCTGGAGGTAGAAGAATGTAGGAAGAAGTTCTCTCATACTGAAAAGCATATTTTTGGTGGACTAATTCTCAGAAGCAGAAGCTCTCCAAACCTCATTCCCTCCCCTGGATCTGGGCACAGGAACAAACAGGAGGATAATGTCCTCCTAGGCTGGGAGACTGGTTTATGATTTTACCTGCTTGTGCAGCTTTCAGTTTCCAAACCCTAAACCCTGAAACCTGTCTTAGGGTTTTCTAAATAAGTCTTTCTTTCAGTTTCACTACAACCTGTCTTATTTGTGAATCAAGATGAGCCACAAAGATCAAATAAGCTGTGAGTAGGCTGTTTCGACAAAGCAAAGCAAAAGACCACTCCTAATGAGGGGATACAACCTGCAATCAGCCCAGAGAGATTTGCACTCCCCAAAACCTGTGGGCAGGGGGCTTTGAAAGAAGAGTGCCCACTGGCAGAGGAGGAGACAGGGCAACAACTGATTGCTGGTCTTGGAGCAGGTTGTTCCCTCAGCAAAAGAAGCCAAATATCCCTATGAAACCAAAAGCAGACAGCTCTGAGGCCACGGATGAACTTTGAGCTGTCAGACCAAATTCCCCAAGTCATTTGTTTCAAAGAGATCTCCTGCAATGAAGTGACTGAGTGGATCTGGAAGTTTTCCTTATGGCTCAATCTCAGGCCCTCACAGAGAGCTTAGCCTTATTTAAAAGTCAGAAGAAACAAGATTAATTTCCTGCAAGCAGTCTGAACTTTGAAGGAGAGGCATTTAAGCAAGTGAAAAATGAAATAACAGGGAGAAAAAAAACCCTGTAAAATGAAAGCAATGATAAATAAATAACAGGAAAGTGTACACCCCACTTTGAATTTAATAGGCTACACCCAGCCATGAATTATTGATCAAAACCATCCATTTGCTGCAATGGGGAGTACTAGTGAAATATTAATGACTGTGCATGAGCTAATCTTAGGTTTTACTTGGTGGGAAAGTGACAAGAAGAAGTTGGAGAAGCCTGGCCACTGTTAACCCCCAGATCTGGCTGCAGCAGGAGAAGGGCGCACGCCCCTGGCTCTCCCAGGAAAGCATGCAAATCACACATCTCCAGCAGAGAATGGCAGTGACTCCCCTTGCTGAAAAGCCTGTTACCAGACAGATATGGGTCTAGAAGTGTCATTCACAGAGGCAGTTGCAATAATACTGGCTATCCTGTTTCTGGAGTTTTTTTGAACTCCCAAAAACCCAGAGTCTTGGTTACACCCTGACTGAGCCCAGAATGTGTTTCCTAGTTGTCGCGTATTTCTTTCAGGAAATACTTCATCTTTGGGATGGAAGGAAAAGTATCAAAACATGACTTTGGTGGGTCAGCTGGGCAGAGGCTTACAGGAGTAAAAAGCATGGAGAAACGGATGGAAAAAAACCCTTTTCTTTTTAGTTATATGTCACTTATTGTCACAAAACTGGGAGGAAACAAAGTACTGATTTTCGAGAATATGGATCTGGCAGGAGCTGTCTCATGGTTAACCAACTTTCTCATACACTTTCAGCCTCAATCTCACTCAGATTTTGGTGAATGAACAGTAGGTGGCTTTGATACAGTAGAAAAACAGGCTTCCCCAGGCCCCTCCCCGGCTGCTACAGGGGCACAGGGCTCCGCAGCACGCCCAGGGGCAGAGATAGAGCTGTTCTGCTGAGAGCCCAGGCGCTGCCCGTCCACTGACAGAATTTCCAGTACCTGTCTTATGCTACAAACCACGGCAGGAAAAAAACAAAGCTATTATAAATGAAACTGCTCTCCTGAAAAACAGGCAGCTTTTTGCCAAGAAAAGAATAATTCAATTTCCTTTGGATACAGATGAAAATTTGCACACAAATACCTGTAGGACTGAACAAAATGTTGTGTGCACATAGGCTCACTTGCATATGTGCCTTTTTAAATACTCTATCATTGTGTTTTGATTTTATATGTTTTTAAATGTTGGAAATTTTCGTAGGCTGTCTGCTCTGCTTTTAGCTGTTTTCTTTTATTTTTCCACTCAGATTTTTTAAAATCTGTATCCTTATATCTCTTCCTCTTTGTTTGGCATGCTTCCCTTTATTGTCTCATTTTCCCTCTGCACATTTTCTTTTTTTTTGTTCCTTCTCCATCTACCTCTTGTAATTTCCTCACTCCTTTACTCCTACCTTAGCAGTTTCTGCTTGCTTGCTCTCAAGCACTGAAGCCAGTGTTCTTCATAATATGTCTACAGGTATTCAGCTCAAAATCCCCACTTCTGTTTTGCAGCCTCTCTTGTGCATTTTCCAAGCCTGGAGACCAATGGGCCAAAATTTTGAACAGAAACTGCTGCTCAGAAACCCTTACAAGCAGTTAGTAGTTCCCTGTCAGGAGGGGAAGTTTACATCCCCCAGGAGGAACTTGCTGAGTTTCTACAGCACATCTGAAAAAAAATATTTTCCCCCACACTGCCACAGTGAGGGGAGGGTGGTTTCCAGCCTTGCCATGGTTGTGTTTGCAGAGCCAGTCGTGCGTCTGGAACTGCTTCAGGGGGACCTGTCACCTTCCTGCAAGTGAAGGATGAAAGCCAGCACTAGGTTGTCTGTGCCCTGTGGTGGGTGTCAGCCTTTCACTCGGAACATGTCCTGCATCAACTGAAGCTGTAGGAAAACAAAAAACAAATTGCATGGGTTTTCTTTGGTGTAGACATTAGTACGGAGATCATACACAGGAGGTATCTCTCTACCTGAAAGGAGGTTGTAGCCAGATTAGGGTCAATCTCTTCTCCCAAGTAACAAGTGGAAATGACCTCAGGTTGTGCCAGGGGAGGTTTAGATTGGATGTTAGGCAAAATTTCTACCACCAAAGGGTTGTGAGGCACTGGAACAGGCTGCTCAGGGAAGTGTTTGAGACACCATCCCTGGAGGTATTTAAAGTGTGTAGATGGGGTGCTTTGTGACGTGGTTTAGTGAACTTGACAGTGCTTGTTTTACTGTTGGACTTAATCTGAGTCTTTTCCAACCTAAAGGATTCTGTGATTCTATGATTTGAGTCAGGCTTTTCTCAAACAAATCCAAGAAATTCTTTCTTCTGAGGCAGAGCTTCCATACACATATAAACTAATAAAT
Source organism: Manacus vitellinus (assembly GCF_001715985.3). Lineage (NCBI taxonomy): Eukaryota > Metazoa > Chordata > Aves > Passeriformes > Pipridae > Manacus > Manacus vitellinus. The sequence continues at coordinate 30,134,729 of NW_021940208.1, forward strand.
ACGAGAGGAGAAAGCTTGGGAAGGGGGAGACATTTCTGCCCCTCTCTGCTGTTAGGAATCACAAACATGGATTACAGCTGTCCCCACAAAAACCCAGTTATCCTTCCTTCATGTTTTCAGTATCACCATTGCTTATCTCAAGTAAGCAAAACCAGACTTTTCCTTGCTTTTTGGTTTCTTTTTTTTCATCTTTCTGGTCAAACACCTTCCTCTCCTACTGGCTGGCATTGATAGTTCTTGGAAGCTCAGCTGAGATAAGGCTAGAAGAGATGTCAATACACCCTACAAGGCAACTGAAGGGTATTCATCCAAAGGCATGTTACTATTCTTGAAGTCTCTATAAAGCAGTATCTGGGCTTTGACAGTAACAGTGCCAAGACACACATGAGCAAAAGTTTGAGGCAGCCTGAACAAGTTTTAGCAAACAATGTATTTAGCAGCTGGCTAAAATATAGCCAGGAAGACCCTTGATATTGGAATAGTAGTTAAGTTAGAAAATCCCATGGAAGGCATGTGCTGTAAAAGAAAAAAAACAGACTTTAATTTTGCTCACTGCTAAAAGTAAAAGATTTTTGAGGGAGCACAGAGGGATGGAAGATCCACCACTTGAAAGCAAGTACTGACAGTGAAGTGTCAGATGCTTATCAGGTGGCATGAGTTTGCTCACACAGATGCTGCTTGTGTTGCTACCTGTGGGTATCATACAGGAGCTGCCTGCACTGCTAGGGAACAGGCAGAGCACATCCACAGACAAGCAGAGGAGTTTCTTGTTCCTGCATCCTCACTTCTCTGCTCCATTTTCTGTGCTGCTGTAGTCAATGCACACTGAAAGCTAATGAGGCAAAGTCAGCAGGTGTGTTTTCAAATGTCAGAGGACCCAATAGAGACCCTAAATGACTGTTCTTGAAAAGGAGAACAAAGCAAGAGGCACAGAGGAAACTGAAATGTTAAACAATTCAGTAGCAAAGAAAAACTCCACAGCCATATTGATCTTGTGTATGTGTGTTTGTTGGTAATGTCAGGAATTTAGAAACCAAGGCCTTCCAGGAGAAAAACCCTGTGCTAAACCAAGTGACACACACACTGGTCACTTCACCTTCTTTGCTCTCACAAATCATGCAAAAAGAACAAAGTCTTCTAGAGAGCTGCCCAAAAAATCCCCTGCAGAAACAGCATAAGGATCAGTAGTGTGTAGCCCTATTCAACTCTGCATCCCACCAAATAAATGCACAGACCAAGGCATCTTTGCAGGTCACCCCCAAGTCGACAGTGAGGTCCATTTTCCCAGGCACTCACTGACCACTAGGGAGCAAGTGCGCGCCACTCATCCACGAAACCAAAACCCCAAAAGGGACAGTTTCATTAGCCCTACTCCCAGCTGGCTTTGCTGCCCAATTTCAATCCCTTATTGTATAGCTGAGCCAATGAGCAGCATGGCTTTGGAGATGATCTTGGGCAGATCTGTTTAGCCCGTTCTTGGATATTTATCAACGCTTCACACAGTGAATAGCAAACTCCATCAACTGTGAGTTCAGCTACTCCCAAACACCAGGGACTTAGACCCCTGAACACAAGATGAAGGAAATCTCTGCAGATGATACCACTGGCCAGCTTATGCCATGACTGGAAGCAAGCAACTGGTCTGTATGAACAACTGAGGCATGGCCAGCAGTCCCACTGTCCCTCCCCTGGCCAGGCAGCTGAAGCTGTGCCAAGGACAAGACATAAGCATGCAGGGAGCCTGCGGCTGGGATTGCCCCAGTGAGCTAGTGCCTGCCCTGTGGCAGCAGGAGGGAAGAGGGAAAGCAGGTGCTCCATGGACAGGAAGCAGAGGTAATCAGACCAGCTTCCCAAATAGCTGAAAGCCACTCATGGAAGCATATTCTCTGCTTTGGTGTCCTCTGTATGCCCCATTCAGGTTAACTGAGGGTGCACAGAGGAGGGATAGGCATGAGGATTAACATCTGAGCAGTAGGATTTCTTGGTGTACTGTCAGTATGAGATGATTTCCTTCTGCAGCTCCAACACTCCACAGTGCTGGTGGCATTTTGCATGCTTCATGGATGCGAGGGCTGAGCCAAAGAGGCTGCATTGTACATCCTCTGTAGATCTCCACAGGCAAGAGTACCTACACATCCACCCAGGGGCTGCCAGTCCCATTCTGCTGGGCATGTTCCCACTGAAGCACCTGGCAAGCACTGCCATGGGCAATATGTACAGACTGGCTATGGAGTCCACCCCAAAACTTGGGATCAGGTACACTAAGCTATGCTGCTGCTCAAGGATGAAAATGGCCTCAGTTACTGTGAAGTGCTGACCAGAAACCATCCTCTCTGGCACATCAAGTTTGCATAGGGGAATGTGTAATGTAACCAAGAATTTTTTTTCCCAGAATGCTCCCGGATGTTCAGCTTTCTTTTCTTCACATCTTTGTGTCTTCTTTTTTCCTAAGTCTGGCTTCTACAAAAGTTCCTGGACCCTCCAGGCACTGTGGTTCCAGGAATTGAAGAAAGAGGGGAAGAAAGTAAGTTTCCCCAAAGGTCTTGCACTCTGACAGACGACAGAGAGAGAAGTAAGAGAAACCAGACATAAGAGACAGACAGAAAGATGGTTTGCTCTACCACCATAATTCAGAAAGTTGCAAAGGTGGGGGAGAAGAAAGGAGCATCCTCAGGTTTTTCTTTCAAACCCCTTTGTTAGCCAGGGCTGAAGGTCAGGCACACAGGAGAAGTGAAATGAGATGGAAATAAAAGATTAGCACAAATCATCAAGTAGCTCAAGGGAAAGAGGGTTCAGTGTCAGAGTAGCAGGAGCAGTCTGCCTGCTGCTTAAACTTGCTTTTGCTCATTTAATGCTCCTTCAGGCATTTTTATGTCTTTTCCCACATAGTGAATTATGGGCTTCACATGAGCAGCAATGAGTGTCTGACATGACAGTAACTCTAAATCCTTTTCTAAGTATTACTGTGGAAAGTATCTAAGTTTCAGGTTTGACTAAATATGTTCTTCAGCTCTTCACAGCACTATATATTACATGACTGAGTAGTGTGTAATGAAATATCCATTTTAGCTGTCAGAAACACTGGGCAGACAAACTATAGAAGAGCCAGGCAAAGATCTCACGCTGAACAAAATCCCACCAATTGGCCTGGTTCCCCTCCCTCCTATGCACGTGAGCTGCTCCTGCAACTGCATCAGGAGGAGGAAGAAAAACTGTGTGGTGGCTCTGATGGCCTGCAACAATCCCCTACAAACCAGTCTTCTCCTGCTTCCTTTCTCAGAGAAGTAAGATCCACCATGCTCCTGTGCAGCACACAAATACTGCAATGCACTCTCAACTGCACCATGCAGAACCTGGCTTGAAAATCATATTTAAACAAGGGTTCACAACTGCCTTTGTAGTAGATTTAGTTCATCCTGTTTACATTTCCACAGTAGTTTCAGCTGTATGTTGTAATCTCTGTTTCCTCCATTGCTGAAGAGCTCTTAACTTTCATTTTAAAAGTAAGTGCACTTCCCTTTCTGTGAGATTTCAGCACTGTGGGCTTTCTCTGCTTAAAGCCCAGGGACACCTTTGGCAAGTGCATTTCTGGCCATGGCACATGAGGACAGCTGGCATATAAACCAGGATGCTATTGTTACTCTATGCCTAAGGGTTTGTTCCAGCAATGAGTGCAAGAGATGTTGATTTATGAATAAGAAAGAAATTACTGTACATTTCCTAAGATCCCATGCACTAGCTGCTTTGCATCCCCCTCACAAAACTTTGTGGTCTCCCTTCCTTCCCGGCACACATTGCATTCTCAAACCACAACTTTTACTGAAGGACATATTTTCAGCAGGTCTTCCTACCTGCCCCTGAAAAATGTCAGAATTTAAGCAAAGGCTGTATTATTTTGGCATGCATCAAAAGAAGTGTTGATGGAGGTGATGTTCCCCCTCTTCTCTGCTGTTATGAGACCCCACCTGGAGTGCTACATCCAGCTTTGGAGCTGGGACCCCAATATAAGAAGGACATGAACCTGCAGGAACAAATCCAGAGGAGGGTAATGAAGATGATCAGAGGGCTGAAGCACCTCTCCTACTAAGACAGGCTCCAGGGAGACCTTCTAACAGCCTTCCAGCATCTAAAGGGGCCTACAAGATAGCTAGAAAATTTTCACAAGGGCATGCTTTAAGCTGAAAGATGACAGGTTTAGATTAGATATTAGGAAGAAAGTAATTACTGTGAGGGTGGTCAGGCACTGCAACAGGTTGCCCAGAGAAGTTGTGGATGCCCCACTCCTGGAAGCGTTCAAGAACAGTTTGAATGGTGCTTTGAGCAACCCGGCCTAGTGGAAGGTGTCCCTGTCTATGGCAGGGGGGCTGGAACTAGATGATCTTTAAATGTCCCTTCCAACCCAAACCATTCCATGATTCTGTCCATAATTTCTGTGACAACATCATTGCATGGATTCTGTGCACCTGGGCCAACACAAGAGTGCCCTCAAATCCCACAGCAAGAAAGTCTCTGAGAGGAAGGATAAGAGGACAAATACATGACAGACACATGGTAGTCACATACCTCTCTTGCAGATACATGGTGGTCACATACCTCTCTTGCAGCTACTAGGATTTTTGGTCACCATTGGTTGCATAAACCCATTTAGCTCTGTGCATGGAGACAATGAAGGCAGAGTATTGCAAAAATTCTGTGATTCTGAGAAATAATTGAGTCTATTTAAAGAAGTCTAGCACAACCAAGCTGCTGCTGACTAATGTATTCTACTTCTCTTTTTAAAAAAAAAAAAAAAAGAAAAAGGACATATATATAACATATTTGTCTGAAAGAGCTCTCCCACAGTCTCAAATAGTGGTCTAATCATTGGATGATTGTTCCTCTTCTGACCTTCTGCTTGTCTATGTCGGACATGTAATTCTGAAAGTAGATGTTGATGAAGACTGGACGTTGGGATGCAAATAAGAACTGCAAGCTGGGCATTTACAGCTTTGCAGGAGGGGCTGCCAATAGTGGTTATGTGAAAACCAGTGTAAAACACCAGTCCTTATCTAAGGGCTGCTTTTGAAAAATTGTTTTCTCACCTATGTGTGTAGCATTCACACAAAATTACTGGGGCTCACTGGTATATCACAGCATTAAGACTGTACTGCCTTTCTAACAGAATGAATGCCCAAAATGAAAAGAAGGAAGGGCAAGGGTGTTATTTGCTTTTAAAAAATTTATTAATACTAACAAATATTTTGATTCCTTCTGATACTAGAAACCGGATGTAAAAAAGTGTCAGTTACCCTGTTACTTACAGGAGATTGGAGGTGGATCTAAAGGATCTCTGGTAAGGACATTTTCCCTCTCTGATTGACTACAAATCTCTTTCTCATTTTCTGGGAAGTATCTCTCCTTTGGTATCTCTTTTATGACCTAGCAATCTCTTTTTGAGGCAAACAGACAATACAAGAACTGTGTTTGCAATATAAGAATAAAGAAACTGATTACTGCCCCATTGTGTTAAATATTTACAATTGTCAAGAAGCAAAATGTGGAAAATAACATTTTGTCTTGGAGGACTTTTTTATTTATTTGGCCCAAATGCCCTGTGCATACTGACAACACCTCCATTACTACCCAAAACCCAACAACTTTTGCAAATATCAGGCTTCCTACTGACATGCATATTCGAAGACAACTTCTCTTTAAAGATTTTATGGTTGATGATATTCTGAGATGCACTCTTCATGAGCACGGGAGGCCTTCAGTGGCTGACGACCACACCTCATCAGGAAGGGAGTAGTATGATATTTCTTTTTCTTCCCCATTGTCCCCTGGCACCATCTATCCATACGATTCTATGTTATTACTGCACCACTCCATAGGCAGCAGATGCCCCCAGGCTTATCAATTGATGGCACCTGAGGTATCCCCCACCAGGCAAAGGGGAGCCTATTCCCACACTCAGAGATGATTTCTTTACAGGGGCAACCCCATCAGCCACCTTGACAAGAAATTTGGCTTTGGGTACCTGGTGAGTGGGATGCTTTCCTCTAATTCTTGGCCTTTTAAGCAAGAGGAGCTTATCCAAGCTAGGAGTTATTCTGCCTAGCCTTACAACAGAGCAGTTAGTAAAGGCCCCTCCTGATGAGCTGGGTCCAAGAAAAGAGCTGTTAGGAGAAACTAAGGAGTTTTTTTAAGAACATCAAACTATTTCATTTTAATTCATAGGCAAAAATAAATGCACTGATGCTGCTCATTGTGTGTTCCTTTTCATGCTTCCTATGTTAATCGCAGTTCTGACTGACTTTGCTCATTAAAGCCAAGCTGATCAAGTCATTAACATGCAAATGACCTCACTGTGCCAGAAAGTGTAATTCAAGCTATTTCTGCTTATTTTGTGTTTTTTCTCACTCCAAGCAGAACCAGGTGAAATCTGAGATTCTAGAATGTCTGGATTTCTTAAACTGCATAATCTGAAATCTGAGTTTTACTTTGAAAACTCTGACCTGGATACACAGGTGAAAACACTGAAGAGTGAAATCATGATGCTCACATGTACATAAAGGCAGCAAACATATGGGGAGGGCAAGAGAAATCACTTCTTTACCGAATGTCAGGCAAGCAAGAATTGTATAGGAAATAAAAGGACAAAAGTACTAGAAAAGTTTGCTGACAGTTGGTACAGATGCTTTTGAATTTCAAAGTAGGGTAAAAGATGTATAGTTAGAAATTTTGATTTATGGCATAAATTATTTATTTTCTTGTAAGTGCAAAGAAGCATTTGTCTGTAAGATACACTGAAATCTCATCTCTGGAGTTCTTCCCATAAGCAAAAGAAAAATTACATTAGCAACTTCCTAGAGTTAATCATTCAGGAACTTTTCTGTATAAAAATCAGAGAATGTTCTCATGTTTCTTCAATTAATCATGAAACAAAGAAGTTGCTTCTAAAGATACTATTTTTAGGTATGTTTTCAGTGATTCCATTTGAAACTTCTGCTTCAGAGCAGACACTAGGGTTTGTTTCCTTGTTAATTAACATGATGACCAGATAAAACTATTAAAAAAAAAAAAAAAAAAGACAGTAACTGGCTTTTTTTCGGATTTTTTCCCACTCTATTCCTCTCTTACTCAGTACACTGGCTCTCTTTTACCAGTACACACAAGACAATGAAACTTTTTTGTTTTATTTTTCTGCCCTGAGAGGGATAGGCAATGCAATCCCAATGTGGCAACAAGCATTTCTAAAAAGTTAACAAAACTGCTTTCATTTCAATACTAGGCAACAAAACAGCATGGTGACAAGACCTATAATGAGGAAAAAAAATCCACTATGATAAGAAATATGGTTATTTCTGTCTAGAGGAACAAAAACATTTTGTAAAGTCCCCAGTTCTCTGAAATAAATATTTTTTACTGCTGCATTTACAGTGCTTTATCTTTGGGGAAATCAGTTCCAGAACTATGCTGACCTCCTTTTCCAGAAGCTTTTGGACTTTCTGATTTAAGTGTGATGTAAATGGCACTTGCTGCTGCACCATTGTCCCAGATGCACTTTGACACTACAGTTTTAACCATGCTTTTCCATCTTGTGTTACACAGTTTAAATAGACTGTGTATATGTTGGTTGGATGGGAACTCTGGAGTTCACCTACCTAAATCTCATATTCAGTGGATTACATGAAAATTCAATGCTATGAGGAAGGAAACTTTCCTGATGTAAAAGCATGCTTACTTAGCTCATACATATGAGTGTTCCCAGCTAAAACAGTCCACTTTCTGCAGGAAAAGGGCTTGCAAGAGCAAAATGAAATGTGTTGACCTTCTTCTGAGATTTTCTTTAATGAAAAAAGCCTGCAAAACAACTTCGGTGGCTTCCTGAAACAGTAGTAGTCAAGGGCATACATTCACAATCTATTAAAGGTCTACTAGCACTAAAATATCACAACAGGAAAGGAAGAGTAAATTTGAAGGTTCAGTAATGAAAACTAAGAAAATTACACAAATTTTAAACTAGGGAAATATGTTAAACATTTATTCAGAGTAAAATCCTAGGAAAAAGAAGTATAAGGATGATCAAAATATAAACAGATTAAATATGACTAGAGTAGATTAAAAAACAAATCAGGCTTATTCAGAATGCAGATTAAGTGGGCTGCTTTCTTCCCATGAGAAATAAAAGGACTAGTGGTCTTCCTTTGAGAAGGAAATGAGTGCACGGAAAATACTAAGGTTCAAGTCACTAGGTAAAGGAGAAAGGAAATGAGGAAGCCTACAGACTGTAGACATTTACATGGGGAATATTCCCCTCCCTAACACTGAACATCCAATTCAGACTTTTAAGCCTGCAGGCAGTGGGACCAACTTCAGGGCTCTTGAGAGATGTCTGAGTCAGGGGCTCTGCTCACAGGCAGCTCAGGGAAAGTCCGAAAAAAGCAAAATACTGAGAGAAAAGAAGTAGATGTTTTCTTTGCAGAGTCCATGATCAATTTAGAAATCTATCCCTCAAGTCCAACTTAAAATACTACTACCAATTTGTGAATCTTCCAGTTGTGTGCTCCCTATGCTGACAATACTAAAGGTCATTAGGAGGACTAGCAGCATTTCTTCTTCATGATATTCACTCTATTTGGTAACCCACACTGTTACAGGTGGTACTTATTCCATCCATTACTCAAAACTGAAACATGGATTCTCTAATAACAAGGAAGAGACTATAATTTCTGATGAATTATTGTATTTTCCTGAGAAAAACCTGCAGGTTATCTATAAAATATATAAATACATACATAAATAAATAAGTCTGGTAATTTAGTAGTAGTACAGGTTACATACGTGCATGCAAAGAGCAAAAGACATTTGGCTCTGATTTTCTCCCTTTGATCTCCCAGCATGTGCTCCCACAAAACCCTGTCCATGGTTCCTCACTGCTCCTTTCTCTGACTTTGAATGGATGATCAGAGGGCATGAGCTTTCTGAGGGCTTATTCTTTAGCAAAGGCTACCTGAAGTGTGAGTTGCACATGGGAAAATTGAGGAATTGCAGGTCTGTCATAGATATGATGATGGGATGTGAGGGAGAAAGCATTAGCAGTGTGGAAGCAGTGCATGATGTGGTAGTGTGGTAAAGAAAGTCTCATCTGAGTTTCATCTTATTTTCTAACTCAGGAATAACATGTATAGCATACTCCATTGTTGGACTGCCACTATTGCTGACCTTCTCACTCACAATTAGTACATCTTAACTATTGTTAAAGGAACAGAAGTGATAATTTTGGAAGCAGCTAATGGAAGCATCATCCCACCATAACCCAAAACAGATCTCTGATGGAGATCAGTGGCAGACACTGCCGGGGACCTGGGCCATAGACTCTCCCATGTGTCTTGTCACACCATCCAGCTGCTCTCATGGCCCCTGCCATCACAGTGGGAAGGGTCTGGAAGAGAAAATGGAAAATGGCTCCTTTCCCACCAGGTAAAACTCACACAAGCCCTTTGAGTGAGTTTTAAGCACAGCTTTTGTAATTGTCTTTTATGCTGAAACAAAAAAAGACAGGCCTTGATCTTGCAAACACAAAGGCCACTTTATTCCTCTCACCTGAAAAAAAGAAAAAAACCAATCCCACTGCAGCTTGCAAAGTTTTGCCAGAAATACCTATAAGAGGAAAATTTCATCCTCCTTGTAAAATACAGAATGGAAAACTTCCTCAGGAGGGGAAGCCTGAGTCACATTCTTGTATTCGATGAGTAGAATTTTCAGTCTGGGATCCACATACTCCCTTAGCTCTGGTCCATACAGACACTCAGACACAGCTGCAGAGCCAGGAGTCAGCACTGCAGGAAAGCCTTCCCCTTCTGTCCCTGACAGTGGGAACCAGGCAGGACTTGGCCAAGCCTGAGCCCAAACCCAAACCTGATCAAGCCCAAGCCCAGACCTGGCCAAGCCCAAGATCAAGGACCATTATCTGCTGTACCTGGGCTGACCCAATGTCCCACCTATCAAATGCTTGGCTTCCTGCATGTTGGTGAAACTAATAACCCTGCTTGAGTCACTCCTCTGGTGAAGGAAAATTTAAAATTAGGCAAGGGTTTGTCAGATTATCCCTACTGCCAGTCATAACATTCTACATATATCTCCAAGGGAATTCTGCAACCCAGTATTTCGCTGCCAATGGCAGGAACACATACAAAACATTTCAGCAGGGAGATTCTGGTATCCTGTGGGTATCCTCCTAGCCTTCCTCAGGGTGTCATCTTCACTGCATACGCCTACATATGACCAAGGGACTTGGGAGTGTGTCTGGGCTCCCAGATTTGGATGTTCACTCTGGCTGTACCCTAACTCCAAACACAAAGGCAAGCACGAACACCCCCATTCCACCTCCCACAGAAAGGCATGCTAGGACGGGCAGTAAGGTTTCCTGCCAGCCCTGAGCACCACACACTGAGGGGCTGCACCATGGTGCTGACACAACCATTACAAAGATGGTGACACCAGTGGTCCTGCCTAAAAGAACTCACAGCCTAACGGGGGAAAGCTGCAGTTTCATGTGGCAAACACGTAACATGTATTTGTTTGCTGTGACATTTTGCTTTGAATCTCGCACTGCTAAGCACAAAAGCCAATGATAAAATAAATCACTCGGACACAGTATTGATTCTTGAACGATGATTACATAAAAAAAAAAGTAAATGCTTTGGTGTGTTACATAAATAATTCCCCTCTGGCATCTATTATGCATGTTGCGACCATACCTTTAATTTCATTTACGCAGCTTTTTTTGAGGAAAGACATCCAAATTTTTGCCTCAGCCTATTCCACTCACTTTACACAGTGAAGTACATGCAAAGGAAGAGGAGAAGCAGAGAAAAGAGAGGGAAATTGATTGCTGCCAGCCTGGTAGGGAAACGTTAACCTTGCAGGCAGGAGACAAACAGCAGAGTCATCTGCAACATGCAAACCAGCTTCTTCATTTCCATAGTGAGGCAAAGGAAATGTCCTTCAGAAATTTGTGAACTATTACTGTTATAAAGAAGTTGTCTTTAGTGGGATCCTGTGTACAAAAACTAATTTAAAAATAAATACTAAGATTAAATGTATCAGCTAAGCAGTTTCTGACAGAGAAAACTATTCTGGGTGGTTGGTGTTCATGTAACACAGATGCAGACTACTCATCAGTCCCTAAATGCAACCTGAAGAGAACATTTTCGGCTACCAGAGATGCTAAAACTGCCTCCACTTCAGTATCCCGCCCTCTCCAATCCCTCTCCTATCCTATATTTCTAAGTCATGCTCAAAAGACTTTGTCTCCAGAGAAGATTTCTATCACACTTGATCAAACGGGGCTTGTTCGAATCAGGACTGCGGTGTCGGGCCTATTTCTCAAAGTAATTCTATTTCCGAGGTTAATTTGAAGAGGTTTGGCGCAGCTCGACCCAGTTTGCACGAAGAAGCACCAGCTTTACAACTACTACCCCATCCAGTACAGCCAGCGGCACTGCTGCGGCAGGGCAGAGCTTGAAACCAGGAGCAGGGAGCACCGCGTCCACCCCTCCGATCCTTCCCGAGAACGGCTCCGCACCCGCGCCCGCGTTCTCAGTCACGCACCGCTCCCCGCGCCCCGTGCCATCCCCGGCTGGATCGCCGCCGGCACTCCTGCACCGCTCCCCGCAGCGGAAAGAGTCACCGCCGGGACTCCCACACTGCTCCCCCCGGTCCCGCACCTCGAAAGGTCACTGCCGGCACTCTGGCACGGCTCCCCTCGGTCCCGCAGGGAGAAGGCTCGCTGCCGGGATTCCCGCATCCCTCCCCCTAGTCCCGCAGAGGAGACAGTCACCGCTCGCCTGGTGTCCTCTCTCCCCGGGCTCTCCCTGGCGGGCGGCGGGGGATCCGTTTAATCGTGACTTTAATTTTAATCTTTTTTTCCGTAAGCACAGAGTGGAAAATAACAATAACAACAATAACAATAACAACAACAACAATAACTGTAATAATGATGATGATGACGATGATAAATCCACCATCATCATTTCCTCCACCTGTCAATGACAATTACAGAGAATAGTTACCAGCGAGGAGCGGCGCAGCAACAGGCGATGCCGGCAAGCGGGAGGTGGGCGCGCTCGCGCGCTGCCGCAGCCCCTCCGCCCGCTCCCACCGGCGCCGCCGCCGCCGTGCCCCGTCCGTCCCCCGTGTGGGCACGCCCCAGGACACGCCCCTCCACCGGGACTCTTGTGGTACGCTGGACAGTCACTGTATTGCTCAATGAAATACGTATTTTAAGGGTACCTCTGTAACGAGTTCTGCTCTAAGCCGAAACACAGAACAGATGCTTCTTCCCCAGCAGTGTTAACGTGGTTTTGATACTGTGCAGCAGAAAGTTCCTGATATTTGGCCATGGTTAGAGTAGAATACAACTTTATCCAGGTTTCTTTGGATTCACATCTGAAGTCTCTCTTTGCCACTGTCCCTCTTCATGATATGTTTGTTGTGAATCAGTTCCCACTCCCACTCCCCCGCCTTCAGACCCTGACTTTGGTCTTCTTGCACAGCAAGGAGAATTGGCAGGGTTCATCACAGACACACCCTTCCTTTGCTCCTGTATCCTTCACCAGGTTGAATTTCCTCACTACTAGCTTCCTTCTTCCCTTCTGCAGCACTGATAAGTCTCGCTGGCTCAACTGTCTGGAGCCTTGAACTAGATTACACCTACAGTAGTGACTACAGCCATATTTTTGCGGCCACAGCCTTTATACTTCTGTGTTCTGCTTTCATTTTTATTTTTTTTCTAGAAACTCACCAAATATAATGGTCAATTTTATCTCATGAGAAAATTGTATTCCCTCTCCCTTTGACTTGCTTTTATCCTCCTTTCTGTCTCCTGTAGCTTGTACAACTCTACTTTTCTTCACTTCCAGAAGCACTAGGGTTTCTTGTCTGTGTGGCATTTACTCCACTCCCCCCCCACTGAGACTCCTGCTTTTCTTTTTATCAGTCTTGCTCATCTCCATAACTTCAGGTCTCCTCTTATGCTTTCACCACCTTCCCTGTCTGTGAGTCAATCGAACATGCTGTGTATACTCACTATGAGGAATTCTTTTACTCCACTTCCACCCTAGGCCTTCGTTTCTTTCCAATCTGCTCTTCTGCCAGGAATTTTGCAGGCACTGCTCCTCAAGGCAGTGATAATTTCTTCTTAACCAAGTCTGTGAACATTTCTCTACATCTTTGATCTGTCAACCAGTTTCAATAGAGGTTACCTATAAATGAGAGAAAACAAGAAGACTTACCTTTAAATGTGTGCCCTAAACAGGTGTGTACTCTATGTCTTGTTTTTTATCGATGTTGGAAGGAGGCCCAGAGGTTGCCCAGAAGGGTTGTGGTGTCTTCACCTTTGGGTACAGCTCTGAGCTGTCTGCTCAGACCTCATAGTCAACCCTGCTGTGAGCAGGAGGTTGGACTAGACACATCCTGGGGTATCTTCCAAGAATGCAATGATCCATGAAGCAGGTGCCAGAACCCTTATCTTGAAGAGTAAAAGACTGGAAAGTTAAGATGCAGTGTATCACCAGAGAAGTACAAACATGGTTTATAGAGCATTTTGTTCCTGTTCTTCAAACTCAGCTTCTTTGGCTTTTTAAGAAGCCGTGCATTGGAGGAGGGAGGACAGTTATTGTTGCTGTTATTGGGTTGTTTCATGTTTGGTTGGTTTTTTTTTTAATATCATATATATTATATACAAAATATATAATATATAATATATTTTATATATATTATATATAATATACATATTATATATATAATATATATTATATATTCTTCCTCCTATACCTCCAGTTTATTGCAAGGTTACTGTCCCCAGCCTCTGGTTAACATTGTGTCGTGGTATCTTGTCTTGTTGCAATATTTACCCATTTACTCAAGCTCATCATGGTTATAGTTGAACTCCAGGCTTCCTTTTCAATCTTCCCCTGTTTCTCCCATTCTCCAACCACTTGTTTAATTGCCGTTCAAGTCCACTAGGTAAGTTTCAAATCTGAATTCATTTCTGCTTATAGGCTTCAGGACTGTCTTAGTTTTTTTTCATCACAGTTTTATATAATGCTACACTTCATTTAAATTAATCTTTTCCACATGAAAAATTGCACCAAAGTCTCAACTTTATCTACTTTCAAATTAAATTACTGAAAAAAAATTTTTCCTGGAGATGTCCTTACTTCTAACTGTGTGTGACAATTTTCTTAACTTTGTAAATCTTTCTGTGAGCATTAGCTTCCTGATGGCACTTTCATTTTCTCTTCAGTCACTTTCACCAGTGCTTTCCCTTTTCTGTTGTCTTTCTGATTTCCAGTTCTTTAGGACTGAGTCTTTATACTGTGTGATGTCTTATATGTATTTAGCCCTACAAGGAAAAAAATATATGACCAACAATCTCTGCAATTTAGGATGTAGACAATCTTGAAAACTACTGTGAATCAGAGTTTTGCTAAAATTGGCTACTATTCAGAGGATTTCTGAAACCAAATCAGGGAGTCTTTGATTAAAATCAGTGCCATTGTATGCATTCATAAACTAATAGAAAACTAGAAAGAAGTATAAATTTGCTACTTGCAGACTCGGCCTTTTACAAGGGTTAACAGTTGCTCTTATTAAATCTATTTATCCAGCAAAAAACTGTTTCTCAGAAACTTTCAGAGCTTTCATGGTTGACATGAGGCATTTCTGTATTTTACTGTTCCTCCTTTGGCTCAGAGATTAAATACCCTAATTGCCTCACCTTTTGTGACAGAGGTCATAGAATTATAAAATCCTAGAATCATAGAATATCCTGAGTTGGGAAGGACCCACAAGGATCATCAAAATCCAACTCATGGTGCTGCACAGGACCATCCCAAGTGCTGAAAAACATTCTTTAACGAAAGCATTTGAAGTCAATAGAATAGGCCTTTTTTGTGTTCGTGTGTGTGTCACTGTTTTATTTCCTGAAACAGTAATGATAAAATAGGAAAACTGTTGAATCAGTCAGTAAGAGAACCAATGCCCTTTTTGGCCACTTCTTATGTTTTGTGACTTTAATAATCTGATTTATTTAAGCAGACATTTATAGCTCAGCACCTTAAACTAGAGATGATTATTTCTTTTGTTTTGCACTGTAAGATTTTTTCTGATTTTTGAAATATCTTCAATCATCCATCAGGAACAAAGGGTAAGCAGGAAATGGTTGAGCAACCAAAACCATTTCACAGACCTGCCTCCTAAGCTACTGTCTAAACTGTTTATGCCAAGGGAGAATGTTGAGAAAGGTAAACTGCACAAAGACAGTTCCTGAAGTGCATGGGTAAAAATTCCATGTGTTCTCTAAAATTAACATAGAAGAAGACAGATTGGCAGTTAAGTTACTAGTGCAAAGCAGTGTGAATGAGACTGCAGTATGACCCACATGACCTGCATCTTTTTGGGATGCTCTTCTTTTAAACAGGGAAAGAGTCTTCTGGGTAGGTCCTGGAAGCTGAGTCTTCCACCTATCAGATTTGAATACTACCCACTGGATAACAGAGGCATTCCCCCTAGCTCATCAAAAAATATGAGAGATAACATGGAAAACTGCTGGCATCAAGAAAAATTAAATTAGATCACGTGGAGTCAGACCACAGGGGAAGTGAGATACAACCCGGATTCAGAAAAAATGAAAAAAATTATGTTTGGGCAGATGGTCCTGCTCTTCTCAGAATATACATCCCTGTGAAAAGACAAATTTTGGCTTATATTATTTTACACTCATCAGGGGTTTCTAATTAAAACAAAGGACTTGCCATGCAGTACGCTTCAGAAATAACCAGGCCATTTGTGTGCCTATATATGTGAATGAAAAGATCTTTCCAGTTTATATAAAGTATCTATTGATTAAATATTTAAGGACTAACCTTTAAAAATAAATGTGCAAAACAATAACATGATCTGTAATCAAAACATTTTTAACCTAAGTAATACAAAAACAAGACGGAAACTAGGCACCACTCCTTAAAACAGATCTGTAGAAAAGAACTCTAGCATATGCACAGTTTCACTGACTTCTGTCAACATCATCAAGCCCCAGAATCTGCTGCAGAAGAACAGCATACAGAAAACTTACAATGTTTTTTCTCAGATCAGCACAGTAGAACAAAGTTGCAGCATGAAAAAAAATGCTGCCACTTTGAACTGAGATAAAGAGACCAAATCAAGTTTTGGTTTTTAATCCATTTAGCTTCTGTAATTCTATAGAAGTATTTAAATAGCTAAAACTCCTCAATATTCAAATAGTCAATAAAACAGGCAAAGAGAAACAAAATAAATTTAAATAATTTTTATTATGTTTGAGAGAAATGGTAATTTGAATTTTCATTTTGTTAGAATACTGTCATACTATATTTCTTATCATCACTATGTAATATTAAATTAGAAAGAATAACAATAATATATTAAAAGTAATACCTTTATAACAGTATGAAAAATAGTAGAGAAAATTCAGTAAGAGAAGTGAGGTTAAAAAGTCAGATAATACAATTATTGTTCCTTTGATACTATTAAGCCCGTCTGAATATTAGTTTAAAAGGCTGGTAAAATCTGCTTCTGTAGAATACAGTTCCAGTCTGGTGCTGCCCAAACAGATGTAAATATTTCTGGCTCACTACCAGAGCTGTGTTTCAATGATTTAAACAATTTTAAAAATTATAGGTAAACCTTGTATCCTGAAACAAAGTTCTGTTGTGATGGCTCTTGTTGCACTAGTACTTATTAGTGATGAATGCTATTTATAGATTGCGTATTTGTACAGTAAACATGACAAAAATCTAAGAGCTCACTTTAAAGTTTGTTTAAGGATCATTTTCTCCAAATGTGACTATCAGACCTGAAAGATATTTATACAGCAGCATGCCCATTGATCAGTAAGCAACACTTTATCAACGGCAATTCCATCATTTTGGTGGATGGAATTGTTTTGTGCTTCATGAAGTGTGAGACTGAAACATAAGAGCAGAAGCCCTGGGCTAGAAAAAAAAAATAATGTCATGTGGTCTAAGTGTCTTTTCCTCACAGGGGAGTGTAGAAAGTGAGGATGTTACGAAATGAAGTTGATTGAAAAGGCAGCAGAAATGTCGTGGGGGTGGACTGTGCCCAGCTGAAGGTTGAAAGCTGTCAGTCACTGGGGTGGGTCAAGAAAACCAAGGAGGCAAGCCAATAGCCCCAGCTTTCTTTGAGAACTGAGTTGTAGCAGAGAGCTATAAAGAGTGACTTCTCCCTCAGAAGGACCCTGGAAACAAATCTCCCTAGCAAAAGGTACAGAGCACAAACCTTGTGGAATTAAACAGGCTGAATGAAGGATAATATACTAAGAATTTTTTTGTTGATAAAAATGTTCAGAACTAACTGACTGCTGGCTGCAGTACTGTTCTGGGGACCAGCTAAGGAATCAATGGTCCTCCAGAATGAGGTCTTTGGAGCTAGCCCTGATAGAAGTATCCAAAATCCAATTTTAATGTGAGGTGTATGAAATGAACCTTTGATACATTTAGTTTCCGTGGCACAGTTTTGGTAGGAAGGGTGTCTTCTGTGAGAAGCTGCCAGAAGCCTCCCCTATGTCCAACAGAGTCAATGCCAGCTGGCTCCAGGATGGACCTGCCAATGGCCAGAGCTGAGCCCGTCAGCTATAGTGGTAGCACCTGTGGGATAGGAGATTTAAGAAAGGAAAAAATGTTATTGCACAGAAGCAATCTTATCCAGAGATGAAATGACTGAGAATACCTGAGAGAAACAGCCCTGCAGACACCAAGGTCAGTGAAGAAGGAGGAGGAGGAGGTGATCCAGGTGCTGGAACACAGATTCCCCTACAGCCTGTGGTGAAGACCATGGTGAGACAGCTGTGCTCCTGCAGCCTATGGGAAGTTCTCATGTCAGAGGTGTGTGTGGAGAACTCCCATGGGAGAGACCCACGCTGGAGCAGGGGAAGAGTGCAAAGAGACCCAAGGAGGAAGGAGCATCAGAGACAATGTGCCAACTGACCACAATCCCCATTCTCCATCCTCCTGCGTCACTGAGGGGGATGACAAGTCAAGTTAAGCCCAGAAAGGCAAGTGTAAGGGGAAGATGTTTTAAGATTTTGCTTTAGTTCTCATTACTCTACTCTGATTCAATTGGTAATAAATTCGGGTAATTTCCCCAGGTCGAATCTGTTTTCCCCATGATGCTAACTGGTGAATGATCTCTCCCTGTCCTTATCTCAACCCACAAGAGTGTCATTATACTTTGCCTCCCTGTCTAGCTCAGGGGAATGGCAGAGCAGTTTTGGTGGGCACCTGGCATACAGCCAGGGTCAACCCACCACAGTGGTGTAGGACACTAGGGCTCAGTGCCAACTGTTGCATTAAGGATATAAAAATCTAGCAGAAAATAAAGCCCCTTGAACTCCAGCTGGTCCTCAAAGATCAGAGGGGCTCGGTGTGGCTGGGCTTAATTTCTGATTATAGCAAATTTAGCACTACCAGCCTGGTCAAATTCAATAAGAACTTGTATGATCCAGATTCAAAAATAGGGCAGTTTATTGAAGCAACAGGAAAGCAGGTTCAGAATTGTTGGTGGTAAATGCACTGAGTGTTAATATTTGTCGCTACTGAAGGTATAGTAACAGAGGTCTATTAGCAACCTATATATACTAAATACATGTATAATATATCTGCTCCAACACAGTTGAAGGTGCAAAGCTCACCTCAGCATCCCTTCAGGGAGGAGAAACACTGTCCATTGACCAATCCAGAGCAGGCAGATGTTCTTCTCCTCTTTTCTCCTTTTTTTTTTTTAGTCACAAAACTCCCCTTGTCTCATAATATAATTTTACCCTTTCTTGACAAGGTAGAACAAACACTTTCTATAAGTGGGGTTTTGATGACTGTGGTCATACATGTAAGGCCTGTTAACTTTTCATTTGCATTCTTAGAGGGGGGAAAGTTTATACGCAAATTTGGCTTAATGAGGGTCTTGGTTAATTTTGGTCAGAATTTACAGTCAACACAAGAGGTAGAATAAACACTTTGATCATCCTCCACATGCTGACATGACAGTAAAGGCTGTCTGAGCTTCACCAGAGAATCTGTGCATGCATCCTTGTCTCCTTAACAGACCAGATCTGAAACAAGGCTTGTAACACACAGTGAAGGAAGAGTGAGGCCAATGGACGGTACAGTGGTGTGAGTGCTCTTTGTGTCTCACTGCAACAACATCAGTCTGTGAGGCCTCTGCTTTACTCCAGATATTGTCCCATTGTTAGCCCTTGCTTGACCCAGGTTCAAGGTAAGCTAGGGGCCCAGGGCATCTTTGTCACAATCAGCCTCATCAATTCTTTATAGATTTAAGGCACGTCTGACAGTGTGACCCATTACCCACCCCATGACCACAGTCACACAAGCAACACCTATAGAAGGCATCAGAAATTCTGTGAAGCTGCCTGTGACTGAAATTCTGTGAAGTGCCTGATCCTACAGTCACTGTTGAGACAATTTTTATAAGCTGATTTCCTTGTTCCTTTCACAGTCTGACCACAACTGACTTCACTTTTGTCATTGTACTTCAAACACACCCCTTCCATGGTGCTTTTTTCATACGGAATCTGCCCAAGTTGCCTTTCCCATTCGGTAGGATTAGCATGAGGTTTAAGTGATACAGGGAACACTATAGAGCACACAGGGCAACAATCACTGAAAGAGCCTCACCTACTTCTCAGGTGAAAGATCACATTGCATTGGCACATGGCTCCTTGCAAATGGATTGAAGATCCCTAAAGAGGGACTTGTCAGTGATACAAATGGCTGTATTTCACACATAGTAGAACAAACACTGCTCATTCATTCTTCATTAAACTCACAAGGCGTCTCTGAAAACCTGCCCTTTCTGTCCTGCTCTTCTACTATCCAGCTCTTCTACTGCATACTTCACATAATTCAAAACAGTGTGTAGTGAACTGCATTTGAGTTGAAAAAAAAAAGACTAACGTATTTTGCAATTGGCAGCACTGAGATGCTTAGTCTTAATTGCTGGTGCATTTTCTCTGAACAAGAAAAATCCATATAGGGCATGGAGAATTTGTAACACAATCTTTTCCTCAAAAACGATGCCAGAGCATGCCTCATTATAAACGTCTTTTTTCCTCTTGTTTTCAGCAGGAGGGATTTTTGGACAGTATCTAACTAGGGCAATAAAGGGCACAAATTATGAAAATAGAAGAGTCTGGCAGTGCTCAAGGGCAAGTCAAGCAGACAGATGCTTCCTGCAGCAATGAGCACATATTCCACAGTCCCTTGAAAATCCAGCCTAAAGATACGCACCAGTCTGTTTGTCAGATTTACCACAGTCAAACACAAATCCAGCTCAAAGAACTATTTCTTCAGACTCAGTTGCAGCCTGGCAATACACAAACTGTCCACGTTTGTTCTTGCCTTGTATGTTTCCAACACAGATATGCCTATCTCCTTAATCAGGGTAGTAACCATGGACAAACACTGTTCCAGACCAAAGCTACAGGTTTGCCTGACCTAAGGAGAGGTTTGATTCTCTCTGAAGCCAGTTTCCTGACAGTGAAAATGGAGCAGAATGATGATAGATAGTTCCCAGGTCTAGTTATAAGAATAACAACCCTGCATATTTGGTCTTCACCAGGCATAAACGCCTGGTGAAATTCCACTTTCACAATAGGTGTAGTGCTGAGCAAGTGACATGAAAATTATCCAGAATGCATCAGGAAGAAGATGAGACACAGTAAAGGTACAAAGGAAATGGCAAAAGAAGGTGAGACAAAAGCAAGGAGAAATAAACAATGGAGAACTTAAGGCAAGGGTACTACAGAAAAAAGCATGTAAATCAGTTATCCCACAGCTACAATAATATTAAGTTTTAAATCATTAATATTTAGTTTTAAATAATTCTAAGCACTTCTATTTCATGCAGTGACAGCCTAAGAACTACAAGATGATTTTTCAAGGTTACAGTTCCAAAAGATCCTTTGAATGAAAGCTGCTATTGACTCTTAAACACAACATGAGTAATGCATCTTTAAAGGATATACCTGAAGGCTAAAAGCAATTTTCTGCTACAAGAAGTGACACAACATTTCCACTTGGGACCTAGAGATCAGTTTTTCCCCAAACTGTCTTGTTCATACTACATCTCTTGACTGTTTCACAGCTACCATCACCTGTGTGTCTGCATGGGATTTTCATTTTTGCAGGCAATGGTTTTCATCTTTCGAATCACATGTAGATTGTAGTATACACAAAGAAAGATTTTCATTTGGATTTTTAATTTTCATGAAATATAGACATTGCTGTCTTACTCTGACTATAGTCATCTGTTACTACCTGGTACTTCAGCACTGAAGCATTGCTTTTCCTGCAAAATGGATGCCAGGAATCTAAGAAAATTCTAAACTCCAATGAAGTATATAAATTCTCTTTCATTATATTAATCTTGATTGTTTGCATTCATCTACCTACTTATTATAACTTAAATTTTATTGGAACACTTAGATTTAGATTTGATATTACTAGAGGTATTAATAAGTAATGTATGTTATATTGGTATACTTTATTGTATATCTGTCATGAAAAGGATTGTCTGGTTTACACAGAACTAGATGCCAGATTATATACACTAACATGCATTTGAAATGATATGTGACAATAGTTAAATATTATCTCAGCATCTACCTAGTTTGAGACAGTGTATGTAATAATAATAATAATAATTTTAATATGCATAAGCAGTGCTCTCCTATCAGAGTTTGTATAAAATTTCCTAGGTTAGAAATGAAAGAAAGAATTTAATAAAAGAGCAACAAACTGAAAAATAATTTCTCTGCCTGGGCTCTGGAGATGTTTTGGATTGCATGTTTGGATGGTTTGGATCCTCTCTAGGGGATGACTATAGTCCCGAATTTGACTAGGCTTCTTGAGTGAATATATTCAATATGCCTTCAGAAGGTTACAGAGGGAAGTCTAACACAGTTGGAACAACGTGGGAGAGTGGGATAAAAAGAAAATGCAAGCCAAAAATGACAGAGTTTAGAGACAACCACAGAACTGGGCCACTTATTTCATCACACAATTAGGAAAGCCTGAACCAAGGCACTGACAAGAGAGACATGACCTTGCTGCTCTCAATGACTGCAGGTGTAGAGCTTGTGTGTCAGTGTCTGTGCTCTATTTCATATTGGTTCCCTCATCATCTACATTGCAAAAGTATTCATTCATCTCCAGTTTTTCTTGGTGGGAGCAAACAGCTTCCTCTAAAAAAAAACTCTACTGTAGTGCTGTGGGTGGTTCATGCAGATGCCCAGCCTACAAAGGAGAACAGACAAGATTGCACATGACTTGTCCCCTTTTTCCATATTAATTGAATGATTTAGGGCTTGTCATCCTCTACCCTCTTGTATGTTATTGTACACACTATAGGCTTCAAGAAGTGTCCTCACTTTATTTTAGACTCTCTAATCCAAAAAAAATTCCTACCTTGCAGAATAATACTTATGCATGAAAGCAGAGAGAACACTGGTGGATGAGCTGAGTGGGTACTGGTGAATTAGAGACTGAACATGACCCAGCAATATATGCTGGCAGCCCAGAAAGCCAGCTGTATCCTGGACTGCATCAAAAGCATCATGGAAAGCAAGTTGAGGGAGGTGATTCTGCCCCTCGAAGTCCACTCTCCTAAGACCCCAAGTGGAGTACTGAGTCCAGCTTTGGTCACGCCCAAAATAAGAAGGACACAGGCCTGGAGCAGGTCCAGAGGAGGCTATGAAGATGATCAGAGAAATGGAACATCTCTCCTATAAGGAACAGCTGAGAGAGTTGGGATTGTTCATCCTGGAGAAGAGAAGGCTCCGGGGAGACCTTATAGTTTATAGCCTTCCAGTACATCAAGGGTCTTACAGGAAAGATGGGAACAAACTTTTTAGCAGGGCCTGTTGCAATAGCACAAGTGGTAATGGTTTCAAACTAAAAGAAGGCAGATTTAGATTAGATATAAGGAAGAAATTTCTTACGATGGTTTCCCCTGATCAGGCCCAGGACTGTGTCAGCCTGGGTAAAGGTTATCCTTGGATGACTTAGAGTTGTAGATGCAGGCTGGAAGGGAGTTTTGGAGGTCATCTTCTCCAAACCCTGTCTCAGAGTAGCACCGGTTTAGACCTTCAGTTGTCTCCCTCAGGGCTCTTGACCTAAGGAGATAAACCAGTATTTTTCAAACTTTTAAAAAATGCGATCCTCCCCCTCCACCTTTCTGACTCATCATCTGTGTGCACCCAATTATATAAGACCATAAAAATTAGAAAAGTGACTTAAATTAAGGTCCTTCTACCAGTCAAACCCCTTTTTCGAAAATCTTCACTACTCCTTTTGTGACCTGAGCTGCAGAGCTGGACTAGATGATCTCCAGAGGTCCCCTTCAGCCTAAATTATTCTGACTCTACAATTCTCTGTTGTGTTTCTAATTCATCATTCTGTTTTCTTTCTTTTAGGTTGTTTTTATTAGAAAATCTCTAGTGTCTGGATGCTGCCTATAATGACATTAGCTTCATTCCTAATGACATCAAGAACCTCATGTATATAAACAACATAAAATGAAAATAGATCCGTACATCAAAATATTGTGGACCACACTTGGATATTAATTGTGTCACTGAATACATTGGGAAGATTCACTCTCCCTCCCTCTTCTTAATCCCGTCCTATGTGAAGGTCTCATTTAAACAAAAACAGTAGATGATAATTGCACATCAGAAATATCTGTGGGTAGTGTAGAGCCAGCCACTTTTTGCAAGCATCTTGTTGATAGCTGTAAGTTGAATATCCCCATGCAAAACATGATAATTCCCTCATTTGAGCCATACATGTCCACATACTCCTGATTTGTATCAAAAGGAAAGAGAAACTGTATTTCTAAACCATGTGTAGTTATTTTCAAACAGTGCGAAGTGCTGGTGAGATAAGAATTAAAATGGGAACCCACCAAATAGAAACTGTAGAAAAGGAATTATCCATGCACGAGATAGTGTTGCTCTTTGTTGACCTTAGTGTTGATGTTGTCTCTGCACAGGTCTAATGCATTCAGATACACACACCCCTGTCCCTCTAGATAACCCAGGTATTTAAATTATCATTAGAAAAGCCTTGTACGTACAGTTGTGTCTAGAATGTAAAGTGCCCTGTGAGAAACACATAGCATTTTTTATATACATACCAGCTTGGTTTATTAATTCATCAAACGGGACTTAGGACATTATATAACTGTGGTCAAGTTGACTGTGGATGTAGTGTGAAGAGCCTGTAAATGCCTAGTGGTCCCTAAAACTACTGAAAAACTGTAATGTCTGAACACTGAAGAGAACCAGCTCTCTGCTTTGCCATCTGGGATTTTGAATCTTCCACTAAAATCCTCAGAATGGAAAATAACTTCATACATCCCTTGTTCTGAAAGAAGAGATTCAGAATTAGCTTCAGAAGCTCACTTGTCTGGCTGCCCTTTGCTTCTCCAGAAATAATCTGAAGGAAAGATATCTACAGAACACAGAAGACAGTAAAAAAATTGGATGAGTAATACAGTAGTACGTCCCGTTTCCTTGCTCCCTCCCCTAAGGAATATCGTGAGCAAGAAATATTCATAGATGGCCCCTAATCAGTAACTGTACAAGTATTTGGAGAGTGGAAGTTCATAACTGGTCAACTCTTTCACATGAAATTAATGTTGATCAAAGCCTGCTATTATATTATATGGGGTACATCATGGTTTCCAGCCAGCTATGCTCAGTTCAGATTCTGAGTGTAGCTGAATGAATGTGAAATTACTTTTAAGGGAGATTCATTAGGCATGCAAATATTTTCTTGTATCTATGGTTCCTAGGACTTTACACCGCCACCTGTCCTCCAGCTTCATGTTGTGGTTATGCATCAAACCAATCTGTTTGGAAGGGCGATTGACCTGAAGCTCCTGTCTGAGACAAAAATTATATCAGCTCCATTTCTGGGAATTGCAGAATCATTTTCTTCCCTCTGCCTTCACCTCATTCCACTGTACAGTTCATCTTTCTATTTTTGATGTATCTGTCTGCTTCTTCCCCATGGGAGCCACGCAGACTGTGCATTAAGACTAGAGTAATTACTTCTTTGCAATGGTGTGGGCCTCTGCTAAAGTGGAGCTGAAGAAGTTTAAGCACCTTCTCCAGTGATGAACCACAGTAATTTTGAGGCCAGCTAATTTCTTTAATCTGCATTTATGAGTGAGGAGGTTGAGTTGCTGCAGCTGTGGATATAATCTTAAAAGGATGATGCGAAGTTTTTGTCCCAGTTTCTTCCCCAATGTAGTTTTACTGTCTGTGATTGCTGCAGTAGACCTTGGTATGGCAAAGCACTTTGGCTCATCTGACATTACAGGAACATACTTCAAGTTGGAAGACTTCCCCTTTGTTTCCATGCTTACCCATCATTATTCCACAGAAACCTCATGTCCAGTACTTTGTGGAAAGTGATCCGAATTGCAGCAGAGGAACTCTGAACAGGATAAAATAGTCAAGATATAGGAGATCTCATGTTATGTTACGTTACTCTGTTGGACAACCTAAGACTCAGCTGGAGTGATGAGATCAGTACTTTCAGCCCTGAATGGCCTGTTTCATATCAAAGAGTATGTAGTTGTGTCAGAATGAAAGGCAGACTCAGCCCTATGTAAAATCAATGAAGTTACGTGCTGACCCTGTGCTTCCTCCAGTGTTACCCGGAGAGGGATCAAATTCTTTCTCTCTGCTAGCATTATGCCATTTTACATCATAAGACTTGACATTGCTTTAAAAAAAAAAAAAAAGAATAAATTTATTCCTGGACTACAAATTACATATAGGACCTATTTGTTAAAACCACAACATTTTTGCAAGCTATAGAAGGTCTTGTAAATAAATCTTGGTATTTCTTGTAAATACATTTCTTTTTTGCTATGGAAAATAAAACGTATTTTTAGTGAGTGGTGGTCCCCAAATCTGAAATGCCTCATGTTTTTTTTAAACACAAAATCCCCAAACAAATGAAACCCCACTGCCTAAGTGACTTGATGACAAAGACAGTCTGCAACAAAACTGGAATCAGAGCTCCAGTTTCTGACTTGTTACCCCTTAACCACAGTACTGCTCAATAAGTGCTTAGTTGATGCTTCGTACTGTTTCCCACATAGTACAATTACTGGTGATACAATATACAAACACAGCGAAACTCAATTTTAAAAAATAAAAACTGCAACCCCTGATTTTATTTTAATTCATTTAACAAGACAGATAACAGAATTATTAAGTGTGGCAGATTTTCATATTTTTTGGTTAAATTACAAAAATTCAGCATTTTTTCACAGCTACAGTTGAAGAGTTTTTGTTCTCATCTCTGTAACAAACATTGTACTTTTGCCTATTCCAAAGCAAACATTTCCTATATTGAAGGATTTTTATCACAGATCTGTAATAGACTTTGGACCCTGATGCACTGAAGCCAGTGCCTGAGATTTCCCTGGTTGTGGAATACCCACAACTACAACCTGGACAGAACAGGAGAAGGGGACTTTCCAGTATGGCCCTGTGGGACTGTCCCAAGCCTGGTGTTTTCACAACCTTCATTTGGAAGTGCCTTGGATTTGTTGTGTGTCTTAAGAGCCACTCCATATTGTTTGACTTGAGGATGGAAAGTCTGCAAACAGCTTTTCACAGATGTTGTATATACAGCACTATAAAGGCAGGTGAGACTGTGAGGCAGAGGAGGAAAATGCTGAGGGAGAGATGAAAAACTATTGACACAGGTCTTCTTTGTATCCAAGCACTCCTATGGGCAGATGGACACCTGTGCCCCAGTGACAGAAACACAGCATTTGTCACAAAATAATTGCTGGATAAATTGCATCAGTAGCATCAAGGACAGAGCCCAACACACAGGCCTCCTGCTTCTGTGAGCATTGAGCCGCAAAGGCAGGTGCCTTCTGCTCACTTCTTGCTCCAGCCCTATGAATATTGCATGCCTGATGACAGCTATGTAGCTGGAGTAGCCCCCCCTCTCTCTCTCCCCACCACTGCTTCTTCTTTCCACAGCATATATTATTCCTATAGACTTATGACTGGTGAGCTCTCCTGCAACAAAGTTATAAGTAGTGAAACTGCCTCAGTCTCAGAAGGAATGCTTTTCACCTCCCGGTAAGTGCTCCAACCTCTGCTCAGTTGGGCAGTTTCCTTTCTCCCTTCCTCCTCATCAATCTCAAGTGAACTCAATGTTGTCCTTATGTGTTTTCTACAGAACAGTAACCCATCTATGCATGCAGCAGTGAGTTTTCAAGTGCCTCAGGCAGCTACAAGGAGAATTTAGGTGCCTGTGGACAAAGGCCAAGCCAGGGATGCTGCTATGCTTCACTCTGTTAATACATCTGAAATCATGTTTCTGTGGAGCTGAAGGATGGAAGTAACTTTGTGACTCTTTCTTCATTTGCTATACTAATCATAGTGAAAAACTCAACTACTCATTTCTGCTGGGATTTTAACTGAGGTCAGTTAATCTCTGTACAAGTACCCAGGTACAGGATGCCAGAAATGGGAATAGACATCAATGGGGACTGGGAGTGAAACTAGAGACATTTAAATGTAGAAGCAGAAATGGATGTTGCAGAAAGAGAACTGAAAGAAGGAATTCAGAGGTTAAGCAAAACTCATGGACATTACAGTGAAGAGGGAAGATCTGAAGAAGTTTATGCAAATGATAATAAGCATTATTCAAACACAGAAAACAGGGCAATGTGTCACTTGCGTAAAGATTGCCACTGGCTAAGTGTTAAAGCTTCACATACAGAGGAGAAAATTCATCTAGACACCACAGCAGTTTCACTGCCTACCATGGAGCAGGTAGTCTGAACAACCACTCCATCATTTTGAGAGGAGCAGGAAAGGAAAAGGTCCATGGTTAAGAAGGAAGAGAGATTTTTCTTTTTCTTCAAAGTTGTTTGGGACTGATATATTCCAGAAGATTTGTGCACACTGTAGAGCCCATGGCTGAAATTCAAAAATAATCCACGAACTAGCAAGATGCCCAGCAAAATTAACAGCAACCTTTGGCTTTCCCTCACCTGTTCCTGGCTGCTTATGGTGAGGAAAATGAACTCTGACACTGGAGAGTACTGTAGGTGCTTCTGCAAGGCAAGATGCAGGCATAGATAAACATGGATACATGTGACCTCCTGTGCTCTGGGCTCAAAGCTGTCTGGCAGAGGAGGAGCTGTGAGCTGCAGTTACATTGTCTTCCATGCAAATTTATAGTAGTAGTAGTAGTAGTAGCAGCAGCAGCATCTCAAGTGCAGCACTCCTTTACTCTCTGGCTTCCAAGTGAGAGCTGGGCTGTGCCAGACATGGAAGACCATTCCTCCATGTCTTCCAAAGAAAAAATGTTCCCTAATATTGAGCTAGCTGCTAGGAACATCTAAGGATAACTTTAAGCAATTTGTTCCCAGAACTAATTAATAGGAAGTGTTTTCAGACTGAAAGAGCTACAAATGCATTTAGGATTTCTGGCCCAGATTCTCAGCCTATCTGCCAGGCTCCAGGGGCAGAGGGATGTACTTTGCATTGCTAACCTGGCAGCAGCAGAGAGAGTTGGCATTCAGTGTATCTTTCAGAAAACATGAATAATAAAAGGAGTCAAGGGAATATAGGAATAGAAGTGGGCAAGCTTGGAGAAGTGAGAATGAGGTGCCAGAGCTGGATGCAAACACACAGCGCAGTTGTGTTCCGCAGCCACTAAAACTGCTGGGAGTGTGGGCATTGCTTCCCGGGGGATGAACCTGTGCTCATCCCAGCTTGGGGTGGCTCTGCAGACGCACCTTTGGAACAGAGAGCAGCACGAACGCAGCAATACAGCTTTGTTGAGCTCAGCAGTCTGCGTTCTTCCCCCGGTTCCGGGCAGGATTTACAGTTTATGTGGCTACGGCCACAGCGAGGTGTGTTTGCCCAGAAGGTGGTGTCCCAGCCATTCCTGTACCCTCCCTACGCTGCAGCACAGAAACCCACCTGAGCTGCGTACAACCAGCCCCCTCTAGTGGCACTTGTCTCGTGAAGTTCTGATATTTTGTGAAACTGGGCTGGGATTTTTGTTTATTTATACATACAGCATGGTGTGACGAGATAGTGACATCGAATTACAGATTCACAGGGGTTTAAACTGTTTGACTCGCCTACACTCTCTCTTACCCTGCAGAGCAAGGTATATGGAGCAAGTAACCTTCTGAAGTACCTGTGATGGAGTGAAATGAAAATTATGATCAAACTGTTTAAATGTGAACAAAGCTTCTGATTGAGAATACACAGCTTTTAAGTTCAACACTAATGCTTCTATCATCTCCTCTGTGAAATTCTTCAAACCTCATTTGCTTTCCTCTTCATCCAGACCACTTCCAAACACACCTTTAAATGTAAAGCTAGTGTTAGAGGAGATCCACCCCCTAAAACTACACTTGAGCATTTTACTAGCAGTATTTATTGCAGTGTAACTTAAGGTATCTGACCCACATTCTGGACCATAGGCATCATATTTTACATGTGATGGGCTACATACAGAGCTCATGCTTACACAATTCCTCAGAGGAATGGAAAAGATTAAAATTACAGCCAGTTTGTGCTGGGGACCCAAGTCTGATCTTCCCACTAACTCAGGATTTTGAAATTATGTACTCCGGAGGCAGAGGATGAAGCTTTGGTGAAGTAAGAAGTTTATTCTTCTCTTGTTTTATCAGAAAACCAGTAAATACATAATTCTGACTTTCACATTTTGTTTAGATAGTGCAGAAATTACTTATTACTGGGTGATCAATACACAGCATTCTTGCTTCTCAAATGTAACCTGATTTGAGACAAGATGTAATTTAGCCGAAGTTAATACTGGCATTTTTTGATGGTTTTGCATTGGGCCCTGCTCCTACAAACACGTGTGTGTGTGCGTGCGTGTGTGTGTGTGTGTGCGTGTGTGCATGTGCATGTGAAAGGAGGTGTGTGTGGACATACCTGTACAGGCAAGCAGGGTTAGAGGAGAAGGAACCTTTTTGCTGAAAGTCCTTTATCAATTCACTTCCCTGGTCAGCTGGAACGTGGCTTAAGGTTGCAGGTAATAAGGATGGTGTAGCAAGACACCCAAGAGCTCTTCCCTTGCATACAGAGGATAAGGTAGCTGTGAGAGACATATACCCATGCACTGATTTTGCACAGCCAGTGGGGAGGTTTTGGGCCACAGATAATAACTGACTGCATGGCCTCTCCCATTGCTTTCAGGGGAAAAGCCAATGATTGAGGACTGTGTACTGCCTCTCTTGGCCATGTGGCTACACCTGTGGCATTTTGTACCTGTAAAATACAGACTAGGCCAACACATCGGGATGGTTGATGGACCAGCTGGAGCATGAGCTGCGGTTGCCTAGTCCATTCTGGAGTGTTCCCTCCTCCCAGGAAGCAACATTTCCTGCAGCCGGATTCTGAGTTAGGCAAGCACAGGAAAGATGTGTGTGCAGGGGGTGTGAAGTGAAGCTTACAACAGGAAAAACTGCAATCATCTGTCCTTAACAGCACTGGGCTGTTGCCCCATCAGACCTACAAAACTCCTGAGAGACTTGCTCCTGCTGTTCTGAGTATTTGCTTTTCACTCTTATCTGCTCCCCGCTTTGTCTTCTCGCTGAGCTGAGCACACTTGGTTATTCCTGTCATCCACAACAGCCCCATCTCCTGTGCCATCTACACTGTCTCCTGAAGTCCAACTGAGCAAGCATCTTGCACCTCTCACAAGAGGAAAACTGAGGTTTCTGCTCTATTGATGAAGGCTTTGGGAAAGGGAGGTGAACAGATACAAGTCACTGCTCTCCTCATTCTTCCTGCTTGTGAAATGTGCCAAAATCCCATTGGGGGTCAAGGCACATCTTTCTGATCAACATACGAAACACACCCCTCTTCATTCCTTTCTTGCCCCTCATCTTGGCTTAGGGCAAAGTCCTCGGGCAGTGCACAGGGTAGAATTTCAGTAATGTCTTTCTTTTCAGTGTCCAGTTGCCTGTGACTGATATATCTACTTGCAGGCACAGAGTTGACCTTTAAAAACCAGACAGGCCACTGGGGGTTTCTACAAGCAAATTACAACCCACGCATATAACTAGAAGCTCAAGTTTATATATAAATTCCACAATTTCCTGCAGGGCCAATGCATAAACTACCACATGGTGGGTGATACACCATGCCTAAGCATCTTGTTTGAGTGGCACCTTCAGCTCTCAGCCTCAGCGCAACCCTGGAACCTCTTTCTCACTCTGTGACTCACAGGTGTCAAATGCTGTAGCACTACACATCCTAGTACAAATCCCCCTTCTTGCTTCATTCTGATGCATGCTTAGCAGAGAGGAGGGAGGGGACAACTATTTATATGCAAAAAGCAGAAAGTGTCTGGGTCAGCTCTTATTTCACCATGATAGAAACAGAAATTATTAAGTTTCAGCAACTTTCCTTTTGTTTCTCCTTCCCCTGACTCGGGCAGAACCCTGGAGAGAAGCCAATTTTCATTAGACAGGTTTTTGTACACATTCTTGGTCAGAGAGGATGAGTTAGTGGCAAACAGTAAATACCAGCTGCCCCCCATCCTTGAATGAGTAGTGCTGGAAATGATCTATGGCACAGCACAGTGACAGAACCAGCACGTAGGTTCTATGCCATCTGCTGTCAAATTTGGATGGTAGGTTTTGTTTGAGAAATCTGCCCTAAGGCACTGTTTCAGTATTTCTTTTCCTGATAAGACCTGGTGCACATAAAAGACTGTCAGCACCTATGGATTTTTTGACATTGCAAACAGCATCCTAAGGACACCCAGACACTATGGCAGATGTGGTCACAGCCCACGTGTGATTTTTTCATGACACACAGTAAATGCCATTTCTAGAACTAGAGCATGTGTGACTCTCTGGATTATAAAAAACATGAGGATTTACAATAATTTTTTTTTCTGGGACAAAAGTATGTGCTTGTGTTCTGTCCTCAAGAGGATGCAGGAAACAAAAGTGTGAGCTAGTTCATTCTTACACAATTAGAAAGAGCTTTGGTCCTCTAAGCTTGACTGGAATTCTGAATTCCTTGGACTAGGAAGTTATGTATGTGAAGAAAGGTCATTGGGAAATAGTCATAGTTTAGATGTTGAAAGATGTTTCAGGTTTCACTGGCAGTCAGGTCAAGTTGGAAATAAGGATGAGTGGTGAAAAGGTACCTGGTAGAGAGCAGTGGGGATTTCAGTCATGAAGAGAAGTGAAAGGTCTTAGTAATAGTCAAAAGCTAATACATGTGATATGTGCTGGAAAATTAGAGTTCTTTGGGTCGCTCCTCTGGAGGTAGAACAGGAAGAGAGTAGGAGAGTACTTGGGACGGTGATAAATGCCCAGGTGAGACAGTGGCCGGAGGCAATAATCTTGCCAGCACCAAGGTGCACCTTCTTGGCAGGTAAGGTGAGAAGGAAGGAATGCTGAAAGCTCCAGACAAGCACTTGTGGCAGGTGCTAGAGGAAGAGGGGAGGAAATGCAGAGAAAAAAGGTGTGACTGGGGAAGCTATGAACCCCTGGGAAACTAGGAGTGAACAGTGTGTCTGCGGGAACCCAGAGAGGAAAGGATGGGGTAGGATGGTCTGAAGAGCTTCCCCATGGGAAGACCCAAAAAGACAAAAATGTAAGGAAAATTGCTGGGAAAATATGAGAGCAATGTCATCATGTTCCTTTGGTGAGCACTCAGCACAGTGCTGAGACAAGACCACCATGAAGGCAGGCCCTGAGTCCAGCGTCAAAGGCTAGATCAAGACCCGGTAGACAGTCTGTTTGTGGATATCCCCATCTTGTAAGCGGGAGCAACTGAAAGATTGACTTGGGGAAGCATCTTGGCCATCCCCAGCCAGTATGTGCTGGAGCAGCAGTTGTGCACATTTGCTGTGTGAAAGGGGAAGCAACTAGCCAGAAAGCAATTTTGAAATAGGAAGTGTGCAGGATATGCTGGTAGTTATTTCTGCTTTCCCATCAACCTGTCAAATACAGAAATCCTGAGGATTAAGATTAGGGGGGCCCAGCCTATTCAGCTCCGGCACAGACCTTGTGCCTGACTGCTGGGACTTACAGAAGAAGCCCTACTACAGCAGACACAGCACTATTCAACAAGCAGAGTGAGCTAGGCATCTTCGAAGGCAATCAGAGTGCAGTCTGGAGCAACCAGATCTCCATGTTGAGCAGACTCTGAGAAGGATGGTTGATAAGTGGTGCTGTTAACGTGTTGACTAATCAATTGATGAAACATACAAAAATCCAATTTTTCTTCACTATGGGGACCAGATGACCTCTTCATCCTTCTCTGTGCATTTCATCCTTCCTGAGAAAGTCTGTCTCCATCACTGTTGTGTCTCTCAAGCTTAGAAATGAAAGATGCTCCTCTGTTCAGTCTGCTGGTCTACATCTGGGACGTGCTTCCATCTGTACCATCATCTTCCCCAGGCCTGTTTAAGCCTCACTTCAACTGTATTTTGCTATGCACAAAATGATGCAAACACTTTTCTCCAATTACACATTATCTCATCATATTTTCCTACTTCAGTGACTTCTCAATCTTTTATTACACTTTGAAGTAGCCCTCTGGCTCTCTTTCAGTCACAGACCCACAAACATTTTTTCTAGTGTGACACAGCACAACATGCTGGCCATGTTAGTGCTGTGCTGGTACAGGAAAATGCTGGGCCAAAGCATTTTCCTGTGAGAGGAACATTGCAATTGCAGCCAGATGTTACCAGGGTCTGAGTTAGCTTAGGAACTCTTCTGTGTACAGGAGAAGCACAGATATATCCTCTGTGCTGTGTTAGCACATAAACTACTACTCACTTTCTTTTGTCTCATTCATGAAACATGTTGGAGACCTAAAAACATATCATATTCCAGTAAAACCATTCCTGCTTTAACTTAGTTTCACCTTCTGAGAACCCAGGGAGGGAGAACTTGATTTACAGTAACTGCTGGACCAAGATGAGAGCACAGTAAAATGGCTCCCAGTTCCAGGTGAGGCAAATAAATTCCCCTTTACCACCTCATGCTCCTTGATGCACAACAGCAGCACTTCAGCACTGACTTACTTTGTACTGACCACAACACTGCATTCCTTCTGATTTATGCAAGGCACTATGATCCCTTTCTTCTAGGAATTACTGCTTAGTGTTGTCTCCTAAGGCAGAACACAGGTCTTCCCAAGGACCTGACAGCACTTTTCATTTCTGCAGGCTGACAACACCTTAATGAATTTGCTTGTCTTCTTTTTTTTCCCCCAACATCTTCTTCAGTATCATCCTTAGGTTATGGAATAGCAGAAGTATTTTATTATATTATTATTTTATAAGGAGCACATCTCATAAAGAAATTTATCTGGGCTGTTAAGAGGTAAAAATGGCTTAAAAAGTGAATAAAATAGGCAGGCCTAGGAGAAGAGGGGCTGGTAACTTTGGAGATTTATGTCTTAGTTTCATTTTGCTTCTATGGACAACTGAAATGCCTTGGCTAAAAGAGCAGAGAAAGGAATCAGAGAGGAACTGCTGCTGCTGCTTGGGGAAGTAAGGCAAGTGAGATCATTTCAGATATGTGACACTGAGGTAGTGGGAGCAGCTGTCAAAAATCAGTCTAGCTCAACTTCTACAAATGTGCATTGTCCAAAGAACTACATGTGTTTTCAGATCCTGCACCATTCACAGTATCAGCAACACAGTGCTGGGACACTGGGACACAAGACAGGCTCTTGAATACAATAATGTTCCCTGCTAAAAGCTGACATTGAAAGATGCTCCACAAGCATTTTGTCCTGTTCCCTGAGTTCTCTTACAGCAAGCATGTGCCCATCATTCAGGAAGAATTTGCCATTTTCAAATCACAGGCAGACTTAAGCAAAAAACTGGAATCAAGCTGCTCAGACTAGGGCAATTCTAGGCCCGAGGAGAAGGAGACCTCTGGTCAGTGGAGTGGTGTCTGGCTTTGTTTGTTTTCCACCAGGAGGCAGGTACCACCCCAGGTCCACGGAACAAGCACTGCTACTGCAAAAATCCATGCCATGGATACAACCTGTATACTTGGATACCCAGTTACTTTGGTGCCTAAGTCACTGTCCCCTGTGAAACATGTCCAGCTTTCTAGCTAGCAGGCAGCTTTTCCTGAACCAGCCCAACTCCCTGGTGAGATTGCCTAACCCTTTAATGTCTCCTCCCATCAAAGAATTCAGAGCTTACACGTGTAGGATTTCACTTTCTGCAAAGAAGTTCACTGTAGTCATATACCTTTTCTTTCTGAAAAATAATCTTGTCTTGGATCTGCCTTATCATCTGGTTTAGCCTCAAAAATGACCATAGAGATATGCTCAGGAGGAGCACAGCATTGATCTAGGGAGCTTAGTGAGTCTCAAAACTTAATTCAAAGAACTTGGCAACATCTAAAGACATTTAGCGGGTTTGTAGCACAGAAGTCATCCCTTTCTGTCCAAGCCACTTTATCACCAAATACAGAAAGATACGTGCATGCTTTCAGTCATTATGCTATATGCTATCCTAGGATGAAAGCCATTAAGCAACTCTTACCTCAGCAACACTGAGAACACCTTGTGGCTACAGGTTTAGTCACCCATGCTTTGCTTCTCAACAGAGAAGATATTCAGGGTAAATCGCCTCAGCATGTTCCTGTGGTATCTTGTGCTGACACCAGAACAGAAGAATGTGGGTTTGGTATGACCCTCCTCCAGACACAACAGCCAAGAACCCTATCCCCTCAAATGCAGCAAATTGTGGCCTCTGTTGTTCCTTCCAACTTGGGACCAACCTGCTGGCATCTCACAACTTAGTCCTTCTTACTTTAGCTTCAGCAGCAGAACATTTTGACTAGTTTTCCTTGGTTTACAAGCGTGTTGATACTCTTAGGTCTTTCACTTTCTGTTAGCTATACAAACTCATTGAGGATCTCCTCTTGCTGCATTCTACGTTGTGGTATGTAGCAACAATTAGTCTGGATAAGCTGTACAGGCTCTACAGAGACCTGGACCAAACTGAGAGGATGTAAAGTATCAACACTTGGTGCATGAAACTCCCACTCTGACGCTCCCCCTCCTGTGCACTGCTACTGCTTATTAAGACTTGAATATTCATGAAAAGCACAGCCAGAAACCAGATCAGCTCTTCTGAATTAATGAATAGTGAAAAATATGTATTCAGTTGCCCTGCAGGTTATCCCACAGAAGGATCATTCAAGTCAACTCCTTAATAAGAACAAAATCCCGGCAGCAAGGCCTTTCATGTGATTCAGTTAACCGTGCACCCAATCTACATGAGAATTTACTCTTGTGTAACATTAAATACAGTCAGCTGCACAAGCAAGCTCTTTCTTACCCCATCTCACCCTGCACTGGTGATCTTGAGTAAGAGACGCTAATCTTGCTTCAGACCAGTAGGTAGGCAAGCTGCTTTTGGCCACAGGAAAAATAGCTTAGTGGAAGTGTTAGTGAGTTTAGTAGTATCATTACCATTAAAGTGGAGGCAAACTTACAAAGCTCCAGGTAACAGATCCTTTCCTTGCTAAAAAGTGGAGCAAGTAGGTGAGAGGAAGCACAAAGCACAAAAATGACAGCAACAAATTCAAAATATTAAAAGCATCCCATTAGAGAGATCAGAACTTTGGTATGTGCTTTACAGTTCTGGGGTTTCTCTGTTCATTGGTACTTCATAGCACAAACAAAAAATGGTTTTACAGGTTCAAGCAGCTATTCTACCTTTCTGAAGGCAAGGGCTGCTTCCTCAGCCAGTTTCATTAGAAGTAACCAATCAGGCAGGGAAAGCAAGCTGCTTTCCATTTCCAGCACTTCCCCTTTAGGCAAGGACTCAGTCTGCAAGTGTGAGGGTGGATTTAAACAGGAGCTCTCTCCTGATCACTCATTGCCTCTCCTCACATTTATAAGTGCTCTGGAAAGAAACTTCTAGAGTAGAGTACCGGGTGTAACTGGCAAGATGTTGGCAGTGAGGGACTGCATGGTGGCTTCTCTGCGAAGAGGCCAAGACTGCCCCATGCCAGACACAACTGCTTCTAGCCAGCTCTGATGGACCCACCGCAGAACACAGCCAAGCACCTCAGCCAAGATGGTGCTACCTCTAAGAGAGCGTATTTAAGAAAGGGCACGAGAAACAGCAGTACAAACACCAAGGTCAGTAAAAAAAGGAGGGGGAGGAGGTGCTCTAGGCAGCAGAACACAGATTCCCCTGCAGTCCATGGAAAGGGTCCCACTGGAGCAAACAGATACTACTTGAAGGAACTACATCTTCCTGGAGAGCCCATGCAGGAGCAGGTTTATCCTGAAAGACTGCAGTCCATGGGAAGGACCCACATTGGAGCAGGTAAACAGTGTAAGGAGGAAGGAGCAGCAGAAAGTAGCAGTTATAGCACTGACAGCAACTCCAGTTCCCCATTTCCCTGCACCATTTGGGACAGGGCATAAGGTAGAAGAGTCGGGAGTGAAGAAGAGAAGCTGAACCTGGAAAAATGGGTGGGTGAGGTAGGGGAAAATTACTGTTCTAATCTTTGCTTTTCACCACTTTACTCAATTTCTAATTGGTAATAAATTTAATTTTCCCCAATTCAAGTCTGTTTCACCCATGACAGTAGTTGGTAAGTGATATCCCTGTCTGTATCCTGACCTGTGAGCTCTTCCATCTTGTTTTCTCCCTCTGTCCTCTGGAGGAATGGGGGTGAGAGAGCAGCTGAGTGAACACCTAGCAGTAGGCCAAGGTCAACCCACCACAAGCTGCTGAATAGATCTGTTTAAAAGAAGCTTAAAATCCACTGGTTCACATTAAGCATTTGCCATAACAATCCCAGATCAGCATCTGCCTAAAACTTGTAGACAAGCCTTTTCTATTTATTGTAGAGCTTTTCAGAGAATGATTTTGTACATTACCACTTTTTCCCCATTTCCAAAATCTGACACAGATAACGATTTCGAATGCTCATTTACTATCTATACATTATTTGCAGAATTACAGAGATGAACCATTTTTCTATGAAAAAAATATAATATTAAAAATCTTACATACAAAGACAAAACATAGCAACAAAAGGCTGCCCACAGAATTAACATCCAGTCTTTCTGTCACCAGTTAGGATGAAATTCCTTTTGGGTGAGTTTTCAATGAGGATATTAAAGTTGTTGTTTGGTTTTTGTTTAGCCTTCCCCCCCCCCCCCATAAAGGAGACATGCATTAAAAACAGTAATGTCTAAAACAACATTATTTAGTTTTTAGTCATGCATTTGAAGATTTGGCTTTGAGCATCTTCTGAAGTTAGCAGTCAGAGGAATTCAGTTTCACTGAAGTACCAGTGATGGAGTTTCTGAAAGTGTCCTCCGAGCTGAGATCCGCAGACATCTGGGGCAGCCTCCAGATCTGAAGCATGCTTTGTGAAAGCATGTTTTGCACTCTGTTTATACATACAGAATAGCATTCAGGGAAAAAAAATAAAAAAAAAAAATTAAACAATAGCTGTGTTCCTTGAATGATGTTCTATCAAATACATACAAGCACAAAAGTAAACAGAAGCAGTGCAAGGCCAGGACAACAACCACCACTGCAACAATTTACAATGAATGTGGGCAAGATCTGATAAAACAGCCCTCTCTCATGCCCAGACCCAAAATAATAGCCTACCCCCGGGGGCATAATCATGTTCAGGCAAATCCCTGGTCTTGCTCTCTGAATTCACTGATGCAAAACAGCTGCCAGAGGCTGATTTTCAAAGATACACGCTGTCCACGGTTTCCAAATCCACATTCAGGTTTCCAAATATACATGCTTTCAGCGAAGCTAGTTCTCAAGGTTTAAATTAAGTCCAAACAGTTTTATGCACCAAAATTCCGCCAAGGAAGAAAGTAAAAACATTCACTCTGGAACATACCTGTGCACCTTTTACATTTGGCAGTCTGATATGGAAAGAGCAGGTCGGCGCTCTGACAGAATTCACAGATAAACCCCTTCGCTTGACAGAGCTACAACGACAGCAAAATTTAAATTTAAATCTAAGAAAAAATTATATGGGAATGGCAGCAGGGATATTCCTCATACTAGCAGCTGCAAGGACATTAAAAGCCCTAGCTTTTCCTTACCTCACAGCCATCTACATGGGAGATAGAGCTCTTCAGAATATCTTTAAGAAGGGGCAGTAACTGCCCTCGTTTGATCTTCACTAAATCATCCAGTGAGAAGAGATGCAGCCCATCTGTCAGATGGCTGGGGACCTGTTCAAATTCTTTCAGTACACTGTAAAGAGAAATGGAACCCAATTCAAGCTACAAAAAGTTGTTTTTCAAGTACATTTCAAGAATAAGCCTCTTTCACTTCTCTGGTCACACAGGAGTTATACAAGGCAAGTTCATGCTGAATCCTACCTCCCCTCCCAATCTGAGATCACTTTAACAAAAACTGGGGTTTGGGATTTAGAATAAACTGTCTGCTTTAAATGTGCATTCCTCAGGCATTGGAGTTGCCATACACAGTTATCCCAGCAATTCTTAAATAATATGTAAAGGGTTCTCTCCTACCTCAGGAACAGTAGGTAAAATCCCATATAGTATCTAATATAATAAACTAGGTTTATTTATTTTCTTTTGCAAAGAGAAAATTGATGAGTTTTATCCTATGTAAGTCACCACTGGGTGAAACTGTGCTTGTACTGAGTGGGTGAACACTGAAAATACAGCTCCTGCTTCTAAAATACCACTGATGTAGATATAGGTACAGTGAGAATTCTAATGCTTATTTCTATAATGGAATCACAGGTGGTTGATCAGAAGAGAGACATAAAATTACATTTCTTCTTAATTTTGGTGACTAACACATAATTGATGCATAAAAGAGGCTTATATCAAAGAGAGAACAGAACCTACTTACAAAGCTTATTTTGCTTAAGTCTGTTTTTAAAAAGGTCAGCAATTCTGCAGTGAAGGTCTTATTACTCACATGTCTACGCATTAGTTAAGCCCATAGTTTGGGAAGGTGAACACCACAAATCTTTCATTTGCAGCAACAAGCAAGGTCATGTTTTGGTCTTTATCACTTTTGGTTACTACTTTCATTTGAATAAGTTTATAGAAAAAACTGAATGTAGCATTATGACAGAGTCTTGGAAGAAATGTTTTAACCCTCGAGGAACACATCTGTTAACTTAAAAAAAATCTAATTTTTTTTTAAAGATAAATATTTTCAGAGAGATAAGTATCTTTGACCTTTTAAGAATGAGTGAGAACTTAAGAGAGATGGAGCAGGAAAAAAACATACACCAAATTAAAATCATTCAACATCTAAAACCAAATGTCTTTGGCCACAAGAAACAGAAAGCTACTACATAAAACCTATACTTCACTCAATATCTGCAGTGCAATAGAAGGCAACTTTGTTATTAGAATTTTCTCTAATGATCACATTAAGTTACTTAAAACTAGACTCTAATGTTGCTAGAGAAGAAGGCTCTATAAGCACCTCATGTACATTTTACTAAGCTATTTTTCACACACAATCACGGTCCATACCTTTCACCAAACCTGCAGGTTTTCAAAAGCTTTTTCAAGTGAAAAAGCTGTTCTTGGGCCTCCTAAAAGATGAAGGAGAAAAGACAATCAATTTTTAAATAAAAAGCAATTGCATTTATGTATTCATAAATGAGAAACACCATTGAGTCAGCAACCCTTGCAACTACATCAAACCATACCTAAAAATAGGAACTTCACATTTAGCATAGAATTAAACAACTGGATTTTCTAATGC
Source organism: Manacus vitellinus (assembly GCF_001715985.3). Lineage (NCBI taxonomy): Eukaryota > Metazoa > Chordata > Aves > Passeriformes > Pipridae > Manacus > Manacus vitellinus. The sequence goes on from NW_021940208.1 coordinate 30,175,627, forward strand.
ACAGAAAACCAAGGCAGGCAAAGGCTGTTTTTATTTCCCAACAAGTAAGCAAGTCCTAATGCTACAAATGACTCCATGTCTGCACATCAAGATGCTAGACCCAAACCTGTGTAAGAACAGGTAAGTGTCTCCTCAGCCAAGAAGGGAGCACATGGCCACTTGTAATATTCAGTAGAACACCCTTCCTCAAGCTGTAGGAGGTACAGCCCTTAGATGAGCCAAAGGTGTTTTTTCCAATGGCCCACAAAATTAAGGAGTCATTCAAAACTTTCAGAACTTCGCAACAGCTGAAAACTAGGTAGAGGTAAATATTTACTGTTGGAGCCCAACTCTCCTTCATGAACTGAAACTGCAAACCAATAAGGAGACACTTCTCAAAGACAACAAGACAGACCTCTGGCATAATCTTCATCTGAGGTTAAGGAGAACAAGTCCCAGAAGCAGTGATGGGACAAGCAAGAGAAACCAACTCTCCTCCTTCACACATACATACAGAGCAACAGACATCCTGCCCTAAGGAGTTTTCCCCAAAAGTCTCTGACCCATAAATTCCTAATAAAAAAAGGCTGCACTTACCCTCACTCTGTCCATTTCTTTACTTTTTGTGTAGAGGGTTTTGTTAATACAGGACACATTGAAAATTGGTTGCTGCCATATGCTGTCCAGTAGGTGTTTGGAGAAGTTGCATACATAGTATTTTTTGAAGTCCCATTTTGAAAGTATTCGGGCAGGAATAGAAGACTGGGCATAGCTGTGGCAGCAGTCACAAAAGTATTTTCCCAGGTAGTCACAATAGCGGAGTCTCCTGATATATTCTGCAAGTAGACAGGAATTAAATTGTGACTATTTCTAAAATGGGAAATTTAGATTCAGAAATTTTATGGGACATACCTCTTGTTTGTATGCCTATTCTGTCTTAATAACTCCAATCTACTGGAGTGAGGGGAAAGGGATTTTTTTAAAGTAGGGTATTTTACTATTGTGGTAAACACATGCACAAGCTCTGAACTTTGCATTAGAACAGAAAGCTTTCCTCGTTTCCACATTTGTTGAACTGATTATAATTATCACCATGAGATCTTAAAGAAACTATTGTTGCTTTACCCACAAAAGAGACACATGATGAAATACAGAACAAAAAACTGCCACCAATATTGGAGTCACATTTGTATAATAGTTTTTCATATAAAGAATTTCGTGGGTTTTTCCCAGCTATTACAGCATCTCAGACTTGCTTGAATTAATGTGCTGCCATAGATTGTTGATACTTTGCAAGCCAAATGCTGCTCTCGTGAGCTGACCCAGAACAAGTCCTGGTCGCCACTTCAAAGATTTCTTAGGTAAGGTCTGTTTGTCATATCTGTAAATAATTGTGCTTTTGACCAGTTCTCACGAAGTATCACAAATAAAAAATTAAAAAGACACCCCAAAAGAGCAAAGCCACACATTCCATAAGCTTGCATAAAGTCTCTCTGGCACAGAGAAAGAATTATTGAAAGAAACAATTGGAAGATGTAAAACCAGCACTTTCCAGCGTGGAAGCTTGATTTTTTTAACAGTTTTTCCTGTTTTGTTGTTGACTGTCATAAATTTTTATTGTGTATGAGAAGGACATCTATCAAGTATTGTATTCTGTCCACAATGAGAAACTCCAGACACTGGAAAGATCCCACTGTCTGTTTTACTATTGCAGGCACATCCAACAATGAGATTTTTCTTCTAGCTCAGATAATTTTACAATTGTGGTACAATTATGGTCTGATTACTAGTAATGCACTTAGTAGTTTTTTTTCTGCTTTTGGTAATACTTACTGCTTTCTATCGGGGTTCCACAACCAACACACGTGAAGTTTTGAGCAGCCACCACTGCATCTCTCCTGTGTAGAGCCAAACAGTTAGACCTTTCAGCATTCAAGATACAGTTTTAGTTAACTTTCTTCCAAAGTACAAAAGAGCTACACTGGCACCAATGAAAATGCCCCAACTTAGGAGCTGAGTCCTACTCCTCCACATGAAGAAGGGGGGTTCTGTAAGGAGACGCAGATTATTATTTTAGTGGGAGACTCTCTATGCTCTTCTGTGGAGAATATATAATCAAATACAGCTTGCTGAAAGAATTAAATTATTTTACATTTCTTAAGATGGCATCAGTATCAAGTGGTTAGGAGAGGGGAAAGTCCATATCTGCAATTGAAAAAGCAAACAAACCTGCAGCAACACAAGGATTAGCCAGTTTGCCTTCTGTGTGCACTTTACAGCACTTTGTGCAGAGTGAGACAGCAATTTCCCCAAACATGACCTGTTTTCCTCCCCACTTTCTGAAAACCTACTATCCATAAAATATTAGCAGGAAAGTGGGGAAAGTCAAGAATATTCTTCAGGTAGTGTCATAAAATGAAATTTTTAGGAGCCATCTAAGTATGCTGCCACTAACACCAAATGGTATGCACATTATCACATGCAGAAGTGCACATGCCATGTTAATCAGGACATGCCAACAGAGAGAAAAAGATGGCATCTGCTTTCTATTGAGGCTGGTGACAGATACTGCAGAAGGTTGTGCCATGCACTAGCTCTAACCTTAGGATCTCTTAGTCACCCAAGCTCCTTCCATCAACTTCCCCCCTGCTATACTAAATGATAGTGCTCAGATCCCTCAAAACTTACTTGACTGAAGGATGAATATTAAATATAATCTGTGATCTTGGTGGGGACCAGCCAGAAGATCCTCTTAATTTGGATATGATCTTTATTTCTTCAGCCAGATTCAAACTGGACTCAAGTTCTCTTGGAATCTCTTCTTTCAGCACAGACTATTGGGAAAGAAACTTGTGAACACAACCAGCCCATCAGCTGGACATACATTAAATGCTATGGGAGATGTCTATCTCTCTTTATACTCCAGGATTTTAAAGTTCAGTTTTCACCTGCATGTAGTCCACCCTTAGTTAAACTCCCTCATATCAGTCCCAGAAGAAAGCACATTCTGATTGTTCATAACTCCATGTCTTAAATATATTGAAAATTGCTGGAGAAAGGAGACATTTTCTAAAAATTTATCTAAAGTGAAGCAATAAACTGTAAGCACTCATCTATATTTGTTTGGGTTTGTTTTTTTGTGGTTTGTTGTTTTTTTTTTAGCTTCCCCCTTTTGCTAGCAGTGAAACAGCTGCAGTGAGAAAATGATTATTTGGGGAACTGAATAAAGAGCTTGTTGTTTTCAGATCAGACTCACTCTCTGCTTAGATGAGCTCAGGCAACCAGACAGCTGAACTACAGAGTCTGTCTGCAACCAGTATTTTCTGAAAGCTCTGCACAACTCCTGGGCTGTTGCTTCAGCAGAATTGCTGCCTGGTTCAAAAGATGATCTGAAAGTTAAGGAATACAGTTAGTGAAAAATAGCAGCATGTCATCAGCATCTCCAGTGCCTCTTCTACATCCCTGAAAAGTTTTCTCCCATCCCGTCATTTCTACCCTCTTTCTTTGATACACCCAGGCCCTTGAAGAGCCACAGACACCACCCTCCAGCAAGACTCAGGGACGAGAGAAACACTCTGCTAAGCCAAGCACCAGAGACATTTGCTGTCAAGCAGCATTCCTTCCCCTTCTTTGGAAGGACCAACTTTACCACTCCCACACCTTTCCCTGCCCCAGCCAGAAAATCCACCAGAAAGCTGCTCCAGCAGAAAACGTAGTGCCACCGGGTTTGTATTAGAGATACACACCTTTTATCTGGAGTGACAGACAGATTTTCAAGGTCTTCAAGTTCTGTGGTAAAGGAGAAAACATTATCAAGCCATCTAAGAAACAAAGCTTCTGTTACTCAGCACTGTTTTACATCTACCTTCTGTATTACCACAGAGTCAGTTTCAAATATATTCATCTTTACAACACCCCTGCTGGATGCAGGAAATAGCCTCAATCCTAGCTGTAAAACAGGCATAAGGAGTCTTATCTCCTCTGCATATCTCTGACAGCTGCAAATGAAGAAGACTCCCTAACACCTACACTCCCTAATATCACCATCAGCTTCCCTTCAAGAGCAGAAGTCCTAAGGACAGAAAGTGCCTGCTGGTCAAGGTCCAGCCAGAAGGCACTTGAGGTAAGTAATAATATACAGAGCCAAGAGAGTGCACATTAATTTTCTTGGACACTGACAGATACTTGGAGACACTGATCACAAACTTACCAGCTAATGCTATAAACAAGTTAGTAACAGGTGAAATGAATGGAATTAAAGCACACACTTCTTCATTATGTTTATACACACAATATGCTTATACCAACAAGGTATTGGTAGCATTAGTTTCAGCCATTCTTATTGCTCTCAAGACAAACGTTTTCCCATTCATACATCTCTAAGTAGCACTTCCTACTAGGAATGGAGTTTTGAGAGCTAGTTCTTCATTCTTTGATCAGGGAAAGAAGAGGTGAAAAAATAAATCTCTAAAACCAAAGAGAGCAATAAAACCCCTACTTTTTATCAGGAAAAAATAAAACAGAGGTTAAATGTTGTGCAGGTTCTTTTAAGGGTTTCCGTTTCTGTATGTGTTAAACCCAGAAGCTAACCAAAGAAAAATCAGGATGTCCTGATGAGAAGCAAAACATGTGACGATAAGGGAACAGAGACATTCTGCTCTAGTCCTGAAGCAGAGGGAGGGCTGCCTAAAACCTAGTCAACCTGTTTAATCAGGAAATGATCATATCCTAAATTCTCTTGAACTGAGAGAGAGTGGCTGAGGCTGTGCCAGTTTCACATTTTTCTCACCTATATTCCTTGGGTTTAATCCTTAGCCATAACTTCAGTCCCTGTGTTGGGTTTGCATGGCAAAATTTTGGTAGAGGGGTCTACTGGGATAGCTTCTGTGAGAAGCTGCCAGATGTTTCCCCTATGTCTGACAGAGCCAATGCTAGCCAGCTCCAAGATGAACCCACTGCTGGACAAGCCTGAGCCCATGAGCCATAGTGGTAGCACCTCTAGACATAATAGAGTTAAGATGGGGGGAAAAAAAACCTGCACAGTTGCAGCTGCAGAGAGGTGTAACAACATGAGAGGAACAGTTCTGAGACATGAAGGTCAGTGAAGAAGGAAGGGCAGGAGGTGCTCCAGGAGCTAGAGTAGAGATTCCCCTGCAGCCCATGGTGCAGACCATGGTGAGGCAGCTGTGCCCCTGCAGCCCATGAAGTCCATGGGGGAGCAGAGACCCACCTGCAGCCTGTAGAGGAGCCCACTCTGGGGCAGATGGATGTCTGAAGGAGGCTGTGACCCAGAGGGAAGCCCATGCTGTAACAGGCTCCTGGCAGGACCCGTGGGAAGCACCAGGAGGTAGAGAAATAGGGAGTTAAGTTTATCCTAGGAAGGGGGGGGGAAGGTACTTTGAAATTTGGTTTTATCTCTCATTACCCTGCTCTGATTTGATTGGCAATAAAACTAATTTCCCAAGGTGACTCTGTTTCGCCTGTGACAGTAATTGGTGAGTGATCTCTCCTTGTCCTGATCTTGACCTACAAGCCTTTCCTTGTATTTTCTGTCCCCTTTCTAGTGGGGGGGGGGAGTGACACAGTGGTTTGGTGGTCACTTAGTATCCAGTCAGGGCCAGCCCACCACACTCTCAAATCAGCAAAGATATTCTTTTCTAGAAGGAAATCCTGCACCAGTCTGGTATTTCTGCATGTGTTTTAATAAAGAACCATGCATACATCGTTGTTTCCATCTTCTCATGTTATTTCTCCTGCAATAACCTCTAGAAAGTCAATGGAATTCCCAAGCAATGGAATAGATTCAGCTGAACAATAAATCTGTTTTTGCAGTTATAATTTTAAAGTCTTACCGATAATTACATATTCATCCTCTGAGTCACTGTGGCAACAAAATCTGGTAACCTCATGATGTGATGGTAGATGCACTGGGGAGCTGACAGGCAGCAAAGCACAGCCTGTCCAGGAAAAAGACAGTCAGTTAAACTTTTCCAGAATATAAGTATCTAAAATTATATTTACATTTTTCATCACTTAACAAAACTTTAGCACACAGACTGTATTTATGGAGTAATTTTAATTATTTATTTCTATACATACACAGAGAAAGCCAACTCTTGGGAGTCTGTCATACAGTATATCCTTCAGTTTCTCAGCAAGAAGCTTCAACTGATAGACCAAAATCTTTTATATTATCAGCGGCCTCTCCCCTTCTCACATGCAAGCACACCATTCATTTTTCCACAGAAGTTATGACATTTAGACTTGAGACTTATGATCCATCACTAAGAGCTGTATTACTCAAGCAACTAAAATCTACTTAAAAAATGTGTGTGCTGACTCAAGCATTACAGTGCCAGGAGTATTTATTATTTGCCTCAAACTATATGTGAATGAATACTCTGGGCAGTTTCATACAAACTAATTGCATAGCCTGATCTGCATACTGCAGAAGTAAGCATAGATTTAAAAAGCCAGGCTGCAAATCCTTTAAAAAAAAAAAGGATTTAAGCAGAAAGAAAATTAGCCAACTACAGGCACTCTTTTTGGAGAGTCATGCTTGGTATGTAGCACTTGAACTTTATATTTTCTTTTAAATGTATAAAATAATTTAATTATAATAAATAAAACATAGATGTGAGCATTCAAAAGGAAGTATTTGACCCACAGGAAAAACACTTGTGGTATAATGATCCTTGAGGGGTACAGCTCTCCAGAGAGAAGGGAACAGAGGATTTGATTCCATGCAGTGCCCCAATTAATTTAGTATTTTCTTGCACAAAAACAAATGGCAAAGGCTTTCAGACAAGGTTACGTTCTAGACTAAGTAACTTGCCTTCATAACCACTGTCTGAAGAGGCAACAGAAGAATCAGACTTCTTTACTTCAGGGTAAGAATTTAACTCCGAATCAGTGTGATAGCTGCCATCTGATCCACTTGTTTCTTCCACACCCCAGGACTCTGCTTGTTGACTTAAGATATTACATTTCATTTTTTCTAGTGATGCTATAATCATATCTGCAACAAAGAAGTGTGCGTTTTCCTGGACACAAGAATGGAATGCTCATTACTACCCAGCATATTTGATATTTACTTAAGATGAACTGAAATATATACTCTCCCCCTGCACTTTTTCAACTCTGTAAATAAAAATGCAAACCTATCTCACCTTTCATTTAAACACATAAAAAAATCACCCCAAGGGAAATTCAGAGACAACACACAAAAGTCAACTGCCCAGATAATTGTCTCACCCTTGATTAAAACATACAATTTACTTTTATCTTACCCATCTATTAGATAAAAATAAACTTCATTACATGACTAACTGATGAATATGTATGCACTTTAGGAGCACAGTCTTCTAGTTACACTGCATTATTTAGTATGCAAGTGTGCATCCATGTAACCTATTTAATATGATTTAATTTCCAGTAAAGGTGTACGAGCAGTTTTGCACACAAGCTAGCTTGGAGGGGGCCAGAAGTGGCAAGTTTTGGAGGGACTGCAGATCCTCAGGCAGTGGATAGTACAAGAGCTAGTAAAATGCTTTCATGGGTTAGAGTTGAGGCAGTGAAGTAGGGAATATGCAGTGAGATAGCTTACATGGTCAACTCAATGCTACATAGAAAGTCTGTGATAAGGGTAAATGGAAACCTGGCTCCCCTGGGCTTCATACTGCCTTCAACAAAAGGTAGCTGTTTCAAAGTTTCACTGTAGTATGTCCCTTGTCATCTTGCCTGCCTGGTTCACCCATTCTCTAGGAAAACAGATCACTGAGACATCGAGACAAACCCGGGGCTCCCTGTCCCAATGTCACTGCTGTATCGTTTGCTTCCTGTGGGCTAACACCAGCCCCACCTGTGCTACTGCTACTGCCATGGGCACAGCTCCCCAAACCAGCCTCAGCTCAAAAGTGGATGCATCATGGAGAGACAGGTGCACTCAGACACATGGGTGTAAACCAAGAGATGCCCAGAACACTCTCCCTCTCTCCCCTCAGCTGCATTATGCAAACCTAAACTTATGTCTAAAACGTTATAGCAGTATCTAAGGCTAGAGATTCCGAGTGCAGAATAATTCAAGCTTTATAAAAGTGGCTTATGTTCAGAAAATTGTACCACTTGACATCAGTATTTATGACGTACCCTCAACTTGTATGGGAAGCATGAAGAAAGACATCAGTGTTTAGAAATAGCTAAATCTCAAGGAGCACAGCAGACAGCAGTTTTCTTATTGCTCTCAGATAAATACATTTAGACAAGATTAGTTTCAACATTAGAGAGTGCCCACCAAGTCCCTGCAGGTGTTTAAAAAGACTTTTATCTTTTCCCTAACACTGATTAACATCACTTGCGTGGTATACAGTTTCTCCAGAGACAACTTTCAATGAACTTCAGGAGTCCAGGACTTTGCTACATTAGAAAAGCAATAATTAAACAGCTTTTCTTCCTTTTGGGAGATATCTCCTACTTCGAAGATTCAAAAAGTATCAAGTTAGGGGCTGAGCACAACCCTATCAGCCTATCAGTCCTGCTGATAAAAGCAATTACAAGTGTAAGAGAGAGCTACATTGCAAAAAGCTGGAACAGAATACAAGGACTCCTGTACTCAGCATGACTATCAACTTTCATCTTTGCCTACTGATATCTCCCTCATCCTAGGAAGCAGTCCCAACTCAGCTGTGACACACCAACCTTCTCATTTCTGTTCTGCCCCACTAACATCAACGGAAAGTCCCTCTAAGATTATCTGGCCCATTTCCTTCCTGGCTCACAACTACAACTTGACTACAACTCTCAGACTTGCAGACACCACACATACCTTAGTTTTCAGTCCTAAAGTTCAAATAAATTATTTAACAATCTAGAAGTATTTTTGCTTGTTTGGGTTTTTTCTGTTCTGGTTTTCATAAAGGCAGCATTTGGAGCTCATTTGGACTGAGCTCTTACTATCTTTTAACCTGTAATCACATCAGGCCCCAGTCCCCTGCACAGTAGTAGTAGCTGATATGATCTTGACTCACTCAATACTTGTCAGACTGTAGTTTCTAATCCAGATATCTAATCACTGGTCTGGTGACTGAAAGCAAATTACTTTTGTTCTCGTTCCCACATTATAGACAGAAACCTTGTCTCCTTTCTGAAACACCTTTCATAAAAAAGCACATGAAAACCTAATTCACAAGTTTGTTGGGTTTTGGCATGTGATTTAGTGGGTCGAGGTTTTTTGTTTGAAATGCACCTTAAGGATTCTGAGAGCTTCAAATCAAAAGCAGAACTTGTCACTCCAGTGAAACCAGTGCTGTGTACAAAGATGATTACTTCCTGGGCCCAGGACATGGGACCACTTGCACATCCACAGTCCAACAAAAAAATCTCCTTTTCTAGGCACATTTTTAAGGCTCTTTTGTATTAAGTCCTACCTGTTGCAATTCATTAACCTCTCTTTTCCCACTGTTAGGAAAGAATAATATCTAGCACAGAGAGTGATGTGTGACAGCATTATCTCCTCCTCTTTAGCTCTGTTTATAAGCTTGAGTGGACTGCCTCTCTGTCAACACACCTAAGACTGTTTGGGTCCCTTATTAGAAACCATGACAAACTTCTTAAATTACTGCAGTTTTTTGAGTTATTGTGCTTGTTATTCATAGTGTAACTCTTTGACAGCAATCTCACATGATCATCATAAGCAGATGCAAAAAAAACCCCCAGCTTCTCCCATCTTCTGACAGTAAAAGCACAAGGTAAATCCCATCCATATGCACATAGCTGCAACAAATTCTACATAACATATTGTAATATAACTTTAAAGTTACTAGAGTAATCCTATTTTTCTCAAGAGATGTGCAGGAAAATAATGGAATGAAAAGTGGAAATGTACGGTGTTCCTAAATAATTCCATTATTTTAAAATAATTAAAATGTTTAATTAAGGGGATTTAGAGTAGAAAATAAATTATAAAATAGGCATGTTACGTTTGTAAGTTCACCCACAGAGGGCAAGAAGAGGGAAAATACAGTATTTGTAAAGATTAGTACATCTATCAGGAAGTTCTTTTATTGAGAAACACCTCTTGTCATTTGGTTTTCCCACTATAAAATGGAAAAAACATTATGATGATAGTATTTGTTGTCCTCACCTTCTCCACATCCTCTGGAAGCATGCAGATGTCCTGCAATGAGCGATTCAAGGGTATAGCACTTATGTTCAAAGGAGAAGTAGAACCTGTGGGTAAAACAAGAACTTTTATTAGTTATTTCTTTCTCTGCTGCTCTCAGGATGTGTGCAGAGAGACTTCCAGAAAGCAAAGCAAGCTTTCTTTCCCAAACAGAACACTGCTGGGGCTGGAGGCTGTGGTGGAAGTTAGAGGAGAGAAATGTGAGGGACACACTGGCATTTAAACTACTTTGGCAACCTGAAGCATAAGTATCAACTATCAGAGAAACGTAGTTTAAACGTCATGCAGTGACAGCACTGCACTCCCACACCAGTCCTCTCTCAGCTACAGCCTAAGCTGCCGGGGACAACCACAGGCAGAACACGAGGCTGGGTTTACAGTGATGCTCTGCAGTTGGCAACACAGCCAGCTGACACTGCGTTCTTCTCGTTCACAATTCCTGGAACAAAAAGAAATCTCACTGCTGTCTGGGCGTGCAGAGAGATGCATCAGCCTTAAAAGATTCCCTGTATCACTGCCGTGACTACAGCAAGTTGAGAAAACACTTTGTCGTTATGTTTCCATACCCCAAGGAAATCTCTCTCCTGTTTCCAAATGCAACCCATACTGCATGGTAATAAGTACATTAGGCACAGTACTCCCTGCTTTCCAGAATAGCAGTTTTCTTCTCCTGGCATTCACTGATGAGTATGGTTGAGCATATGAAACAAAATTAATCTCTTTTTCCCCAATAAGAACTTTTCACTATGCAGCAGAGCGCACATCAGGTTTTTTATAGATGAACCATGGACTGCTTTTTATATGTAAATATACGTATAGCTGTAATATTCTTTCCCAGAAAACTGAAGGTGTGAGATCATGCCCTCAGAAGCATTTGGACAACGCTCTCAGGCACATGATGAGGTTCTTGGAGTGTCCTGAGCAGGGCCAAGAGTTAGACTCGATGATCCTCATAATTCCAACTCAGTGTATTCAATGATTCTATGAATTGTTTACAAAGCACTCACAGCCACTGGTACAAGAAGTTTACTGGAAAGATGATAAAGATTATATATAATGTCTATGAATGTACACACTAATGAGATACGAAAGAAAACAACTGATAGTGACAGGTGTTTACTACCTCTTCTTTCACCTTAAACTCAAGCAATTTCTCTTTCATTTTCATGATGTTTTCAGGATAAAACAGACTGAAAGTAAATGGCCACCACACACAGTATTTAAAGCCTTTGCAGATAGTATGCCTTAATCAAAGGCTTTTTATTTTTAAAAAAATGTAATTTTTAAATTTGTTTAAAATTCACAGAAAGGCTAAAGAGGTCCCACAAGATATGATCGTAGTTTATAAAAACTTTTTCTACAACTAAGGGGCACTGACTCTCAGGCCTAGTTTAGATTATTTATAATGCCTTATTTATAGAAACCATGTTATGCTGCCCTGAGCATCGATGACATCAGGCTGAAAAGTCAATACTGCGCTTGAGCGTTGCAATGTAGTGTTTTTGTACAGAATTATTAATACCTCCATTGTGAATACCATGAAGGAAAAATGAAAAGCCTGTCAATATGACTTTTCAAAACAGATTTAATGGCCTAATCAGGCTATTTTCATACCTACTTGATGATTCATCTTACTGGATAAGCAATGCTAAAAGTTCTACAGGTTGATAAAAGCCTGCATTCTCATCTGTTAAGATAACAAACACTACTCTCTGAACTAAAACTAATAAGCAGAAATAAGGAAATGAGAAAATTATTCCTTTCGCTTTCAAATATAAGGTACAATTCATCCTAAATGTAATTTGGAAATCTAATGGGAGCTTTCTCTTTTTCACACCTCTTGCATCCCATTTGCGTCTTAAAGCAAAAAGAATGTTAAGTGAGAAGAAGCACAGGAAGGAAGCTGGCTCTGATGCAAAAAAATTATCAGGTTGCCGTTGCGCTCCTGAACATTATTGCCTGGAAGCTGCTGGGGTTGAGGAAAGAGCCCTAAAGAGCCAAAGAAGGAAGTGACCTCGATGTACACAGAGGTCAAAAGCAAGAACAAGCCCTGTGAACTGTCAGTGACACATCAGCCACAACAAAGCCCCCAGAAAACAGCAAACTCAGTCACAAACTCTTCATTAACAATGACAGAGCCTTTTCAGAAGGTTGCGTGAGGCCACAAGAGAATGGCCCTTAAACATATGAACAAGGCCTAAAAGAAATCTCCTAGGACCAGCAGAAAAATCTCACTAAACAAAAACATTAAACCCTACTGAAAAAAAAAATTATTTATTCTGATTTAAGTTATATTATGTAATTTTCTTACATCTTGTGCATCTGTCACCAATTCTCCTGTGAGAAACCCCCTCTGAGATAGCAATAGAAAGGATAGTAAGTCAGGAAATGCTATTGCATAATTCCTGCCTTCAAATTAGGCATTTTGTTTCTTCATTTTGCTATCTGCTTTTCATATCCTCATAGCAACAAGGAATGATGAAATGTAGAAGTTTTCACTTCGTACAGAACAGGCCAGAGTCTAAACAGAGAAAGCCCACCACATTATGCAGTGTCTAACAGGATCCTTTACTCGTATTTTTAGTAAAATCAAGGATGCTACTTTTTCAGTCACTTGACTGCCACATTCCTCCCTTTGCTTTCTGGAGAGCCAGCAGTGCTACTAACCCAACATAAGCTTGTGGCACGTCCGACTCATGCCAGAAGATCGAGTCACGCACAATTTATTTGTTCTTACACACGTGCCTCGCAGTCCCCGCTGACCCCGAGAGCCTGGGCTGTGTTTTCCAGACCCAGCTACCCAAACCCGCGTGACTGGCTGCAGCCAGCCCAAACTGCTGGGTGCGGTTTCCTTCTCTCTGACGGGCACTTCTCGAAGGCACTGAGCCAACAAAACACCCAGCAGAAGGAAACAACCATAATCGTCACCATCCTAACTGTTGACGACAGCCTATCCCGGATGACAAAGGTGTAATTACTAAGAGTTCCCAGTCTTGCAATGGCACGTTCCTGTTTGAGTTCTGGTTGCCAACTTGAGACCTTGGAGGAGCTCTGGGTGAATAGCTAGGAAGGATCAGGAACAGTTCCAGTCTAGGACTACTACTGACCAAAGGGAGAAGAAAAAAACCAAAACAGAAACAAAAAAACCACAAATGCTAGCCTCTGTCATGTTTATTTCTAACAGAAAGGCAGGATGAGAACTCCCTGCTGTTCGCTTTTATTCCAGTAGAAAAATCAGGCCTCAACTGCAGCATCTTTCTGAGGCTCAGTGTCTGTCATCATGAATCATAGAATGGTTTGGGTTGGAACGGACCTTAAAGATTATGTAGTTCCAACCCCCTGCCATGGGCAGGGATGCCACACACTAGATCAGGTTGCTCAGGAACCCCTCCAACCTGGCCTTGAATACTGCCAGGGACAGGGTATCCACAACTTCCTCAGAGAACCTGTTTCAGTGCCTCACTCATGGCCAAACCAGCTGCTCCCCTATCCATCTCTGGGGTACGTACCGAAAATTCCCACTGAACAGCTCCTTACAGGCCTGTGCTGCCCTGAGCCCCCTGACACTGCAGGGACAGAAAACACTCTGCTCAGGGGGCACCCTCTGCCAGCAGCCCTCAGCTGGTGTCTCTTCACAGACAACACACAGGATATCCGTATGGTTGGAAACTGGTGATGCGTAAAAAGATCCTCTTCTGTCTTGGCTGGGGGTTTGTGTGTCTAAGACCTCAGGTGCACTTGGAAAGGGGAAAAGGAAAAACAGTCCCACTCTGGCACAAGCCTATTTAGTCGTAACAAGAATGGATGTTAATGCCCTGCCTACAAAACCCCAGAATCCAAGGACTCCCTCTCCTCCAGCTAACGCCAAACACAAGATGACTCAGGGAGCCCACGCACACCAGTGCCCCGATTCATGCTCTCTGCTATTCGGAGAAGGGCAACAGTGAAGACAAGACAAAGTTGGTAGAAAGCCCATCCAGTGCACGTTCTACATTGCTCACAGCTCAGCAATTTTTACATTTTACCAACAGTTGCATATTACAGATGCATTTCTGCATCACGAGAGATGCCTACCACAAGCATGGGAGCCTCCTGTTTTACCAAGTTCAACCTTCTGATTCTCCTTGTTTTTTAAGCTTTTTCTTTCTCCTCTCTCTCCTATTTTGAATGACAGCATTTGTCTAATTTGCAATCACCATAAGCAAGGCCCACTTCAATTACAGTTGTCTTTCCTAGTGTGAAAATCTTACAACAAAAATGCACCTGCAAAGTTACCTGTTGGATTGACTGGCTCTGACTGGGGAAGGCCACTGGGAGAACTGCTGTCACTGTTGCTGACGGGCACAGGCTCCAAGGCATCAGGGTATTGCACCAGATCTGTTGGCTTACCAACAGCTGAACTGGAAAGAAACCTTGTTGAAGTCAAGTCTCTTTCAGGGGAAGTGTAACATTCTTTTCCAGAATGCACAACAGCCGATGTGACAGTGCCTCCTGTTAACGTCACCTGGGTAAAGCAGTCCTGTTTCAGAGGGGACACGTCCGAAAGAGTGAAACCATTCAAGGAGGACGCAGCGGGATCTCCATCAGAGAAACGGGGACAAAAAAAAGTATCCAGCAAAGGTTTGGAGGAATCAGAGTCTGTGTTGTTCCAACACGCCCGGTGCCTTGTAAACCGAATGTCTGTTTGTGTACAGGCAGTGTTGCGATGTGCAGAATCGCTGTCGCTGTCATCGTGGCTATCCCCAGCACTGCTTTCTTCCCACTGCTCCATATCACTGTCTGGATGCTCTGTTCCCTGCATTGTGTTCTGCTCCAGCACCAAAGAGGGCTTCAAACCGGATGCATTTAAAACAGACATGAGAATGTCTTTGATAGCTTCAGCATTGTTTGGATACGATCCAAAACTTCCAGCATGTCCAATCACCGCTGGCCTTGAAGATTCATCTGTTCAGAAAAAAGAAGAAACCAAAAGGTTAAGAAACAGTCCTAAGAAAAGCTTAATATACAATGTGAATAAAATGCACATGAATAAAATTATTTTTGACACAGGCAAAAAGACAGGAAGGAGATGAATTCACTCACCACTCGGTGCTGTCTCTTCCTACAAGAAAGCTCTTGCTTTCTGTAGAAGCAATTCTGTCAGTGATAAGGCTAGGCAATAAAGCAACAGTAAAGTATTCTGCTGTTAGCCAAACACAGTTAGCTAAGACTTTAATGGTGACTGATTGTCAGCATGCTCAAAAACATCACTGTTCTACAAAACAGGATGAGGCACAGTTGCTGATACAGGTACTGGTCCTATTGCCAGTAAAAGAGAAGATTAAATTATAGCAACACAGATGGAGGATCAATAGAGTAAAAAGAAAAAAAAATACCCTTAGTCACAGGGTAATAAAAAGTCAAGTACTTGTGTGTTTCAATTCATTCAGACACTCTTTCTCATGAGGAAATGGCTAAAGTAACCTTCAGTCCATTATTTATAGGGGTGGCAACATTTACATGAACCCATAAAAAACTTAACTCTGTCACAAGTTCATTACAATGCCTCTGAAGGAATCAAAAACACTGCCTGCCAAGATCCTGCGTGATCCACTGCAAAACTGTAGTTCAACAGAAAACTGAAAAACTGCTTTTAGTGGCAGATATAGCAACATTAGCAGGGCACAGAAGCACACACTGCAATCAGTAGCTGTTGAAGAATAAGTTGAAGTCCTGTACCTCGAAGAAAAACGTCTCAAAGGAACTGCCATAATCCAAGTAATTGAGAGATTAGAAACGAGGTCTACGTTCAAGAAGGAACCACTGACCATATCAACACAATGAAGTTAACAACTGTCTCCTTTGGGTAAGATAAGTGGTTGTAAAATTCTAAGAATAGATACGATCAAGAAGAATAACTTCCAGGACAAAGAACTCCTAGCTAGGACCACAAGGAATGTTAAACACTGCTGGTGAAAAAAGCAGCAAGTCTTGTAGACTGCAGACTTTGTCCAGAGGTTGCTCTCCTTGAACATAATCTCAACAGAAAACAGTAAACTTCTGCACCAGTCACTCACCTGGAAGCCAGCATGCACTCAAACAACATAAGAAAGTTTACAAATTAAGGAATCAAAACCAAAACAAAAACCCTCACATACTTTGGAATAGCAAGTCTATATAAAGACCAGTCCTCAACAAGAAAAAGCTGAAAAAATTGAGAACATCACGTATAAGCTAGAGTGTGAGAGCTGTTAGCAAAGCTATCCTAGTAAAGTCAGAAGAAGAATGTCAGAATGAAGAGCATGTCAGTAACTGGGATCAGTCACCTGCCACTTAGGACAGATCTCTTGCAGAAATAGCAGCAAAACTGTGCATTTTACTGGCTGCATCTGCAAAGAAATACCTTGCCAATGTAGCCAGCCATGGCAGTACAAGGGCAGGAATGGGAAAATTAAAACTAGCTGACTTTCAAGCAAACATATTTCAATCTTTTCAGGAAAAGAAAGCTATTTTGGTAATTATTAACATTTCAATTGCACACAAATACCCTAACTTGGGCTGCAAACATCTTTTCCATGCAAAACAAAACATTTAGTGTTAGAATAAAAAAAAAAAAATCATTGAATTGTATGGGTTGAAAGGGAATTGAAAGATCACCTAGTTGCAACCCCCCTGCCATGGGCAGGGACACCTTCCACTAGACCAGGTTGCTCAAAGCCCATCCAAGCTGGCCTTCCAAGGATGGGTCATCCACAACTTCTCTGGGCAACCTAATGCAGTGCCTCACCAATTCCCTAGTAAAGAATTTCTTCCTAATATGTAATCTAAATCTACCCTTCCAGTTTACAACTATTTCCCCTTCTGTCACTACATGCTATTGTCCCTCTCCAACATTCTTGTTGCCCCCCTTTAGGTACTGGAAGATAGCTAGAAGGTTTCTCTGGAGCCTTCTCTTCTCCAGGCTGAACAGCCCCAACCCTCCCAGCCTGTCTTCATAGGAGAGGTGCTCCCACCCTCTGAACATTTTCATGGTCTACTCTGGACTTGCTCCAACAGATCCAAGTTCTTCTTATGTTGTTGGTCCCAAGAGCTGGATGCAGTACTCCAGTTGGGGTCTTACAAGAGCAGTGGGGCAGAATCACCTCCCTTGCCCTGCTGGCCACACTGCTTTTGATGTAGCTCAGGATACAGTTGGGTTTCTGGGCTGCAAGCGCACGCCGCTGGGTCATACTGAGCTTCTCATCAACCAACATCCCAAGTATTTCTCCTCAGGGCTGCTCTCAAACCATTCTCTGCCCAGCCTGTATTTGTGCTTGTGATTGCCCCAACCCAGATGCAGGACCTTAAACTTGGTCGTCCTCAACCTTCACGAGGTCAGCACAGGCCCACCCCTCAAGTCTGCCAAGGTCTCTCTGGATGGTATCCCTTCCCTTCCTGTTGACCACACCACACAGCTTGGTGTCATTTGCAAACAAGCTGAGGGTGTGCTCAATCCCGAAACTGTCTTCAATTCTTCTGCTCTGCTCTCCTATCACAAAGCCACTCCACTAGTCTTTCAATCCCCTTTCCTCCTTTGTCATCTCCACTTCTCTAGCATCATGGTACATCTCTAGTACTAATCATACAACCATGCTGACTAAATCCGCTAAATCCTAGTTCTCAGTGGATTATAAGAGAAAAAAGAACAAGTTTTAAAAATTTAATTTGTTCTTCTGCTCTGTGAATCTTAAAAAAAAAAACAACCCCACAGAAACAAAACAAACAAAAAACTAAACCAACCAAACAAGAAATAAAAAAACAACCCGAACCCAAACACCCTATTTTAAGATACTATCAGAAATAAGTTAGTTCCAATTAAAAAAAAAAAAATCTCAAAATCAGTTTTGTAACTGATACACATGTAATTATAATAATCTGTTAAAATCTGAGAAACTATTTCCTGAATGAACAAGAAGTTAACCTTCCAAGGATCATCTGAACAGTTCAAGTATTTTAGTCATGAGCACACAAAATGTCAATGTAAGTAAAATGGCGAGACTGCCATTTAAAAGACAAAAAGCACTCATACTTTCAAATTGTATAATATATTTTGACATTGTATAACCCTCAAAGCCAATAAACAAGTGACCCTCTTCAGTCAGACTACAGTTGTTTAGTACAACCAAACACTGATAGCTTTTGTTACCACTACAAGCACCAGCAAAACTCCCCCCACAGAGGCATTTTAGAACTAACTGGCTGGCATACCTGAAAGAACGGAGATTTGAGGTGTTGGAGCAAGGCAGCTAATCCTCGCTGAGGGATTTGAAGAACACGCTGACTCAGTGAAAGCCACTTTTAGGCTTTCGTGGTTTAACTAGAACAAGAACACAGAGGCAGACAAATTCGTTATAAAACAACAGCACTCTGCTAATGATAATCTCGGTCTCACGCTCATCCCAGCAGGAAAAACACTGTTCTGATGCCTGCCGATAGTCACCTAACCACTCCCTACATTTCTGGCTGTCTGACAATCTCCCCAGAAGCATGCACTGTCTGAAGAGCGCTGGCATCTCAGCTCTGCATCTCTCATTTCACTCCAGAAGGCAGGTGACCAGAAGAAACTCTCCACAGTAGGAGGATTAAACACGTGCATAAGGCATATATAAGACAAAATGCTGAATCGGAAGTCTGCGTATCTGCCAAAACAACAGCAATGAAGCAGAAAAGAACTGAAGGAACCACCAATCTGTATCTGGAAGCGTAGGCCTATTTAGATGTATACAAGGTATAAGCTAAATCTATGAGGCCCAAACTCCACAAACACCCAATCCACATGCTACTTGATGTCCCAGCTCTAAAAACTGGGAGGAAGCGTGGTCATGTCATCTAATTTGATAGAACACACTACGTGTGGTTCACAACAGCAAGGTGGTTGACCCAGTATAAAGAAGCACCACAGATAAATAATACTCAACCTGGCATACAGTCTGGTTTTATTTGGTCAGTATAAGCTGACCAAAACTTTGAACTGACTGAACAGGTTTGTACCAGATCAGCATTTCTCTTTCTGCAGTCGTGATGCTTCCAATTCAGTATTTTTACCACCAAAGCTGGATTTACCATATTGTCAAACCACTGCAAACTGAATCAGGGAAGCAGTTTAGTGCAGATACTGAGGAGCTAATTCCAACAAAGGAGTAAGATGCACACAGCAAAGCAAAATGTTTCCTCCATAAGCTCACAAATTCCTTGTGAGGGCCACACATTTGCCTCCTCCCCATCCACTACCTCAAGTATGTCAGGGTCCTTAAGAGCACATCACAGAAACCTGGGAAATCAAAGGGATGCCCTGCTCTGACATGCACATTATTAAAAGGCACTTCACCAAGGAGTATCTTGTGCCTTCTCCCCACATCAGTGAGAAGTCCCCATATAAAGGCATCCCCAGGATTCCTGTCACCCTGCTTTGCACCCCGTGAAAAGGGAGTTAAAGGTGTGCTATTCTTTGCTGCCCTGTTTCGTTGACCTTTACACTCCCTACATGGAAAAGTGAGGTGACTCAGAGTGCAGATCTCATCCAGATACTCCTCAGACCCACAGAAAGCAGAAGAAATTAAAACCCACATAGAAATTCTCTTTTAACTGAAGAATAACGTTTCAGGCCAAAAATAGTATGCTGAATTTAAAATATTTAGCATTTGATTATGCCAGTGCTTAGAAAAATACTCTTTCCAGTATCTGATGGTGTTCTTCCCCTTCTTTTGAGAAACCAGCATGTAAGCACGCTTTATACACAACATATTGTCAACATTACTGAATAAAGTAGGAACTATTTTTAATTACTTCTATTAAATTAAAAAAATTGTTATCAATATCAGCAATTAACAGACTCTACCTCTTAGGATGCAAGTATCCCAACTGCCTGATACCAGCGTAAATGGGAGTACTTTATCAGTAAACATAACTATTAAGAGTGATAAGTTCTAAGATTTTTATCTCTTTTAAACAACCCTCACATGTCTTGGTCTTATCAGATGCAACAAATGTTCTGTGAATTCAGATAAAATATTTCCATTTACATTCATGATGTTACAATTTGAACAACATTGGGAGTGAGCGCCCTCACTTATCAAACAATTACCACACAACTTCATAGCATAAAAGAAGTCAGCCTTTCCCCCCTCGATACTGGGACGGTATTTCCCAAGTTAAGTCTGTAATGAAACCTCTAGCATTTCAAAAATAAAGTATTTACTACAACCACTGACAACTAAAAGCTGTTTTTTGAAACAAGTCCCCCCAGCCATCGAGCACACTGAGCCACCACTGAGAGCTCCCTTGCCTCACCTTTTCAGAGCAGGGGTGCTTGAAGACTTCTGGTCTGCTGTAGCTGGCGAGTGCTACTGCATGGAGAGACATGATGGGAGAGCTTTCATTTTTTTGGAGCTCTTAAGTACCTGGAAGTAATAGAGAAATCATTACAGTCACGACCACGTTATCCGCGGTTCTCCATCTGTTTTGCAGACTCCACAGTTAATATTCCGAACTGTTTTCCGTCTTGACTTGGCATGCTTATAAGCTTACCGAAAAGCAGAGCTCAGCAACAATGGAAATGTGCTAAAAAAGGCCTAACTTAGAGGTTTGGAGGTTTGTTGTTTTCTGCGGTTTTTTTTACACAGCATAACAGGAACGCCTACCACATGCATAAGACGAAGCTAGTGATCTGTAGTACCCCGCAACTGGCTGCAAAAGGAAGAAGAGAAGGAGCCGGCTGGGCAGCAGCGAAGCCCCCGTGCTCCGGCTCCGCAGCAGAGGCTGCTCCCCCCACCCCCGGTGCCGGGCAGGGCAAGGCACCGGTGATGGAAACAACCTGGCGTTGTCCCCGGCACGCACGGCAGGGCTCAGCCTGCCGCACCGCTCTGGGCAGCGCTTCACCCGGAGGGAGACACCGAAACATCCCGCGGCCCCAACCAGACACGCCATGCTCCCCGCAAGGCACCGACTGCCCGTCCGTCCGTCCCCGGCTCCCCATTCCCGGGTTCCCGCTCCCACCTGCAGCCGCGGCGCCCGGCTCTCTCCTGCCCTCCGAGGAACTGCCGAGGCACTGCTCGGATACTGCCAATGCCACCGCCTGCCCGCTCGCCGTCCCTCCCACCCTCGGCCCGCCGGCCCGCCTACCCTCCCTCCCTCTCTCTGTCTGCCCTCCCTCCCGAGGCGGAGCCCAAACCAAACAACTCCGAACAAATCTAAACAGCAAAGACTGTTTTCGAAGGGCGGCGCTGAGTTCTGCTCTTGTCTGGTTTGGAGAAAAGGAGGCTGAGGGGTGACCTTCGTTGCACTCTGCAACTTCCCGAGGAGGGGAAGTGGAGAGGGAGGGAGTGTAATTCTTCTTCTTGGTACCCAGCGACAGGATGCGTGGGAATGGTTCAAAGCTGTTCCTGAAGTTTACACTGGACACTGGAAAGCATTTTTTTTTCCTGCGCGGGCTTCCTAGAGAGATGGTCGATGCCCTAAGGCTGTGTTTGAGGCATTTGGACAATGCCTTTATCAACGTGCTTTAACTTGGCCGGCCCTCAATTAGGCAGTTGGACTAGAGGATTGTCATAGGACAATTCCAAATGAAATGTCTATTTTATTATATTCTAAAACTAAACAAACCCAAGACAAGTCAATTGAGGGTGAATGGAGGGTGTTTTCTCAGTCGGTGGGGCCTGCTGAGGCCAATGGGCAACACGAATAGACACACCTCAAGAATCAGCTTTATCTGAGGATTTGCAATCAGCTGTTATATTAGAAATGACAGGTCCATTCTCACTGAGCTTTTGGAAAGGAATTGAGCCATCTAGTCCATGAGTCAGCTGCCTTAGCAGGCTCAAAACTAGCAACTGTAGTTCCTAGTAGCCAGTTTGGGCTAAAAATAAAGTGAAGGAATGCTGAGCTGTATTTGTGGAGCTAAAAAATTGCTGATTGTCCATAAAATGCAAAAAATATGTGCAGGAACTTAGGAAATTGCAAACCATGAGGAAGTAGAAAGGAGGTAGAGTCCAGATGCTACCATGCAGAAATAAGTTGAAGCAATAAATAGAATACAAACTGCTGCAGCTGTAAGTGGGGCTTTCAGATGCTCTGAAGTAATTGCCTCCCTTTTTAAGCAGAGATGATGACTTAGCCAGGAAATAGGTTAGTGGATTTGGGCTGTGGAAACTTAGGAGTAGCCGCTGGCTAAGATACACAGTTGATGTCTGAACTTAGTCTGGATGGGGCTCTTAGCAACCTGATCTAGTTGAAGATGTCCCCCATTGCGGGGGAGTTGGACTAGATGACCTTTAAAGGTCCCTTCCAACACTAACTATTCTATGATTCTGTGTTACCCTATGGTGTGTGTTTCAAATTCCCAGCTATGAAATGGTAATTTCAAGTGGTTATTTGTAAAAATAAATTCTACTCTTGAGACACATTCATGTGGGAAAGAGCAGGTAGTAAGATGGAAAAGGTTATAGATTTATTTGTAGTTGGCAAAAAAATGTGCTAGGGAATTTGTGCCTTATTCCTATAAGGTTTTCCAAAATCTTTACAGGAAAGAATATATCTGAAAGTAATACAACAGCAAAAAAAGCATGGTAGCATTTTCACATCCATTTAGTGCTTTTTTTTTTCTCTCTCTGCTGCATTCTTTACATATATATATGTATGCATTGCCTGGAACTCTTCTATTATGTCAGACCCCTTGCTTGGGATGTGATTAAAAGCCTCTCTGCTTTTTGCAGATGTCACCAACAGAAAACTGGACAGATACAGAATCACAAGGAAAATGAGGAAGGAAATGTCGGACTGTTTTTAAAGTTGATTAGGTGGAAACTCAACAAGGCCAGGGCACACCAAACTGACACCTTGCCCTAATATCAGAATCACCCACACTGGCTTAGGAAGAGGCAAACCCAGGCTAGCGTATATACTATTTTTTTTTTTTAATTTAAAGGACAATGTTGCGGAATAACCAAACTCTACCTTTTGAAAAGAATCAGTATTCCTAATTCTCCAGAAAAGAGTTACCAGTTAAAGTTAAACATGTAGGCAATATGCTAAAAGAAGGAAGTATACAAGTAATTGCATGTAAAACTAAAATAATTACAAGAATAGGAGAACTATCCCAAGCCAAGTGTACATCCAGGAAATTGGTGGTCAGCTGACCCTCTAAAGAATTACAGACATGCTGAATTACAGGCATCCACTCAAAATACAAAACACGTCTGAGGGTGATGGTGCCCTGGCAGAGGATTACAGCTTGAGGCAGTGTCCTCAGCTTTCTACCCCACTGGGTGGCTAGCCACGCTGCTCCTGAGTGAGATACCATAGCCTCGGTGTGCTGGTAGACCTTAGGATGCTGTGGCACAACTCTATCAGAGCAATGCCCATCCTGTTTTGGGGGTTTTCCTGGTAGATATTTAATTACAAATAGGTAATAAATTCTAATACAGCCAAAGACCATAGTTTCTGTGGCAACAGCATTTAATTTTAGTAATTTTTCTTAGATGTTTATGAGTTGGAACTTCCACCCAAGTTGGAAGGACAAGGAGACTGTAGGCACTTTAGTCATTCCTGTTCAGCAACTCTGACTCTGCTTTACTGGTACTGTGCAACTGCCATAATTAAGACATATTCATGTTTTAGATGAGATTAAGCCTTTTTTAAAGACCCTGTAATGAGTGAAATGATTATCAGTAGAAGACAGAATCAAGTGCCCTTCCACTTATCCTTTTAACCATTGGAGATCTTGGAGCAGAGTAAAGAACAGAGGGAAGCTGATCTCAGGAGGAGTGGAGCTGATCTCAGGAAGAGTAGAGCTGGACTCAGAAGGTCAAAGAAAGAAAAATGGAAAGACCTTGCAGTTTTCCATTAAAATCAGTCTGTAAAGGCTTTCCAGTATTGTCCATTTCAAGGCATATGGGAAAATTTGGTATCTTGGGAAAAGGCTAATCCTATGAACTGAACCACAGAAATAGTTGAAAAAACATCACTTTTGGATGTTTTTAATAGTGAACTGTACCAGTACAACTGTTGAGGCAAGGATTATACATGGTATTTAAAGTCAGTAAAATACCGTATGTACATTCATATTTAATTATTTTCTGTTTTTAACCTGTCCTATAGATCAGGATGCAACTATTCCTCATGAGTACAACTTTAAAAAACCCTCAGTAATATAGAAACATGATTTGAATAGCAATTTCTGAATTGAAGCAGGGTGTGGGGAGGAGTGGAACATGGAGAAAAAGGGAGAAGAGTGAATCCCACAAGAGGTTAAAGACACAGGAAATGGAGACATTTAAGAGCTAACTGTAGTAAATTTACATGAGGTAGAGTCAAACTCACACAATGCTTACCCATGACAGTGGAGTTTCTTGGCATGAATGTGTGACAGAGAGAGAACAGATACTGTTAAGGTGGATCAAACTTCTCCATATCCCATCTAGGTAGATACGTCATATATTTTCTAGGATAGCAAAACTGGCTTAAGTAGTTCTTGTCCTTGCTGCCAGGTATCTTGTCTCATAGCTATGTGTTCCCACATCTACTGTGCAGTTTATTGCTCCTTCAGTTGCCAGTGCCACTCTAATTCAGACTATATATTAAAAGGAAAAAAAAAGAGCTATTATAGGTTATTATTAAATTTAATTATTTGGCAGTCCAATGTACAGTACAGCTCCATAGGACTGATACCAATGAGAAAGTGTATGTGTATAATGAGAAGAAAAAGCAGACAAGGGCAAAATATGGGTCTGGTTGCCTGTTAAACCAGTTTTGTCATAAAATAAAATGGATCGAGGAGCTACAGCTGTATTACTAGACTAGTCACCTGTAGAGAGATTGTTTTTCCTTTTTCATTTTGCCCATCACAGAGGCTGAATGGCTTATTATGAGGGAAAGATTTGTTCTTTTGACAAAACTTCAGTAGCAAATAATTTCATGTGCATTAAATAATGCATCAAAGCACCCAAAATAAAAATGGTGAGAACTGTAATTGCAAAGAGGGAAAGATCAAGCATGATTAGTAACTGCAAGTCATTAAAGTAGGCACGGCTGATAGACACAGCTTCTTTTCCTCCAGTCTTTACTGGGAAAACTATGTGAATGGAATAAAAATGTGAAGTTGATGCACCAAATTTACATTAATGTCTCTCTGTCATTTAAACAGAACAAAAGGGTGGGCATGGCTGTTTTTGATTCAAATGTTTAATACTCAACAGATAAGTGATAAGCATTTTATTCGCAGAACCACAAGTTTAACTACTGAAGTCTTAGCTGTGTAACCACTGCCTTGGAGAGCTGCATGTTGAGGAAGTGATGCTTTATCTGTTCTAGTGAGAAGCAGTTGCCAGACAAGGTCCTGGAAGAACTGAGTATTTTCACAGGATGTCTTACCCTGAGAAATGTTAGAGCTGTTGCTGAGAAAGGTCCATTTGTCAGAGACAGACCCTCAGAGGCTTTCATATTGTAATACTGAAGAGCATTCTGTAGTGGCTTCTTATGCCATTTTCTTAGCCTGCAGAACTGGTGCTTAAAAGATGAATTTCTAAGATAAGTCCCATTGACATTTGCTGTTGTGAAAATGAAATAAAATGTATGACAGTATCATGGAAAAAAAAATTCCTCCTGAGTGATTGAGCAGCAGAAGCAAGACAAGTGACATCGCATTACAAAATATTTTCGGTTTCTTTGAGATACTTGTGCTTGCCTCTATCATCAAACTTTTAGGTCATTATCTACATGGAAAAGTATACAAAATGTATATTAGTTCAACAGAAAAGTTTCTTTTTTTCCCCCAAGCATTTTGAGTTCACAGAATACGAAAAAGTACTTACAGATGGTACATTTCATCACTGTCAACAGTGTTGATGGAAATGCAGATGTTTGTAATTCAGCATCTTTGAAACAGATGACTAGACTTTCGCTTACTTCTGCCCTTCCATTTTTAAACAGAAGTTCTGCTATTTAGACATCCTCTGTCCTTTCAAATGTGACATGAACCAAGCTGGGCCAAGGTTATTTTATTAACTTCTGCTTTTCAGCATTGGCAGCACTGAATTGATTTAACTAAACAAATCTTGCAAAAGCAGTTCAACTTTCTCTCTAACACTGTCATGCATTTGTTAATTAGATTGATTTACGAAGTGGTATAGTGTTTGTATTGCAGGCAGAGATAGAAGTCTCATTTTTGGAACAGTGTTCACACTCACACAGTTGCCTGGAAATCATGATGAGTGTATGGAGGCACAGCTGTCCACCCAGGCAAACACAGTGGGAGCAATCCAGTTGAAGGCTCCTTCATGGAGAACTTTTCTTGCTGTAATAGAGTCTTATTTATATAATGAACACTTTCTGCTCACCCACTGTTCTGGTGACAGAATATAGAAATGTCTTGATGCTCTTTCAGAGTGGGAAACTTTTGAACTGTCAAGTGCTTGAAAAAGAGGCAGTGCCTACAGTGAGAGGTAATATTTTTTATTAGACTAGATGATGCACTGGTAAAGAACAGGCTGGCTTTCATGAACACAAGAAGCCCTTCATCATACTGAGGGTGGGGCCCAGTTCATGCAGCCTGAATACCATCCAAGGCCATGGTTCCACATCATGAAAGGCTGGGTCCCAGAGCATAAAGTACAGGATCAAAACCACTGCAGTTACTTGGCACAAAGTGGTGCAAACTCATAATGCCAGCTGAAGTGTAATACATATTTTGCAGAGATAATTTTGTCCAAGCATATTTTATAGTGGATCAGGTATCATCTGCCGGACCCCAACTCCAAAGGACTACAACACTGGTGTAAACACCATCTTCTATGTTTTAACATGACAGAAGTGGTATTATATGCTGGCACTTCATATGGACTAAATTTGTACTTTTAGATGATGCTGTAGCACAGATTTGGTATCAATGAGTGAAACAGTCTAAACCAAATGCGCTTCTTTTAAATTACCTGGTATTTCCACTGTAAACATAGGTGAAATGTGCACACCCCTACACTGAAATCCTGTGATACTTCTTGGTGGAGTGCTGATTTTATTCATCAGTAAAATGCTGAAACTTTATAGTTCTAACTAGGTATGGATAAACAGCCTTCTGACCATCGCCAAATTTAGTAATGATGGAGGAAATTAGGTTTTCGTGTGAGAAAAAAGAAATACATATAGTGAAGTTCACATCTGATACTGATAGTTTCCTACATGGGGAAATCCATCAGAACATCCAAACAGGCATACCTATATTTCTACAAATATGGTGGAGTGGTGTGCAGTAGAAAAGTATTTTTATGGAGTTAAATTCCTCCCACATAGACACTTTTATATGATTCAGGGTAATGGATATGTGTTTGTCTGCCTTGAATGACAATGAAATGCTGCCGAAGGAAGACAAGAAAAAAAAATCCAGAATTACCAAGGAATTCAGAATTATAAAAGGGTTGTCTCAGAGAGGAACTGTATGAATATACCTGCATTAAAGTTTTTCAGCCTTACCTCCACTCCAGTTTGTATTTTTGCCAGTGGGAGAAGGATAGAATTTGCTAGTTCCCATCACAGGATGAAACTGCTCCACCCATGTGGTTTTAATAACAGGGATTCATTAATAATTGTCACTTGTTTATTAATGTCACATAATCACATATGGAATCAGTACCAACATTACAACAGATAAACTAGAATGCTAACAAACACCTACAAATGCCTGAGCAACCTTCTATGAGTAATCCCCAAAATTTCAACCCCCTCCCAGATGCACAAAGCTACAGGCACCCATAACTCACATGTCCCATGCCAATGGGGTGATGCCTTGTGTTGTCAGGCCAGGTTTCTCTTCCCTTATCATGAAGCTGAATGCTTTGTTTAGATTTCTTTTGAAGCTGACTCAATTTTTTTTTTTTTTCAGAAGTCTCTTGGTAATTTCCTGGTTACTATTTAATCCAGTTGATGGCCATCTCTTAAGCAAACTTCATTACTGTTATTTTCCTCTTTTGCATGACCTGGTTTGGGGCAAATGCCGTTGCAGGTGTTTTTGGGGAGCCTGTTCACTCACACTTTTCCCACTTGCATCCCGTCATATCAGCAACTACCCATTCTATGGCACTGAGATGGGGACCATGCACATTGACCCTATCTCCCAGATGAGGAGCCACAAGTTTCACTCAACACCTCCATCCCCACTTCTGAGCCACTTGGTCTCAGCCAGGATGGCATTCATGCACATTTAGGATGCAATTCAGTTCCTCCTAAGATGAAACAGCCAGAAGAGATCAGAAACCTGCACTGTAGGCATCTAAATAAGGGTCCCAGCTCCAACCTTTAAAGAATATATACTTTGTTTAAAACATTTTACTAATTATGAAGCTAGAAATGAGGCTGGCCTGGCTTGTTCTGCACAGTTGAAGCTAACTGCAAGACACATGTGAGGTGTGAAGTATATCACGAGAACTTCTCTTCCTGAAATTGCTTATATGTTGTCCTAACTTCACTGAGTTTAGTTACAGCTCTGATTTCCTCCCACTTTTCTTTGTGTGGCCCAAGGACTCTGTAACAGCTATGTAAAGGATTTGGGGTTTGGCCTTAAAGTGCCCTACACATGGCTGAGTCTGTGCCAAGACTTTGTTAGCCAGTGCTTGTTTGTACACTCCCTTCCTTTCCCTGCAACACATACAGTGTCAGAGCCTAGTTTCACGCTTGGTGGTAGCACTGCCTAAGCTGTTTTACTAGCTTAGTTCATACCCCTCTGTTCATGACTTCTTGTTCCCGTTGCCTCCTCAAACCACCCTTGCAGCAGCTTGCACAGCTAGGTTGTGAACCAAGTGGTGGAACAGGGACAGCTTGGGATGATTCGGAAAAAAATAGGTTGTTTTCCAGCCAGATCAGTTTACCATGCAGCTGCACACACACACCTGATTTGGCACAGTAAAGGGATAACACAGGCGTGAGAATTTGCAAGGGGAATGGGAGCTCCATAAAGCATTAATTCCATTCAAAACAATGTCTGTGTAACCATGTCCTCTGAGGACACAAATTAATTTAAATGAATAAGAAAATCTTGCTAGGGATATTTCTCAGGTGCTGCATTACCTGTTACTGAAGCTCCAGCTGTGCCTTCCGGATGAACTGCACAATATTTTCCAACTCCCCAACATTTGGAAGGGACACTGGAGAGATCTGGCCCTGCACATTTCTTGAGCTGCTTAGTCCTGCTGCTCTCAGGAGGAGCTGAGATTTTGCAATACTTCATAGATGTCACTATCTTCTCAGGGCTCAGATACTAAAGTAAATCTGGGGAGTGCACTGCCATCAGTAGCATACCACAAACCTGGTTCATGTACTCTGGAAAAAAAGGATGTAGTGGTATATAGCTAACAGCTTTTGCAGCAGCCACACTTGTGTTAAGAAATGCAGTCCCTGAGCCTTTATTGTTTAACTGCTTCTTCCAAGACATAGTTTATAACTGATGCCTCAGTATTTACTCTTGTTTAACCCTATTAATTAAATATTTGGCATCAGGAGCCTTCTGCTTTCATTCCCTAAATATGTATATCATCCACACTGAAATATCTATACCATTTTGTTGCTAATTTGAGCAGGTCAGAGGGATTTTCCATATGTATTATTTTCTTTCAAAAGAGTCCTCTGTTGAAACAGAAACATTTCCATGAAACCATGGAACTTTTGCTAACAAATTAGTTGCTTTTTGGTAAAGGAAAAAGAATGATAAGGAATGTCAAAGTTTTAATATAATAGTATTGAGAGATCATATTATATACTACTGTACATAGTACCACATCACATTATATTATTTTTCTTTTACTGCATAAATGAGAATGTCAGCTGTTTCTAATATCATTGCATGATGCTACATTACTTTTCAAAGATATTAAAACCAGCTGGTTTTCAGGTCAGGTTTGTAGCTGAAAAATTATGCTGAATTGTTACTGAAAAAAATTTCCTACTGTGTGTGCATCTTATACCAGCAAAATGAAATCCTAACACACAGAACCTATTTCAGACCCTACAAATTACAGAACTGATCTGGAACAAACTCAGTTTAAGAATTTAAGAAATAAGGTTTCAGACTAGCCACCCTAGTGTGTAATTTCACTCACTGTGTTAAATGATGTGAGCCTTGTTTAGATATTACTGCAGTATCTCCTACCATTCTCCATGGCTGCTTCAAGGTACCTTTCTGGGCAGCTTTTCAAAAACACCAGCAGAAACCTGTCCTCACAGGACTTCACGTGGCAAAATCCTTTAGACCAGATAAAATCTAAAGTGCCTGTAAGATGTAGGACAACCAGTTATGAGAAAGGCAGTTTCTTTCACAACACGGAAAAAATAATCCAGGTGTCTACTTAGTTATTTGTGAATTAGACACCCATTTGTGAATCCACAGTGGGCAGTGGGTGGCAAAAGCTCGAAGAATAAAATACTGGGTGTGCCCAGGTTGCCAGATGACTTTGGGTTTGAAGCTGTTTTCAAGCACAGACTTGTCATTGAGCTTCATTGTGTGCACAAAAGTACAGAGTTTATCCTGGCTCTGGAGTCTGCTGGAAACAGAATTTAAGTAGATCCAAACTCTCATTAATAATATCTATGCAAATGGCCAAAAGCCAAACCAAATCAGCTTTCCATTTCACAGCATCAACCAGCAGTCAGACTTGCGATGAATTTCATCTTGTGGGGGCTGAGGAACATGTGCAAATAAAAATGGGTGAGAAGCAGCTGATACTTATTTAAAATTTGTGTCTTGCAGCTTGGTTGTCTTCTTACACTAGCTTGACACAGGTATGGGTTCACTGAGAAAGGCAGACTTGTAGGTATTGCAGTACTACAAAGCAACACCATTATATAGGGAAGTACCCTTTGTGAAGGAGGGCTTCAGGTTGTGTTATTTTCAGAACATTTAACATGTACAGTATGTGAATTACGCTGGAGCTTTGGCTACTGGTAGCATTTCATAGTATCACAGAATGACAGCATGGTTGAGGTCAGAAGTGACCTTTAAAGATCATCTAGTTCAACTCCCTTGCCATGGACAGGGACATTTTTCAACAGATCAGGTTGCTCAGAGCCCCATCCAACCTGGCCTTGAACACAGGTATGGGGCCAGTGCCTCACCATCCTCACTTTAAAGCATTTTTATCTAATATCTAACCTAAACTTGTCCTCTTTCAGTTTAAAGCCATTCCCCCTTGTCCTGTCACTGCATGCCCCTGGTAAAAAGTCCCTCTCCAGTTCTCTTGTAGCCCCCTTTAGGTACTGGAAGGCTGCTAAAAGGTCTTCTCAGAGCTTTCTCTTCTCCAGGCTGAACAACCTCAATTCTCTCAGCCATTCTTCATGGGAGAGGTGCTCCAGCTCTCTGACCATTTCTGTGTCCCTCCTCTGGACACGCTCAAACAGGTCCATGTCTTTTCTGTGCTGGGAACCTCAGAGGTGGATGCAGTACTCCAGGTGGGGTCTCACAAGAGCAGAGCAGAGGGGCAGAATCTCCTCCTCCCTTGACCTGCTGGCCACACTCCTTTTGATACAGCCCAGTATACAGTTGCCTTTCTGGGTTGTGAATGCACATTGCCAAGTCATGTCCAATTTTTCATCCACGAGCTGCTCCAAGTCCTTTTCCACTAGGCTGCTCTCAATCCATCCATCCCTCAGTCTGTGTTGCTCCTAGGGATTGCCCCAGCCGAGATGCAGGACCTTGCACTCGGCCTTGTTGAACTGTATGAGTTTAGTAAGGGACCACTTCTTGCCCCAGCCTTTGTCTTGCATCTAATTTACTGAAGTTTTCACATAATTCTTGAAAATCATTTCATAATCAAGGTAAATTACTGCACTAGATAATGGGAGCTATTTACTGGGGAGGGAGAGGATAGGGCACCACCTCACAATACAGGGTATGGTAATATTTGAAACTTAACAATGTGTGATAATAATAAAATTAACTCTTACCAGCTACTAAGAAACTCCAAATTTGGAAGAGGCAAGGTTGAAGGAAGGGGCAAGTTTCCTGGACCTTAAGAGGACTGGCATTATCTGGATGAACACAGGCAGCCTTTTTCATTCACAGTCTGTTGTCAGTTCTTAAAAATATACTGCCACACAACTTACTGAATACATTACTCTCAAGTGGTTTGGTGTCAATACTGAAACCTTTGAACAGATTCACAGCTAATTGACACCTAGGTAGGACTACTTGAAAAAGTCACATTTTCATTTGGCTGGCCATCTGAACAGTTTAAAACCCAAGAGCAACAATTGTATCCTTTTCTTCAAGATCATAAATGTTGAGTTTTGCTTAGCCTTTTTTTTTTCCTTCTGAGTTTTGGAGAAAATGCTACCTTTCAGTTCCAGGGAAGCAAAGAACCAGGCTCTCTGAAAGAGGGTAGGGTTTTGACTGAGAAGGCTGCAGGGTTTGGTGGGTGCAGTTCCTTCCTCCCTGTGAGCAGTCTCGCACAACTGTGCTTAGTGTCTTCAGCATTAGGATCTGGGTTGCTCTGACCTGCATGTCCTCAGTCTCCCTCTGAATAAAGATGTAATTTGAAACAAGAATCCATTGAAAACCTCAAACCCCAACAAACTGAGTGTGTAGCTTTACTGTCTAAGCATTCACACAAGGGAGGGGATATTGGGAGGCAACCTTAGCATTGAACCATTCATAGTGTAAAGTACTTTTGCCAAGAAATCCTCTGTTAGCAATGTGTTGGCCTCTGCTGTATAAATGGCTGAACAGAGAAGAGACAGCAGACATCCTCGATTACCTGAGGAGATATTAATCTGACAATGAAGGATCCAATATTCAGCAACGAATGTGGTGAAATCCAGTGGAATACCTGTTTGGGTATATCCTACTACTGTGTCTTCTTTATAAAGCTGACCTGTTAGGACAGATGCCTCTCCTCACTACATCTTTCCTTCTATGTCTTGATTTCCACTTACTGTTTTCCCAGAAAAAGGGTAATGAATTTTCCAAAAGGCTTTCTGTTCTGTTTTTGACAAGACCCATTCTGTACAGGTCAATTAACTTAGGTGATCTAATGGATCTGTGCATTGAGATGCACTGGGATCCTGAGAACAGAAAGTATGCCAGTGTTTTTTATTTTATTTACGAAAAGTATTAACCTAATCAGAAAGCTCATAAAGGGAGCATTGTGCAAGGCTTTATCTGTAATTGCAGATAAGTTGTAGCTGAAGAATGTCTGATATCCATGGTATTAGTGTGAAATCATTAGACAGTCCACATAAAAAAGCATAAAACCAAATTGCACAAAAGCATCATCAGAGCATCACAGAGATTTTCCTTAAGGTTTTTCTGTGGTTTTGAGGAGGGCATAGTGTTCACTTTTGACAAGCTACTGGGTAGCCCCCAGTGCAATCTAATTAGCAAGAAAAACATAGCTCCTGCAGGAAAAAAAAACAACACAAACCCATCAGCAAATTACAACAGGTAATTAATGTTAAAAGTACAATTGCTGTATGTCATAGAATGATGCTGCTTTTGCTGCAGTTCCCCAATTTAATAGGCTGGCTGAAATATCTTCATTCTGTTGTTGGAAGGCAGGGGATGAGGTAGTAGTATAATATTTGGTACACTCAAAAGCAGTTCTAGGGCCATCTCAAAACTAAACTGAAATCAGATTCCTCAAAGTCAGCTGGTGGATAGATGACAGCTTCTGGGAGGGGAGGGAAGGAAAAGAGAGAGATGACAATGGTAGCCTTAGATGAGACAGTTTTAAGCCATCACAGAACATTTGCTTTTTATTTCACATTGTGTCCATTTGCTTTGGGGGGGGTGTGGTTCGGAGTGCATGGCTGTGGGATCTGACCCCAACTTGTGTCTGTACATGGACTTCCCAAAATTGGAGTTTTGAGGTTGAGAAAGGGGAAACATTTATGGAAGAATCCTCATACAGACATTCTCATTTATAGGTCATTAAATAGTGGCAAATGCTTTCAATTCCAGCAGCATGCACACTCTGCAAATACTGCTCTCTAGGTTCTTCACAGTATTTTTTTAGTTGTACTACATTTCAGACCTTCCATTTTAGGAGGACAACTTTCATTTTGATAGAAAATATTGGTCTCTGCTTTTTCAAAAATGGACATTGGATAGTCATTTCCCCAGAGTGGCTATAGGAATTAAGGTCTTGATGGTACTTGTTTTGGTATTATATAGCCACCCATGGCTGGTGAATACACGGATGAACTCATATTGGGTGGGATGCTGGAGACTGCAGTTCTGCCTTAGGTTTATGCTACAGATAGTTACAGAAGGATCAGAGGCTGCGCAATCACCTGTGCCATTGAAAAAACCAGCTTGTATTGCTCTCAGGTGCTTATGGCATCATGGCATTTGTCAGAAATTAGTAGATTTTGGGCAGTGATTGTCCCACTGTACTGGGGGCTGGTGAGGCTGTACCTTGAATCCAGTGTTCAGTTCTGGGCCCCTCACTATAAGAAAGACCTTGGGGTGCTGGAGTGTGTCCAGAGAAGGGCAACACAGCTGGTGAAGGGTCTGGAGCACAAGTCTTAGGAGGAGCAGCTGAGGGAGCTGGGGGTGTTCAGCCTAGAGAAGAGAAGGCTCAGGAGGGACCTTATCGCTTTCTACAACTCCCTGAAAGGAGGTTGTAGTGAGTTGGGTGTCAGCCTCTTCCCCCAAGTAACAAGTAACAGGACGAGAGGAAATGGCCTCAAGTTGCACCAGGGAGGTTTACACTGGGTATTATGAAAGATATCTTTATGGAAAGGGTGGTCAGGCATTGAAAACAGGCTGCTCGCCGAAGTGTTTGAGTCCCCATCGCTTGAGCGAGTCCATGACGGGCCCGCACTTCCAGCGCGTCACGCGCTCAACGCGCCACGCGGCGGCGGGCGGGGTGCGCGTGAGGCAGCCCGGGCGGGGAGCGCGCCCGGCAGGGGCGACAGAGCCCGCCGCAGCGCCCTCAGCGCGGGGCCGCGTCCTGCCGAGCTCGCCGGCACACGGACCGTCCGTCGGGCCGGCCTGCCCGGGAACCTCCGGCTCTCTCGCGCCCGCCCGAGGGAAGCGTGCGGAAGGGCCCGAGGTTACTGATACCCCGTCACGTCCTGCACGCCAGCCTGCCGTCAAAGTGTAGGGCTGGAGCTCAGCCTCCTCCCGAGGGGGGCCAAGACTCTCAGGTCTGCTTAAAACCATCGTGGAGATCTTTCCCAAGCGGTAAGAAAGGGATATATGTTTTGCCTAACCTCATGTTGCATGCTTAGACCACACTGTCTCATTCCAGTTTAGGTTGCAAAGATCTGCACAGAGCCACTCATCTTCCACAGGTTTGAATCTCAGCGTTGCCATCTGCCAGATAAAAGGGAGACTCATAATGCCCATGCTTTTTAAAGGCCTCTTTTCTCCACTGTAGAAAACAGAAGGAGGTACAAAAAGAATTTCACTACTAATATGGTTGGATACTGGAAGGGTAAATATACAAAAGCCCATAAATAAGCAGAGGAATAATGAGCCATTGTGCTGATACTACTGGCAGGTGGGAAAGAAATGAGGTCACCTGTTTCTCTTACCTCACCTGACCTGGAACAGCTTGTCGGAATAGTTGCCTGTTCCTGTTTAAAGCTGCCGTTCACATATAAAACTGGGATGTTTGTAGGGAACCTTACTCTCTCAAATTTAGGCTGTTTATCTAACCAAAACGTGTGGAAAACTTTGTTTCGGTCACAAGTATGTTAAACTACCTCGTGATGTCAGCCTTACCAATACTGAATTGCAGGGGGAAAAAGTTCAAGCAGAATTCAGGTGGAGTAAAGCGAAACATAGGTAAATAGCAGATAAATACTTTTCTGAGCTGACACTGGTGTAATTAGAGAAGAAAAAACACCTTGTAAAATAAGGATAGTATATCCCTGTCTTACAGAGAGTTATAAGGACAAACTCAACAAACAGCATTCAAATCTTCAAAATCTGCATTAAGCTCAAGACTTAAAAATGATGCACCTTGTCCCAGCAGGGAGATCCAGAATTCCTTATTTAGACTTATAGGCTCCTTTTTACTGTTTATGGAGGTACCTCTGAAGCAATATCTAGAATGCTCATATGCGGAGAAGATCCAAAGGAAAGAAAGAATAGCTGGTAAGAAGCACTTATCACATCTTCTTTCTGCAATGTAATAACCTAAGTCTTAGTGTCCCTTCGAGGAAGGGTTTCCCATTAAAAAAAAAAAAAAAAAAAGAGTCACATAAACAGAAAGATACAGGTGATGGCTGAGGATGTTGTTTGACTAGTTGAAGTGTAAATATCCATATTTTAATAAGTTCCCCTCCTGTTTTAATGCAGTGCCCAGGGATACCTGTTAATGTTCTTGTTAATGCTGTTGTCCCACTCAACAGAGTAAATCAACCAAGTTTGGGTCCTTCTGCTGAAAAAAAAGGCAAAGAAAATTTGGTTTCAGGTCAGTAACAATTTAAGTACTGCTTAGACACAACATCTCAGCCTCCTGCTTGGTTTGGATGGGACTGTGGCTAATACAGCCCATCCTCTTTAAGGTAGCCACAAGTTCCAGTAGAAATGCAGTTTAAGCATCTGCCCCGGGGCAGTGTCATTTAACTTCCTCAGGGTAAGCCACACCTTGAGTCAAAATAGTTAAAATCAGTATAAAAACTATGTTGAGCAGG
Source organism: Manacus vitellinus (assembly GCF_001715985.3). Lineage (NCBI taxonomy): Eukaryota > Metazoa > Chordata > Aves > Passeriformes > Pipridae > Manacus > Manacus vitellinus. The sequence goes on from NW_021940208.1 coordinate 30,212,420, forward strand.
TTGTGCTGTAGATCCAGCTTATACATTTGCTTTGGCTCAGACAGGCATTGCAAAGGCAGTGGCTACAGCGACACTTTCAGGCCGATCAGAAAATGGCCATCCAGTAGTTTATCAGAGTTCAATAAAGTGTTTAATAAGCTCGGTTATGTTGTGACTGGTAAAAAAGGCACTTTTTTTATGTGTTCTGTGGGAAATAAATCCATTAATCATTCTCAGATTCATCTTCATTCATCATTCAGGGATAAAGACCAGTAAGTTTATCTCTCTGCCTGTCTCAGCCATGAAAAATTATTTCCTATGCTGCAGTTTGATTATTTAATCCAGTCTTTCTAGAATATAAGAAATGTAGGCTATTTCTCATGCAAGATAGTGCATAATCCAGCACTTTTTTCTGTTCTTATTTAATGTAACCTTTTTATTCTTTGGTTTCAGTTCATTACCTTAAGTTACACCTGTTTCCACCATGGAGAAATCCAAAATCATCCTGTGCTTCCATGGAAAGGGGTATGTGTGCATACAGTAAATTTATTTACATGCTCATATATCCTTCTAGTGACTAACTTTTGGATGGTGCAGCTGATGTCTCTGGAAATGCCAAGCTGTGTGAGAAATCTAAACTGAAGTACATTTGGCCTGGTTTTCACAGCTGAAACATCTCTAATCCCATAGGAGCTGGGGAGAAGAGAAGCGGCAGGTCCATGCAATGCACTGGGATTTAGGAGCATGACTGAGCATGCTCTCTGCAGTGTTGTACCAAGATGCCCAAGCTCATTTTTCATACAGTTAACCTCAGTGCAACATGGTTTATCAGCTCAGCTCTACAGTAAAGCAGACATATGTCTGCCAGATCCTAGAAGAGGTCCATTTGCAGATGTTGTTGTGCATCTAAACCAGTAAAACTGACTGTACCTGAGCTGTCTTCGTATGCAATCAAGTGCAGTTGATCCTTGAACCAGATAAATCACTCAGGGGTGCAAAACAGCTAAGGACTTCTAATGTTAAGACTAATGGCTAAATATGCACTTCTTTGGTTCACCCTTATTTTCATACACAAGTTTTCATGTTTACCAGCGCCTTCTGTACCACATGCTTTCCAAACAATGCATCCAGTGGGTCCCAGACCATTTCCTTCCTGTTTCCTTCCTAAGTGAAGTGTTCTTTCAGTAGTAAAGCAGGTCCTGCCTCTCCTTGCTTTTCCCATCTATGTCCCAGCATCTGAGATCAGTACTGGTTTAGTACTTCTGAGCATTATATTACATAGAGGAGGTCTGAGTGAGAGCCAATCCTCCTTCTCCTTCCTCAGATACAGCAAAAAGCCTTACTAGCACCTCTAGGCCTGACACTCAGGTGCATGAGCCTAAGACCAGCTGTGCTGGTTTAAAGGTAAACCAGCAGGGGAAATGAACCCAACTCAAAAGAGAGATTATAAATCAGAATAACAATTTAATAAAATAATACAATAAGTACGATTATACAGACAAACAATTGGTTTTAACCCACAAAACCCAAATATATAACCCAGCACCCTGGGGCATGAACAGAGTGGTGTTCTTTGGGCCCCCTGAGTCCAAAGGAAAAGGAGAGGGGAAAACCTGTTGGTGAGAGTGCTGTTGCAGTCTGGTCAAGAGTGGTGGTGATGATGTTGCAGTCTGGTTGAAAAGTGGTGGTTGCAGTCCAGTCGAGAGTGGTGGTCTGCAGTCTGGTTGAGAGCGATGATCTGCAGTCTTCCTCTGGATCCCACGAGTGGTTAAAAAGGTCCCAAGACTCCAAGATTATATATCCTCCAGTTCAGGCAGGAATGCTCAGTACCTCCTTCAGGGCAGTGGTGGTTCCTTAATGGGTGTGAGGACAAGAGCAACTCCTATCTCACAGGCCTCTTAGCACCTAGTTTATAGCCTGAAGAGTCAGGCTCTATGTGCAGATAGTGTAAATGGTTCATTGATAACAGTTTCTGGGAAATGGCATGGAAGGCTATAGAATACACAGTTTTGGGTTGCACCCATCCAGTGATGAACTGGTCTCAGCTGTCCTAACTAGCATAATTAAGCAGCATAATTAAGCATGGGGTTCTCCCCCCATATGGATGCACCAAAATAGGAGTCACTAGTGCTGAGTAGCCATGAATGTTCCAGCAGAGTCTCCTTAAAAAATGCTAGGAGTTTTTTCAAAGTATGGGCTTGATATAGGTACCTAATTCTACTTACTGAACTTAATTCCAGATAAGTGTGAGGGTGGATAAGGTAACTTTGTCTTTGAAGTCTTTGCAGGAAAGATATTACTTTGTTTCCCATAAGATAAAGTCAGCATAAATATTTAAAGATTAAACAGTCCATGGTGCATTATCTCCTAAGTTCAGCAGATTTGCAATGGTGTGTCCATGTTTCACTGGGCATAAATTCATAATGCTACCTGACCAAGCAGTGTACAGCTCAGTATTAATGACCAAGGAGTTCTGTGCATGTTGGAATATCCAGGTCACAGTATAGGAACCTGGTGGGACAGCAGGACTGTACTGCAATGAAACAGTTCCTCAGCCAAAATTTCACTTCCCAGCACTGTGTCTCTCTGCCCTCTCCATTGAGCAATGCAGCATCTTGTGTGGCTGGACTGCGGAGTGGATTATTGACATGACTTAAGCAAAATAATAATAATAAAAAGCTTTATTTTTAAACAGAGATAATTTAGCCAATCCTCTTTGCAGCAGTCCCCAAAGAAGCTGCCTTGGCACAGCTGAGGGAAGTATGGGCTGCAGAGTGTGGGTGGGAAGGAAGGGGCTGAAATGGAGAGAGGAGCAAGTTTTCCAACCAGTTTCCCACTGGAAGAGATGGCTTTCCAGATCAAGACCCTCAGCTTCTAAGGTGTCAACTGTTTGCTCTGCACTGACACTAAACTAAACTGCTCTGTTCTGAACTCTCCCCTCACCACCTTCATTACTGTGAATTTTAGAACACTGAATGGTGCAAAACTACCAGAACAAGCCATGGCTTTCCTTTCTGGAAGAGGAGTGTTTTGAAGGGCAGGTGAGAGAAAGGTGACCTGAGCTGCTGCATTCCTTTTATTCTCAGCTGTTGTAGTGCCCTTGAGGGGAGCTGCAGGGGGTAGGGATGCAGCAGCTCCCTGCAGCTGAACAGAAGTCATCAGAGAGCTGAGGTTGTAGCTTGTGCAGTGGGGACACTGCAGGCAGCACAGGGGAGGAGGAAAAGGCCAAAGCCCTTTCTGTTCCTTGCCTCCTATTCCCTGCTTGACACAATTGATTTTAAAAACCAGACAGGCCCAGGAAGCCTTTTGTTCACACTCCTTAACTTCAGGAAAAGCAATTTTGCTGTGATTGCACCACATGTTATTCCTCAGCCTGGCCTTCTCAGAGCACAAGATGCTCTCACAGCATAGAAGGGAAATGCTGAACAAGGAATTACAAATAAAGAGGATCAAGCTATGTACATTGAATCCTGAATGCTGACGCTAAACACATTTTTCCTTAAATGGATCTCATTTGACTGCTGCCCGCAAGCACAGCTCTGAGGGTGAAATTAGGATAGTAGGCAAAGCTGGATGCAGCAATATACTTTTCGTTCATCTTAGTGGAAATCATGTGGTTAAACCACTCTCCAAAGTCATCCTCAGTAATTAAGGAACATACTTAGCCCATAATGGAAAATTAATGGATTAGAGTGATGCCTTTTTCAAAGTGGTTTGACTATACACAGCTGCTTTCATCCTAAAACACTTGAAAATCCCTGGGCTCAGGTTTGTTATTATTGCAATCAGTGCTGAAATTATGACTGACTGTCCGTCAGCCTTGCAGAGAGACCTCATGGTGCCCAGCACTACTGAAGGGACCTCCCTTCAGGGATCCCTGCTCCCCAAGCCCCATCAGAGCTCACGCCTGAATGAAGCAGGGTACTTTCTTGCCAGTCCTTGTTCTACAGGCAGCTTACCTGTTTTGCATTCATCTGAATAAAACAGCCCTTGAAGAAGAGATAAAACAAGTTTTCTTCCCTTCTGGGTGAATCCCTTAATCCTTGGACTACAGCTATGTTCTGTTGCTGTCGCCTTCAATCTTTTACTGCAAAGTAGGACAGCTTCACAGGGCAAAGTAGGGTCTTGCCACCAGGTGGGAGAACTGATATGGGTGTGAACCCTCTGGCTCTACTCTTGAGGATCAGTGTCTGAGGGATATTGTTGTCCCAGTTGTAGGGGCTTTGGTATCCTCATCTTGTGTCTTCTCTGAATGAATCCCCAAAGCACACAGTGGCACCGCAGTCCTTTTCATCTGATAAAGAATTAAGCTGATATCTGCTTGAAGCTATAGTCTAAAAAAAAAATCTGCATAATCATTGAGTCTTTTTGAGAATTAAAAAAGAAAGACAAAGCACAAAAGCAACTGATTTTTTTTGGGGTAATGAATCTAGATGTTCCAACCTTACCTGCAGCTGAGCAAGACTGTAAGAGGAAGATTTAAAGTGCCAGTGTCTTAAAACAGGCAAACACTGTTGTTCTATATTTAATATTCATCTATATATTAATTTTATAAAGCTCTGGGTTCATAAGAAGTTTGAAATTAAGAAATACTCACAGAAGGCCTGAACCTCTTCTGAAAATGAGAGCAAATTAAACTTAATGGCTTATTTGTCTTCACTATTATTTGCCCATTTTGAATTAGACTTAATGCAGAGACAATGGAACTATACATTAGACAGTTGCAAAGGATTCTCCATAGTCTTTCTTTCCTTTTGTAAGTTAGCTCCCAGGCCCATGTGCCTCCATCCATTCTTCTGAAGCAAATCAGAAGTGCTTGGAAGCCCCAGCCTGGGACTAGAGTCTTGCCCTGTTGAGGAAGATATATCACTGATCATAAAAAATGTGTAGTTTATTCATGCTCAAGCACAGACTATACTTTCAAATGCAATTTACTATCTAATTTGAAAGACTTATATGCAGGAATTTTTCATCATTAATTAAACTTAAAAGTCTTTGATAGGTTAGCAAATGCCTACACAGTAATAGCCAGAACTTATTAACAATGGAGTTTAGTAAAGCTGAAATGGAATAGCCAGGTTCCATTCTGATTTACTAGTTTTCCAGTAAAGTTTTTAATCAGTTAATTTATGCATTCTGTTGAATCCTTTGAAGTCTCACTAATCACAAATGGGCATACGCTATGTCCTCGTCTACCAGTTTAATGGAGTGACATTCCTAAATCCTAGTTTTAAAATGTCTCTTACTTCCCTTGTAGAAGAAATAGGATTCTGACAAAGGATTTGCAAGCAGCTCTACAGATTTTTGTGTTATTTCTCCTTCACCTTGTCTTTCATAGTGAATTCAAGAAATATCACATATCCATGGAACAGGGTAATTCAAATCTTTAGCAGAATGTGGCTGCTGTCATTTGTGAAAAACTACACTTTGATGCGTGGATGGTGGCACTGAATTCAATGAAGCTAATGATTGTGAGCAACAAGATACTTCAGGGGTGTGTGGCAAACTTTACCCCTTTACAACAGGGATTGTTGACGCTTCAGGACAGAGACAATGTCTAAATAGATAACACATAGAGTCGCCATCTCAACTGGCAACTCTGGGCACTGCTGTAATGCATATTAATAACAGTTTTGTTGAAAGGTCTTATTGTAATGTTTGATTTGGTTTGGCTCAGCCACATGAAAGGACATCCAAGTAAGAACAGAGTACACACCATGGCCAGGGACAGAGTCAACTAGTTAGGAGCATCTGGGGCCAAGAGCTTAGTGGCCCAGTAAACCAGTCTGGCATCTGATCTGCATGGCTCATTTGAAGCAGACTGTTAAAAACTGCAGATAGAAGAGCCAGAAAAATTTTAAAGAATTGGGAGGAAAAAAATCTAAAATAAGGAAAACAGAAGGCTTCTCTTTGTTTAGCATTAAAAAAAAAAAAAGAAAATTAAGGGACCAGAGCATTGCACTGCTTAAGTACCTTGACTGAGAGAAAATGCAAGACTCTTTAGGGGGACAAGACTCAACAAAAACAAATGGCTGTAAATTGACTCATTTAAACCAACAAGTGAAGTTTAAAAATGAGGCAGGGATTTTACATGAGGGTGTCTTGCTATTGCAAAAGACACAAAGGGAAGAGGTGGATGTCTCTTCAATAGGATCTTGAAGTGAAGTCTAAAGTGTGAATTGTTTGTATTTTATGACATCTAAAAGTTTTTCCACTGTGGTAAACTTATATTTGTATACTAAATGACACCTTGTTGTATCACACTGGATTATACTTAACAGCTTGACTTTTCTAACTTGCTTGATTTAAGACTGAAGTTCCTGCTGAGTTTCCAGAGCATGGCTCAAGTTTTCTGCTTTCCTTCATGCAGAATCAGGAAGAATTTGCAGTATTTTGATTACCTTTCTGAAAGACAGTATGGAAGGAGGATGTTTAGAGGCAGAAAGGTGATGAATTTTGTTGGAAGAGGTTTTGAGCAATGTCTACAAGAGAAACACTGCTTTTCAGTAGCTACGATGACAAGGCTACACAAATTGTACTGCTGGGAGACAACTCAAATTGCAGTAATCCATCAGCTTGTTGTGGTTTCACAGATGGGCCATATCCCACAGGACCAAAATGATCAGCCCTGCTCTATAGCTTGTTTGCAGAGATAGAAAAGGTTTACCACCAGCCCCTGACCTCTACAGTCATGCAGGAGCCAAGCTCCAGCAATCGCAGAGCAAAGAGTCCAAAACTAAGTGTCCAACTAAAAATATACCAGGAACCATGGGAACTAAGCAACTGAATTCAGTGTGATGCTGTGAATAAAGAGCCTGATATATGTATATAATACATATGCTTTGGGCAACATTATGTAGGAGCAGGAAGGTTGCTTTCCTGTGAACTGATCCTGCTATGATCATTACTGTGCATTTTGATCCAAGAAAGTTTGGAGCAGGGCAGCTCCAGATGCACAGTCACAGGTCTGGGGTTATGAAAGACAAACCAGTCCAGGGAACATCATGTCATTCAGAAAAACAGTCACAGTGGTCTTGAATGTCATTACTGCTGGATGTTGATAACCTGTGTTTTCTGTGGGTGTGGCTGTAGTGCCTCTTCCAGCACATCTGTGGTGTTTCTTTGGTTAAAGATGGTGCTGCAGCATGATCCTACTCTTTGCAGGCATCTTCCAAAGCCAGGGTCCCACCCTGACCACTGTGGTGGGACTGTCTAAGACTGTACAGTTAAAAAAAGACCAAAGCATGTTGTCATGCACACAGAAACATAACAAAAGCTTGCAAATTATGAGGGCTGTTAAAAAAAAAGATTAAATCAGACCAGTTCGACTTAAATCAATTCAAATAATTTTAACAAGTGGAGAAACATGATGAGGATGATGTCAGAAGTGTATTATATTTGTCCTCCCTGGCAGAGGGGAGGCAAAACACATAAAACGTGTATTAGGTGGCTTGAGAAATATAAATCTTAGGTACAAATCATGTTTGTTGAGTTCCTCAGTGCAGAGCAGCCTTTCTGACAGACACATTGATAGAGTTTATCTATAATCATGAGGATCTCCCCAGGCAACCTCATACATTATCTCACTGTATTTTACAATAGCAGCAGCTTCAGTGCACAAAATTCAGTGTTATTATTATGTAACTGCTATATATTCAAATAGCTTTCATTTAAGCTTCTCCAGCCCTTTCACTGGACTGAAATATAAAACTGAGTAACGTGGCTGATTGTAAAATCATTTCAGCTAGAAGTGTTTATAATTTACAAAAGCTGTTTATCTTTCAATTTGTGTATGTTTTGTGCCAGGGCTATCTATACATATCAGTGATTATACCAGCATTAATGCATAATCACAAATAAGCAAGCCAGTAAGTGTTCTAGGTCACATTACTATCCACAAGCACAGAAAAGACTGTGAATGTCAGCAGCATCCATATTTATTTAAGATTCTCACAGAAACTGAATTTTCTGTGCACTTTAATTCTCATTTTTGCTCAGGTATTTTACTGGTAGCTTGTGATACTAAAGCAGACATGCCAGCATTAGAAGGATTTACATCTCCGATTTTCATAACATGCTGGTAATGTATAGATCATGTCATATGAGCAAAACTGAGAAAAATTATGAGGAAGACCACATCCTGATATAACAGGGTTATAGCAAGAAATATCCTGATTATGAATGAAATTAGATGGGGGGCAGTATAGCATGGCTATAGCACCAGTGAAATGTGGGCTTTTATTAGATTTGGACTATGAGCATTTAACCTGCCCAAGCTAAAGGGCATTTATAAATATATAGGCAGGCATTAGCCACAAGGTGGAGGGATGCTTTTCTTGTACAGTACCAGCATAAACATCAGATTGACAGATCTATTTAACATCATGCCCAAAGGGGAAACTAGTTTCTTATGCTTCGACTCACTTCAGATAGGCTGATTTCAGCCCTCAGTTTATATATCACAACTCTGCTGAAGGAAACGCAAATGCATAAATGTACCTTGAGGACAGACCACAGATCATCATAAAAATGACCTGGTGAGATCACCTGGTCTGCAGAGCCATTCAGGGCAGCCGAAAACACACACAGAGTCCTCTTTCTCACAGCCTTTAAGACAGGACCGTCACTCTAATGAGAGAGTCCCTGCAATAAGAAATTACTTTCCATTGTTATTGCCATTTTCTTTTCCTTTCCTATATAACAGCTTTGTGGCTTCTCTCCTATGTTCTCATTATGTATAATCCAACATTTTCGTGCTACTGCTGGTTTGGCTCTGAGCATAACAGATCTAGCTCAAAGCCAGGGCTGGACCTAGCCCCTTCGTGGGACTAATTCATCAGTTATGATCCTGGGAAGGCAGCACACTGCTTGGACAGCAAGCTTTGCATGCAAGTCCATGTAACTGATGAACCAAAAACGTCCCTGCTGATTTTTGGGGGCTGGGGGAAATCCATGTGGTTGGCAGATAGCCAAGTCACATTGCAGCTCTGAGAGCCCTTTGCTTTAATTTGTCTGTCCCAGGCAGGTGCCTTTTTTGCTTGCAGAATGTACCCAATCCTCCTGTCCCTTTCAGTCGTACCTCCCGTGATTGTGGAGGGTCTCACATCTCCCCCCTGAGGGTATGCCAAGCCCCTTCTCCAGAGACAGCAGACATCTAGCTGGAGTTGCATGCCTGGCTAGAGCCCACATATCTGACCAGTGGCATTTCTTGCAGCTGTGTTTGTAGCTATCAGAGCACATCCTGGCACCTCCGAGGGTGGCTGAATAGCTGCAGGTATCCCAGATGAGCATCCATCTAGCAAGAGACCACACCAGATTCCATTCATATGCTTCTCCTGTGAGCATAGTGCACAGGGTTGGGCTTTAAACCATGGTGTCTAGATACTTTTTTCTAGCATGGCCTGGAGATGTCAAAGTGGTCTCAGCAGGGGTCCTGGAAATGATCATTGAGCTTCAGTAAGTGGGGGAATTGAGTGTGCTGTGCCCAGGGCTTTGTGATATTAAGGTGGTCAGCGGAAGAAAAAAAGCTCCCTGATAATCCCAGCATGGGAAAGCAAGTGTTCCCTTCTGAGTTTAGGTCAAGGCTTGGGTACGGATTTTACAGGGGAACTGAGATGGAAAAACCCTTCAAAAAAAAACGGAAGCGGGGATGCCCATAGTTCCTATTGTTTGCAGAAGGAAAAGCATGGTCGGGATAGGTAACCTCTTGGGGAAAATGAACAGAAGAACCCAGCATACTCCCTCCTGCAGGATGACTTCTGAATGAATGACCTTGAGTTATCTCTGCTGGAGGCCACTTTATCTCCCCCAAACTTTTTTGTTGTAGCTCTGTGCATATTTACTCAAACCTATGTTCATGTTTAAGAATTACTTATAAAACCAAAGGGTCCTGTTTCTTCCTAGTCTTCATACAGAAGCAATTTTAAGCACTGTACAAATGTAAAAAGATCAGTGTAAAGGCATTTCAAGTGATGACAGAATCAATCATAGAATCATTTAGGTTGGAGCTCTAAGATCATCAAGTCCAACTGAAGTTTTAGCTTACTTGAAAGAAGAGCTAAGATGACCCTTCATACCCTGCCTTTTATTATCTAAAGATAATTTATCCTATTCAGTTATTAGGGGATAAACAGTGAGCTGAATTAGGCATAGTATATGGTATTGCTCCAATATGCATAGTGTATGGAGCAGATGAAATGGTTTTAGCCAGAAGGAAGACTGACAGCAAGGAGAGCTGATCACAAGAGGAATTATTAATGGACAAAATTCTTGAAAAACTGTTTTTTGTTGTAATAGTGGGATATCTGCTGCTGCTCCTACTACAGCAGCATTAGCCATAGTTAACCATGAAGATCACTCTGTAACAACTGTAAATTAAATATTATCAGTTCCAAGATTAGCCAGGAGCCCCTATGATACATTTTGTAGGATGAAAGTTTTCTGTGTTGTCCTCAGATTTGAGCTTCTTTTCCAACTGAGAAAACGCTTGAGATGTCGTTGAATACAGCTTGTTTTTTTAATCTATGCTTTCAACTAAAAATGTCAAATAGTTTTCCATAGTAATTCATTATTGTACAGATATGAAAGGAGAGTAACCCATCATGGTTTTTTAATTGTTTTCAGGGTGGTGCTAAAACTACACAAAGAATATCTGCAAATGTAAAAAGTTAACTCAGTTCAAGTGATTTAAACTGTCACAGTGTCATCAATAGCTGCTGATAATGCAGATGTGAACTTTGGAAGAAGCCTCTCTAGCAGAAAAAAAAAGGATATTTTCTTCTTACTGATCAAACCTCTCATATACTAATATATAGCAAAGTAATTTGATTTTAAATGCAGCTTAACAATATTTACAGACACTTTCTTAATTATAAGAGTTTTAGAATTGCAGGAGAGGTTTCATTTTCGCTAACTTTAGACACGTGGAAATATCAAGGTATATGTCCAGATGATTGTTATCTTATAGGGTTGCATTAAAAGGAATTGAAAATATCTTTTTAAGCTCCTTAAGCAAATAACAAAATTCTTTCTTTATCTCTTTGAATGTTAGATAACAATTTCCCAGTCACCATTTTAAATTCTTAATGATCACTTAGATGCAGTTGACAGAGGGTTATTATCAGAAATTTAACATTTCTTTCACAATGTGTCACAGGGTTTTTAATATGATAACATTAAAATTGAATGACCTGATGATGCATGTGCTGAAGTTAATTATATCATGCATTCATTGAGAGGTAAGTCACAAGGCAGAATTGGTAGTTCCTCAGTCATAGCTTTTATCTAAAACACTTCTTAGTGAAGAAGAAAAAAAAAGAAGGGCTTTTATGTCACATACCCAGATACTTCACATTTTAGTTTTAGTCCTTGATCTGAATAAGATGATTTCTCTGAAAAAAATGGTGACTTTCAGGACACTCTAAGTTTTCCTGAGTGACTTCAATCTGATGGAAAGCTGAAGATATGGCATATTTGCATAAGACTTCTTATATACTGAGAGTCTCAGCATAGCTGCTTGAACAAGTTTCAGGAGTCTTTTATTAAGAAATAGACTAAATCCTGCTCCTTTCATGATCTTAAACCCCTCAGAACTCATGATGCCATTCCTACTTCAGATGCAGAGAAACACTGAGTATTTTTCACAAGTGAACCTGTTAAAAACTGTACTAACGTAAGGTTTCAAACTAAAGTAATTTCAGTTTTTCTAGGAAGAATTACATTAGCTGACTTCAAGGCATGGAGGATACTTTGAAATGTCTCTAAACATATTGTTGTCAATAACAACAAAGTAAATGGTGCCCTGAAGCTTGGTAAATTGATTGGATACCAGAGGGTATTTGAAATTAATGTTTTGAAAGACACATCCACAATTAAAAGGAAAATCTTGTCTCCCTAAAGTATCCCTTATCAGTCATGGTTCACTCACAAGAGGTGACGCCCTGTGCTGTGAAAGACCTGCACTCATCCACCCTCCCAGTGAACCCTGCTCCAAATGGAGCCCCAGATGTCTTGCCCCACTTTGGCCCCCTTCCCCTCACTTGTCTCCCTCTAAGCCCATCCTGAAACCTCCTAATTCCTGCTCAGAAAACATTAAAGGAGGTTGCAGCAGGGCTTGGGTGAACCTCTCTGGCAGGATGCGGGTGACCCAAAGCCACCGGATGCTGATGTGGGACCTTGAAGTGGCTGGCAGGAGCACCGGCTCACTTCCTGTGCCGTGCTGCTCCCTGAGTTGCAGCAATTCAACCCCTTGTCACTGCCAGACCAGACCTTAAAATAAAAAGAGAAGTGAGGCTTTTTTAATGTGCTTAAGCAGTTTAAGGTGGCACTTGGTATGCAGCTGGGTGCTCCACTGCATGCAGTAAACGTCTGCCCTGGGCAAGCAGGTTTTTTTCACAGGGAAGAAAAAAAAGTTGTCAGTAAAATGCTCTTTCTAAACAAAGCTTGGCAGGAGATTCAGGATAAGGTACAGTGCTGCACTTAATCATTTTTCCAAAAGAACGGATTTGAAGTTAATGACCCCTGAAGCACATTTATTGGCTCTGTAGTCAACAACCAAAACATCTTTTTTTTTTTTTTTTCACTTTTTTTTGGGACAAGAAAGGTTTGCAGCACCGATTACTTCTATTTTGCTACTTGAAAGACAATTCTGTGTTTCATAGGAGAATATTTACAAGATGTTCCTGACCTAGGAAATATACTTGGGGCTGCAGCAGCAGGAAGCAACTACTGCAGATATTTTAGCAGAGTCTGTGGACTGTTGGCATTGCCACAAGCACAGGTCTGTCTACAGGCAAGGGCTGTGCTGTTTTCAGTGTGACTTTGTCTTGATGTTGACATGTGACCTGCCTGACCAAGCCAAAGCACGATAAGACTCTCAACGTGATTTAGCAGTGCAGGAAGAGTGAAAACAATGATTGTTTTTGAGAGTGTCAGGAAAAGAAATCCCATTCCACTCAACTTTTTTTTTTTTAATTGTTTTCCAGAGTAACTCAAGCTTTAAAAAAAAGAGCTTGTTCTCAGTGTGAATTTTTCCTGTGGCTAATTATCTGGACTTACATAAAACTGGGTCAGTGGTTCCCACCCTTTCCAAGCCATGTTTGCAGTTGCTGGATTTCTGCCAAACTTTGCAACCTCCCTCATTGCCTTTAAGTGGAAGAACTGTGGCAGATCAGACCTCTACAGCCCTGTCACTCCCAGCTGCAGTCATGCTGCAAACACAACTGTCTTGGAAACTACACAAACAGTTTTTACTGATCTACAGTTACTGAGGCATGGCTGAAAGCTGGGCCTCCCGTCTTTGCATGTATCAGGGTCATTTAAAAATGTATATAGTCAAAAACTAGGGATGCTGAATGATGGGTACTTACAGAACAGAGTGAATGGTCAGAACAAAACTTTTATGTCTCTGTATGCTGACAGATCTTGTCACTCAGTGATCTCAGAGTGCACTGATAAGGTATTTTGAGGCTTCTGCAGTAAGAAACTCCACTACAGTGCAGGCACATTTTGCTAATATATGTCTGAATACAAAGTATAGCTTTTCTACCCAACATTAGTCGTACTTGTCAGCTGAGCTGTTAAAACTATGGGTTCATGACACCCCAGGAGAGATGAGCAAGATTTGCAAAGAAAAAGCACTTACCAAACGACTAAGTCAGCTCATCAACAGTGTTATTGCAATAACAGGTCATAAGAGTGTGTGTCTATGTGTATGTATGTGTCTGTCTAATGGGAGGTACCTGTAACTACTAACAGCATGGGAGGGTAACAGCAGGTATATCACAGCCTATACAGCTGAACTTTGTAAATGTTTCCTCTGACAAAAACGGTATCATTTTAGGGCAAAAAGAGAGCAGTTTGGGAAAATGTATGTTCCACACTAGCTTTCCCTTCTGCTCCTTCAATGAGACTACCCAAATAACATGGTGCATACATATTATATCTTCTGAAATGTGAAACAGCCTTGAAAAGACAAAGAGAACCTTGCCTTTTTACAACCTCCTCCATGGCCTTTTCCCAGCTCCGGTACTCCACACAAACTCCTTGCAGAGGACCGGTTCCTTATCTTGTGTGTGTCATTGGCTTCACATACAGGGGAAAGCTGGGTTCCCGTTGCTCTCCAACACAAAACATTACTTTTGTCCTAGTATTAGATTCATAGCTCTTCAAACAGACACAGATAAACCTATAAACCTTTGAAGTCGTGATCTGAAACATAATGCTGGCAGCAAAAGCCAGGATGTGGGAAGCACAACCAAGGGGCACAGGCACTCTGCTCTTCTGTTTAACCAATAGATCACTTCCTATTAGCAGCAGAGTTACCTCCTGCAGGCAAAGCCATAAATCATGCTGCCCAGCAGCCACCAAGTTGAGAAAGCCACCTCTGAATTTAGAAGTTGAGTCTCAAGTTGTGCCACGTATTGCTCCATGACCCATTCATTATGCTTGAATCTGTGGAATTTGTGGGGTTTTAGCCTAGCTCGTAAAAATAATGTTCTAGATGATCAAAGCTCTACTTTGATCTGCAGACCTCTTCCTTTGTCTTGAGGCACCAGCCCCAAACACCTGAAGGGCATCTGCTAATGAGACTGAAATGAATCTGCCCTTTACTGTGCTGAGCAGAGCTAGATGGAAAAGAACAAGCAACCCTCAAGCCAGTTTGTGTAGTAACATGTTGGACAGTTTTTCATTCATCTTTAACATGGTGAGGGCTCTCAGGTTTCGCAAGACATCTTGTCTCCACCTGGCCTATCTGAAAGAGAATGTTTATCCCAGGATTTCATAAGCTGTCTTCTGCTCAGTCCTGGCTCAAAACTCCAGTTACTCTGACAGGAAATGACTCTCTGTCCAGCAAATCTTGGAAAACCGTCTTTGTTGGGGTCAGACTCACCTCAGACTATTCTCTTTCCCAAGAAATACCTTGGTAGCACTCAGGCACAGATTTTGGCTAATTTTCAGCTTGGTCTGATGGAGAAAGCCTGAACTATGGCAAATCAAATAACATTGACCACAGTATACCCCTGCATGTACGGATGCTCTGGGAATGCTGTGTCTTGGCTGCTCCTATTGCTGTCCTGGTAGCCTGTCGTATGATGATGGGAAAGACAACATTTTTCTAGGAAGCATCATGACATTGCCTGCCAGGGCTAACTAGGATTTGTAGATACCTTGATCTGAACGCTCCCTTGCATGTGAGTGCTTGCTGCTAAACCTGATGCACACAGTGCACGGACTAGCTGTGAGGAAGCATACCAGGTTTTTCTGGCTTGGCCAGCTCAGCTAGAGTTTAGGTTTGCCAGAAAACTGCTGGGCTTTGCTGAAACCTGTCACAACCCCAGTATCTCCCTCTGATGGCCTGAAGAGTACATGGTCCCCAGGAAGAGTAGAACTGGGGTTTTGTTAAAGAGAGGAGGGTTGCTCTGTAGAAATGACTATATGAAGGAAAGAACCCGAACTATGTGAGATTTGCACAGTATTTAATGCTGTAAATATTAGGCAGACTTCTGGTGTAGCTGTGTAGGGCAAAAGCAGAGGGGTGGAGAGTTGCATGATGAGTAAGTTCCCAAACTTTTAACATTAATGAGTTTGAGAACCTGAATTAGGAAGTAAGACTGAAGCTTAGAAGAATACAAGAAGTAGAATTTATTGTCTATAATTTGATTTGGGGTTTTTGTTTGTTTTTTGGGGGGATGGTTTTTCGCTTTGGTTCATAGGGAATGAATGCATGGTGTTACAGAAGAATGCCCATGCACAAGCATGTGGCCATCAGTGTGGCAGCAAATTAGTAGGGCACATATGTCACATAAAGAGAAGAATATCAGGGAAATCCCATGATACCTGGAGTTCCCAAGCAGATCACAGTCAAGACTAACAGGAAAAGAAAAGATCGAGGTCTAAGTCTAGGTAAAAGGTCAAAATCAAACAGTACTTTGTTGTGATGCAGAGACAGATAGAGATACTGAAGTGCACAGTAGAGAAACAACTAGAGATTAGTACTAACCAACTGAGTTAGTACTCAGTCACCCAATCTAATGGGTTTCCAGTTCTTTTTCTCCCTGTATCTAAGATTTGCTCAGTACCAGTGAGCAGTATTTTAGACACAAGGATGTGTAGCATTTAGAAACAAATATCTGTAGCATATTATCCAGCCTGTGTGACTAAGGTTTACATCCCTTTCTGACTTTGCCCCTAAACATTAGGGGTGCCACAGAGGGGAGATTTTTGCTGGGAAGGAAAACTTGGAGTTAAGCCCAGGCTAAACACGTGACTTGGATATGCACAGTATTTCTGTTAGGTTTACAAGCAATTTACTTGACTCTTTCATGTTTTAAGTATGATGGTTTTGACCAGTCTGTGTGTCAATCCATTAATTTAATCCTATTCATTTTGTTATGAGCATATCTGTATGTGTGCATTTACACTGCACTGAGCAGTGACCTTGTGGTGGTTTAACCCCAGCCAGCAACCAAGCCCCACACAGCCCTTGCTCACTCCCCCAACAGTGGGACAGGGGAGAGAATCAGAAGCGTAAAAGCTAGAAAACCTGTGTGTTGAGATAAAGACAGTTTAATAGGGAAAGCAAAAGCTGAACACAAGCAAAGCAAACCAAGGAACTAATTCACTGCTTCCCATGGGCAGGCAGATGTTCAGCCATCCCCAGGAGAGCAGGGCCCCATCCCACGTAATGGTTATTCGGGAAGACAAACATCCCATCCTTCCTTCTTCTCCCCCCACTTTATATACTGAGCATGATGCCATCTGTTCTGGAATATCCCTTTGGTCAGTTGGGGTCACCTGTCCTGGCTGTGTCTCCTCCCATCTTCCCACGCACCCCCAACTTCCTTGCCAGCGTGGCAGTACAAAAAGCAGAAAAGACTTGGGTCTGTGCAAGCCCTACTCAGCAAGAACTCTATATTATCATCACTGTGTTCAGCACCAATCCAAAATATAGCCCCATACCAACCACTGTAAAGAAAACTAGCTCTACCCCAGTCAAAACCAGCACAGACTTAAAGTCCTTCAGGACCCTGGTTACTTGAGTCAGATCGGTACATATACAGAAGCCAAGTCCCAGACTGACTGCTGAAATTCAACTGTTTAATGTTTGAGCAGCTAGGTGGTATTAGGAAAGAGGTAAAAGGCCCAATGGATATAGGCAGGTTTCCTCTCACGGCATATTTAATTCTTAGAGGGGAAACAATCATAAAATTTGAGATACCTGATTCTGATGAATAAAACAATA
This sequence comes from Manacus vitellinus, assembly GCF_001715985.3. NCBI lineage: Eukaryota > Metazoa > Chordata > Aves > Passeriformes > Pipridae > Manacus > Manacus vitellinus. The sequence goes on from NW_021940208.1 coordinate 30,229,641, forward strand.
TTGGAGCAGTTTATACACATACATGCATATATACACATATATGGGGGGAAACAGTTTTCCCCCTGAAGTTATAAAATGGTAAATCCCCAGGGGGTGGTGACCCTTGAGGTTTTGAGCCAATGAGCGCTTTTGCAAAATATAAACATATCACAAGCAGAATGGAAGAGAAGGTAGTTGTAGTTGTTGTTGGAGAGGTGACCATGTTCTGAGGCCACAAGAAGGGGCCCCCAGCCCCCCAACCCCCCAGCAGGGGGGCTACAGGGACTTGGAACAGTGTAAAACTGGGCTAAGTACCTGTAGCTAGAAAGCTAAAGAAGTTTTCTCCACTGTGAGTGAGCAGAGACAGAGCAGCAGCAGGAGCAGCGTCCAGAGACTGTGGCTGAGAGCCAAGAGATAATGGAGCAGCAGCAGAAACAAACATGCAGCCGAGCAGGAAGACACAGAGTTGTCTGAGAGAGCCAAGAGAGAGCTAGCAGCAGAGAGAGCAAAACTAAGCTCTATAGAGACAAAATTTGGGTAAGAACTGAATCAAAAACCCCCAAACTCCTTGGAGACCCCTCCTAGAAAGGAGGAGGATGATGAACTCTTACTTGAAAGAGTCTTAGAGTGCTACAGCACTGCAGAAAGGAGCTGAGAAGCTCAGAAGGAATGTGGAAGGGGTGACCTTGCCCCCCCCTGCTGCTTGAGACAGAGCACAGAGCTCTGCAAAGGGAATTTGATTCCCATGAAGATAGGGACCGTCACGAAGACCCCTGCGCTTCGTGATATGACGTGGTGAAGCGCCCTTGTCCTGGGAAACGCAGCCCATAGAAGAGAAGACCCTCGCTTGGAGACGACAGGCCGAGAGGGCTTGGATACCCCCTCGTGTGTACTGGCAGAGATCCAGCTACAGCTGCTGCATGGAAGAGAGAGAGAGAGACTGCTACTCTGAAGAGAATGCTGCTCTGAAAGTGGAAAGGATCTTTCCTTCTTCCCTCCTGGACTTTTATTTGGAGGGGAGAAGAGATTTGATCCATTGTAAATACTTTTATGTCATGGTAGAGATAGCTAAGATTGTATGTAATGTATTGTAGTATTTATTTTGTACAGTCATTGTAATATATAATCCCTTCCCCCCATTTTGAGTCTTGTGTAGTGTCTGGAAAAACCATCTCACACTGGGTTGAGATGTGGGAGGGGGGCTTGGACTAGGGAATTGGATTCTGGGGTTCTCAAACCATGACAACACACATATACATAAAGGTCCTATATTGTTGGGGATTTACATAATTGTTCATATGTATATGTCTTTATGTGTATATGTGTATGTGCATGTGCATCTGTATGTGCATGGAGGAGTATCTATGTATTTGTTCTGCTGATGTTGTTAGGTAGGGGCTAGTGGGCAAGAGCAGCTACTGCATTGTCCCGCCCTGCGGGATTGGGAAGGTTTGATGGAGTGCCCCTCTGCAGAAACCAGATGTCTCTGGCATGGTACTCTGATGGCACAATTTCTGATCTATCTTAGAGTGAAATTACTTACTCTCTGAAAACATGTGATTCTTGGCACTGAATAAATGGGAAGTAAGGTTGTCTAGCTCTAGCAATGAGTACTTACATGTACTTTGGATTTGTCTGCGTTTAATCAGATGACAGAGAAATCTGTGGTGTTCCCTAAATCACTACTTCCTTTTTGCAGAGATGTGTCTTGAGAGAACAGCTGAAGCAGAACATTATCATTTAGGGGTGCACAACAGATAAAGCCAGCCTGACCATTTCATCTCTGTATATGGAGAATTACATAATTTTAACCAGAAATGAAGTATTTTATGTTAATTTTATTATTCATTCATATACATAATCCACTGGTAGACAGGCTCTTCTAATCCTCTTGTTGGTGAGGGTTTTGTGGGATTTATGGTCTCTAAGATGATATATCCTAGCAACATCAGAATTAAACTAGCTGCAGTGAAACAGGAAAACTGCAGGAATATTCAAGATATTGGACATTCACCATCATTTAATTAATACAGCTGCTTGCAGTGATGTTTCAAACAGCTCAGTGGCCCAAAGAGGCATCCTGGCATCCTTGCATGATCAAATGAGGTATAGACCATTTCTTACAGTGACATTTTCGGAGCCCTAAAATCCTCTTTGATGCTATGCTAATTCGTAGAGACTGTAACATGGTTACTCAGGTAGCTCTCAAAATTGGAGGGAGGGCATAGGAGTAGCTTACAGGGAGAGATGACACCATTTCTATATCTTTGAAGGAAAGGAGATGCTCCACTCTCCCATGCTGATTGCTGGATGCCTCTTGGCATGTGAGCTTGAAGAGGAAGATTTTATTTTAATAACAGCACTTGCCTCCATTTTTTGTTTCTCTTGACCTTTTTGTTATTGATGGAGAATTGTCTAAATGGGGAAAACAAAATGGAGTCCTCTACAAGAGCCATATCTGATATGATGCAGCTGGGGCACCACTTTGATCTACAATATCCCTGGATTAGATTCTGCATATGTTCCTGTTTGATACTGAAAGATATCAGTGAAGAATAAAGTCCATAAAAATCTCCCTCTTTTTTTAAAAAAAAACAACAAAAACAAACAAGAAGAAAACCCAGCAGAGAAAGGTTCTTCCCACCAATGTTGAAGACTCCCTTTTGGGCTGTAGCTTGGATGAACAGTGCTTTTCCCACTGTCTCTTAGCACTAGGCTGTGTTTTGCCTTTATGTGCTGAACTTCTGTGAGGAAAAGCTTTCATCCTGTCAAAAGTGATTTAAAACTTTTTTGCTTCTCCAGCCCAAGCTTATTCATCTCATTCATTTTCCAAACAGACCATGTAACTCAGCTGCCTCCTTTAATGTCAGCCCAGTTTTAAAGAGCAGACAGAATGTCACACTTCCTAATGTGACATTTGGCCCTGTTCATTGCTAACCCCCCAGCATCCCTGTAAAAACATGTCATATTCCCGGTCTCCTGGTGCATCCTTTCTTTTGGGTATCAGCCCTCCCTCAACTCCAGGGCAGTGTAGGAGGGAGCTTGCCCTCCCTTACCCAAAGGATTTCAATGTGCTCTGGTTTGCCCTCTCATTCTGGCCATCCTCCTACTAATGCTGGTGGCTCCACTGGCCCTTCCCCAACTGTTTTTACTTCCCCACTCCCTGGCATTATTTTTTAATTCATTTGCAGTCTGTAAAAATGATGCTGACATCATCTGGGGCTAAAGCCAGAGCTGAGATAAAGCAGAAGTATCTTCCTGTTGGGAGGCAGTAACTCCACTACCCATGAACTGCTTTGAAGCTGATAGTTAGGGTAAGTGCATACCATGTCACACCTTAGTCCCCTACTCCTTTCTGTGATTCCTCTCTAAATCAATGAGTTGTGCCCATGATTGAAGTCACCCCATAATTCTGGAATTGACTGACTTCTTCAGCATCCTCAGATGGATGCATTGGGGCAGAGACTTGTCCTGTAGTTGAACACAGAGGTTTGCTTTGCTCTTGGAAAAAAAAGTTTCAGCTGAAAAATGAAAAAAAAAATCTCAAACCATTGAAGAATGGTTACTTACTTATTAAATGATATTTCCCAGAGGTCTGTAAGCCATGCAGGCTGAGTTCACACAACATTCCCTACACAAATGCTCCAATCCCTGCCCAATACCTTCTTATGGGGATTCTGAAGCAGAAATAGATGAATTTAAAGAAAAGGCCGTATGAGTAAGTTCACCAAATCAGTGTAACTGTACTTCAGCATATGATTAACTCCCAAATTTCAGAATACTGGGAATCTATGCATACATTAATATGGTCAGACCACATTTAGGGCACATATATAGTACATACAATGGCATCCTGAACAACAGCATATAAAAATGATTGCTGTAATCACTCTGTTAATTACTTGCTCTTTATCAGAAAATTTGTATTAAATTTATCTTGCTAATTTATCACTACCATCACAATATTTGGCATTTTGCCACTACTTGGAATGATTTGATTCTGAGAAAATCAGGACTTTTATTAAAAAAGATAATTTTAAAAGGCTTGAACCACTACATAAGATGACATGAAAATATGAATTAAATAGGCCCTAAAGGTTCAAAAACCAGAAGGCAAATTGAAAGAACCTACTATTTATTAAACAAAAAATTTGAAAACAAAGAAAGAAAAACCTTTCATGATTTTCAAGGCAGCTTTCTATTGCTCAAGGATCTGGTATATGTGGTTTAAAATTCTGATCCTGACAATGTTGCTAAACTCAAAAAACTTCTCAGAAGTAGAAACTTCTGGTATACTCCTTCATTGAGCCCCTTCCTGCTCCATGCTGGGCAACATGTTTTTTCCAGAAGTGTCCCAACTCCCTGTAACATCATTACACTTTTCTCGATTCCTCTCCTCTTGCTCCCTTCTGATTTCTGCCGGTGTGAGATGTGCTTGCACTGCTCCTAAGTCCTTGGCATTTGCTTTGCACTTGCTCTTTTGTTTCTATTGTTGTTCACTTGGACTTCTCCCTGGATGTAGCTGCAAAGAAACAGCCAGTTGCAGAATTATGCTGTCAACCTAAAAGGGGAAGGCATGTCACCACAGAGCTGCTGTGGCGCTGCAGGCAATCTCCAGTGGCTTTACCAGCTTCTTCTTGGCCACAGCAGATGACTCCTCCTCTTCTTCAGCGTTTTGCACTATTGCCTGTCCCACTGGGCCTCAGGGACAAAGTGGGTAGTGCCCTTCTGGCCCCATCAGGCTGCTGGAGGGGTTGCTGTGTCAGGGAGAAGGGATAAGTCATTGAAGACTCCTTGGAAGAAGCATTGGGGCAGCTCTCCTTCTCATGTTGCCATTTCTGCATCCACACTTGTTACAGTGTCCGTCATGTCTCCACCAGGACAGCCACGGTTGCTTTCCCGTGCCCATCCCCTTACCCCACCTGCAGGCAGTGCCATCTCCCTGGATGCCAAACTTTCATGTCGTATTTATGTTTGTTGACAATACTAAAAACAAATGCTTAGATGGACAGAAGGACATTTGTTGGCAACTAATGCAACACACTTGTAAATATTTGTCTTAACGTTCAAAGGAAATGGCTTTGGCCATATCAAGGTCGCTTTCTATAACTAGTCAAACTGCACCAGCAAAAAAATGTTCAGAGAGGTGGGAAGAGCAGCTGGCTCTATGCAAGCTCTCTCACGCTCAGTGATGCCGGAATTAAAATTTGGTATACTCTGTGAATCTAATTTCTGTGGCACTGGCTTCTTAAAGTCTTTGTTGCAAGTTTTATAGCAGTGTTCCTGCTAGTGTATGCTTAACACCAAAATGCTGCTTTCCTCCAATTTTCTGCCTCTCAGAGGAGGTTAAGAATGCCCTGCTGTGAGTGGGAGCAGGCATGAAAAGCTCCAGATTACTTCCCAAAATGAGGTTTGAAGACAAAATACAGATACAACTACTCATTATGGTGGAGCTTTTGAGAACTGAGCATACAAAGTGTGCTTTGTAAGGCCAAAGTGAAGGTAATCTGAAGGTGATATTGCTTAAAAGCACATCCCCACTGTTCCAGACCAAGTCCAGTTCAAATACATTGCACTAACGCAGCAGTCAGCAGTAAGGGGGGTTAGAAATGCATGTTCTATCTTCAAGTCAAATAGAAGTCAGCTGCTGTTTCCATTTCAGCACTGGAAAGACATCTGAATTACCACCTGGTATATTCAATGCAGGATACTGGATGTCAAAAAAAAAGACATTTGATAATGTCATTACCTATAATGGCAAAAAATGTTTGATCATCTCTTCAAACCTCTACCTGAGACGGACTGTTGTATTCTGCTCCACTTCCCTCAGCTCAGCCCCCCACTCTTTTTCTGCTGGGGCTGCCAGTTCCGAGCAACCCTGCCTGTTTACCCCAGACATGGAAGACCTTCTATATATCTATTCTAGTTCATCTACATTGTGCTAATTTGCTTTCCCATGTCTTTTCCTTAAAGGCAAGTTGTCATTTAGCCACTGATCTCCACACCAGGAGGAGCCTCCCTTCAGTGGTAGGAAGTTTTCTGTCTGGGTATTAAGCAAAGTACTTTGAAATCTCTTGGAGTTTAAGGCACCAACCAACTGCAGTGTTATTTTCTAACTGAGATGCATTAAAGAAACGAAAATATCATCTCTCTCTGCACTGCAGATCTATTTAATATTCCTCCCTTATCTGCAAGCAGAACTTCTACTGACATTAACTGGAGCTTTATGTTCAAAATACGGTAAATAGTAGAGTCTTCAATGCAAGCAGAATAGGGAAACAAAAACATATCAAACACAGGAGGAAAAACTTGCATGGTGGGCACCCAACATCAGAGGTCACTGCTGAAAACTTTAGATGTGATCTTTTTATGGATTGTTTTCTTCCTGTGGCTAGGGTTTGCAGTATCATATGGATAAATTCATTTAAAATAATTTGAATGTCTGGTTCATCCAGACATAATAGAGCATCACATAATGGCTTGTGAATACACACATGAGCTTATCCTAATAGGAGGTCCCCACAGATGAGAGTTTTGAATGCATGCCTGACACTCAAAAGAGCAGCACGTGTGATTTTGCTTGCATTGACTCAAGGTCTAGTCAAGTATGCACATATATGGGGAAAGATGTCAGGTCATGATAGTGTGCATCATGCACCCCAGCACAAAACCAGGATGACTGTTGTGTGTAAAAATAGCAGGAAAACATGAATCTGCTTGTGAGCAAGTGAATCAGGAGCTGTGAGGGGGCAGGGAAGCAGCGGTGTCAGTGTACCATATAGGGACTGCTTTGGAGACCCCTGAGCTCCTCTGGAGGACGGTCTTTGAAGCACTGATGGGTTCCTGGAAGCTGTCGAACACATCTGATATGTTGAAACAAACTCCTCTGTGCAAAATGCAGATGGCATTTTGTCAGTCTTAGCAAAAGATGATAAGAGTTGTTCTTGTACACTCATTAGCAGGAGCACTCTCCCTTAAATGGCAATCCTGGCCTCCTCTCTCACCCTGAACTGGAAGGAGCAAGGCTGTTATTCCTGAGCCCTCAGCAGCGTGTGTGCTTGTTAGGGTGAGGAGGAATTATGTTTATTCTGGTAACAGATTGCCACAGGGTCATTTGCTCACTCTATTCATCACCATCTCTCAGACTACACCCCAAAATCCAGTAGCCCTTCCTGTAAGGCTACATCATGCAGAACCACGATCTCATGGTAGAGATGTAGCTTGGACATACTGGAGCTATTTTTGAGATGTCATGTCCTTCCCTGGGATGGAGAAGTTGTGTAATACATCTACAGCCATTTGCAATGCATGTTTCACTCTGTTTGATTAAGTAGGCAATTTTTACCTTCATGCCTTTTGGTGGAGGACCTACACCGTAACCCCTGTGGGATGACATCTGCAGGGCTGATCCTTTCTGACATATGAGCAAAACTGCAGTCATATTGGATCTATCTCTGAGAAAATTGCCTGGAAACCTTCCCATATATCCTAATCTTGCCTTCCATCCTAGCAGCCAGCACAGCCCTAATCTGATCAAAGAAGCAGGTTCTGCAACTATGGGGCAGCAAAGATATCATTGGGGTGCTTGTGTTCTTGTCCAGGAAACCCCATGATTGTTAACAAGTCCATCCTTCTTTATTTGGGGGGAAAAAAAATAAAAAAAATTGGGAGAGATAGAGAACTTTTTTTTTTCATGTTAGTTTTATAAGATTGCTCCCATTCCCCCAGGGATGAAGGAAGAACCTTTTTTTCTGAGTTAAGAAAGTATGCAGAAATGTTCTTTAGAGAGACAGGAAGGGTCAGGATTTCCCTAACCAGACCAGTCTGGTTCAGCCTGGTTTCATTTCCTTTGAAATGGGTTGGAAAGCTATGGAAAAATCCAACTTTCTACAGGGAAAATTCCCATCAGCTTCAGACAGAGTTTTGCTTAAATGTAGTCACCAGGATATGGTCCAAAGAAGATGAAAGCTGTATGCAAACAAGTTGCATAGCAGTCCTGAGACCAGAGTGGCTTTCTCTACCCTGCAACAGATACAGTAGCTGCCCAGCAGGATGTGAAGAGCCACAGTTTGCTGACCTATGTGACAGATCATGCTAAAACACCTGCTGCGATTAGTGTGCTTCTGATGGGAATGTAACAGAACTGGAAGAGCCAGATCAAAATCTGCCAGCACCAGGGAGCTATGAGCCTCTGGGAGCGTGCAGCACAGGGAGAAGCAGCTCAGGAAGGAGCGTACAGTCGATGGAGGATAAGGGCAGGGGGAGAAGGGAAGAGCCATAATTTATGATTTGACATTTCTTTCTATAATTTTTCACTGTATCTCATGGACTGGAATATGTTTTCAGTGGCTTCTAAACTTGCAGACTTCAATGGTGGAACTTTTGAGGGTGAAGAAGTAATGATGAGCAATGCAGGCTGTCAGAAAGGCAGCTTTCAGTGGGCGAGCTGGGACATGGCCTGTTGTAGCCGATAGACCCCTCTGCCTACAGTGATTATACACTGTATTACATCCATGGTAATGTAGATTTATGGAGATTAGTGCAGTTCAGTTAGTGGAAGTGAAGGGAGAACTAAGCCTTTTAAGTATCCTACATGTAGATAGTCCATTTCATAGAGGAATAATAATATCACAGCACATTTTTACTTTGTTGAGCAGATGACAATATGTTCCCATAGCAGCCTGCAAAATTTAGGTATGAACCCTTGATTCAGTTTCAGCTGTGACTGAAATTGTTTCAACATGGGCATATAATGATTTAATAAGCAGATCAGTACATCTCGGCTTGGCTTTAGAAAGGCAGGGCAAAGGGCAAGGAACAGGCAAAATTCTGTCATACCACATCATTCTTCACTGAACCGTGGCTTTCAACTAATATCTAGATATTGTTTTTCAGTCCTGTTTTCAGTTCTGGTTCAAAAAGACTTAATAAAAAGAAAATAAATAGTCAATCACGTTCAAAATGCAGCTTGAGAAAAAAATCAAGTTGGTTTTGGTTTTGGTTTTGGCTTTGGTTTTTGGGTTTGTTTTTTTTTGAATCATAGAATTGTTTGGGTTGAAAAAGACCCATTGAGTCCAACTGTTGTGACCAAGTTACAGCCCACATTTCTCAATTCTGAGTTTTTATTGCCATGCAATATATAAATTATACATATAAAATAATATATAAATTTATATGTATGTATGCAAAACATACAGTTCAAGAATTATCCTCCTTTGGGCAGTGCCAGCACATTACAAGGAAGCCCTTTGATTTCCCAGCAAATGCATTGCCTACAAGGGACCACTTGCTGCTGGAAGTGATCTTGGTGCTTGGAGATGGAAACATGCTGGAGCCTGGCAACAAACCTTCTGGTGGGAGATTCCTGAGGCTGAGGTATAACCCTGCCTCCACGAGGCAGCTATTGCTGCCAGGAGCTATTGCAGGGTTGCTCCTGCTGCAGGCATGAGGCCCTGGGGAAAAGGTTGAGTTGCTGGCTGGCAGTAGCTCCCATGTGTAGTTGTAATCCTCTGAGAGTACAGAAATGTTTCAATAAAACAAAGCAACTCCTTCTCTTTTGTTACTTACTGGATTTAAAAAAAAACCAAAACAACAAAAAACCAAACCAAAACCAAAGGGTGAACAAGGCTCAGAAAGCTTTTCATGGTCTGTCTGAGCCTCCTTGTTGCAGAGGAGGTGATGCTTCCTCCCATCTGCTAGGAAATGTTTACAGGGCGGCATTTGACCAGAGGCAGTCCTTAGCCAAAATTCAGCCAGATGAAGCTATTCTAAGCTGGGTCATTTCTGTTTGAAAATAAAAACTGGAAATTGCTTGGAAGATTGAAGCCGAACAGAAAACTAAGGATACATTTGAGATGGTGGTTGGGAATACAAATAGGTTACAAAGGGTTAAAATGAAGCACAGAAGTAATTTCCTTATGGCACAAATGTACACAGCAAACCAAGAAAATTCAGAGTAAAGAATCAACTTACCAGAAAACAACCTAAGCAAAACATGGTGCCATATGGAAATTTACAGCAAAGGCACTCAATTAATCTCATCTCTGTCCTCATAGGGACTTGGCACTCCCTCTGCTTATGAATTATAAATGCAGCAATGTTTGCTACAGATCAATGCCTTTGGTCCAAGAAATATTAAATTAGTTGTTAATCAAAACAGACTGTTCCTCTCTTTCTTTGTGTCCTGTATATATAACGCTAAGCTAAGGCAGGTTTAAGTACTCATTTGGAGATTTTAATGCACTATAAAAATCCAGATTAAAAAAAAAATCTGAAACTCTTCTGATAAAAGGAATCTGCTAGGGGGCCTACATGGTATTCCAGCCAGCAATGTTGGTGTCCCATGTGTCATTGATGCATATGGACATGTTAAGCTGGCAGCAGCCTTCTCACCCGGCCTGCTAGCTCTTTGTTCTTCCCTAAACTATTTTTTCTGTCTTCTTCTCCAGTGGAAACACCCAGACTGACTTCCTCATCTCTAAAATAAAAAAGAAAAAAAATTACTATCAACTGCAATCCATTTCCTTGTGTGGCTCACTGCATGGCTGCACAGATAACTCTGGAGGGAAGGCAGAATAAATAGGACTGAATAAGCTATCACTGACAGTGGAAGGAGCTGCTCTTCAAGTCACTCTATCATTGTAATGACTCTTTTCAGCACTGCAACTAAAAGCAAACATTACAGCCTTTTAAGGCTGGAAAGTTACCAGATTTCCCCTGTGATGCTCGCTGTGCCTTGTATTAAATAAAGGAGGAGGTCACTGCAGCCTTGCTGTACATCTGCCTGGGGGTTGAACTTTGCTGCTCTTCCTCCTCATAAACTATCAAACAAGCCTTGAGAAGCTGTAGATGAGGGATACCCGGGGGAACGATTTGGGAAAACAATTTAAACTCCAGTCACCCCTAGTATTGCTATAGCCCTACAATAGCTGCTGTAAAGCTGAAGGTGGACAGGATCCTTCCTTCCAAGAATATCTTATTTGTTTCTCAGTCCTGAGCACCTTAATCCCTGAAGGATAAGACATAAGGCTCAGGATCAGCTCCGCAGAGGGCAGAGCATTCTGCTTTCCTTATAGCTGACCTTACAGCACTCAAAAGGTAATAAAACACCAATCCATTGCTACATATTTGAGACATGCAAGGTTGGCATAGGTACTGGTGTAAGAAAGATAAAGGTTTAGAGATCTGTATGTAACTGCAAGGTGTAGGGAGATAGAAGAATTTGAAGCTGCTCTGCTCCTTTCTGGAAGTATTTGACCCATGTGGTGTGTGGCAAATTTTCCATAGATGCATTGTATTGTAGGGGAATATCACCAAATTTTCTACTTCATGACTAAGTCCTTTAGTTCTCTCTAGATTTATAATTTCCTTCCTTAAAGCTCTTTACTGACTGCATCTGATCCTAGTGGGGAGGTATTTTATGTGCCTTGAATGTTTGCTACACTTAAGATTTTGATGATCCGTGAACTCAGAGACTATTTCTTCTGGAATGCCTTTAGCTTAAGTTTCAAGCAGTATTTTTGTACAATATGGAGATCATCAAAAAAAGCAAGTATATGGCTTTCTCAGACCTTGAAAAATGTGTTGAGCAATAATAAAAATAAAACCTTGATGGCCTTTCCCCATCCTAGAGGCTGCTGTACAATAAATAAAGGAATTACATTTTTTATTAGTGAGGGTTTTTGAACCACACTGTGTCTTTTTTATAGACAGGAATATGGAAATGATGTTCTAGGTCCCAGAGCTGGAAGCAGTATTGTTGATTCTGGCCAACAGCAGCATGGACATTATTTGTTCTGACTATTTTTTGCTTGTGCTAACCCACCTTTCCAGTGGAGGCAAACAAAAATTCCATGCTTTTCTCAAAGCACTTGACACCTAGTACTTTAAAGAAATTTTTATCAGTACTAATGTGTAAAGAAGAACCTATTCAGTCACATATCATAATTTTGCAATAACAATGCTAATTAAACATATATACATCCAAGCATCCAAGGGATGATAGAAGTTGACTGCTTTTAAATTGACAAATTTCTGCCATAATTTTCAAATTCTAATGCATTCAGCTACAATGATGTATGCACATAATCCAGTTTTTGCAAGATGCTGAACATTGGAACATCTATTTCTATTACATCTTTTAAGCTGCCTCATTGGAAACAATGGGTTCTGAGTAATTTTCATTGAGGAATTAAATGCTATGTTGCTGTGCCTATTAAAAACTAACAAGCGATTATCAGTACCCAGGCTCACATTTCTATTGCTCTGAATCTATCTATATTCATAATCTACATTACTGATAAAAGCCCCAGACAGTGGAATTAAATATGGAAACGGAAATGTTAAATACTGTTTCCATGTGTTTTGGTGGTAGTGATTCAGACCTAAAAAGGTGTCTCTAGATGTCTCCCTGCAGAACTGTGCCTGCAGTTATGTTGTGTTAAAAGCCCTGCTCTCTGGCCTCTTTCTTTTGCAGAAGGTGTTCAGCTCACAGATGTCCATGCTGCTGGGACAGGTGGGATGTCACTTGCCTTGGGAGTTCTGATGGTGGAAATATAGTGAGAAAGGAGTTGCTATTGCAGGGAGGGATGTTGTGGACTCTCTCATCTTTGTGTCACTGGGGTAGTTAAGTAGTGGATGACAGCACTTGACACCAGGGGCTGTCTTACAATCCTGGTAAGCAGTGGCTCTGCAAGGGGTCTGATCTGTAGACACGTTTGGCAAAAATGAGTATCACCACAGGCTTGCTCCCAATTTTATTTTTTTTCAAATTAGACACTTGACCTTTGCTAATAGTAGTGGATTGAATAGTTTCCAAAACTTTTTCCTAAAAATAATTACACTGGGACTAGGTACAGCACAAATCTCTTTGAACTAGTATTGCACACTTTGCTATTACACTTAAATACCTTCTATTTGTACTTAAAGATTCTTATTTTAAGAGTCAAAGTGCACTGAGAGTCTTAGTGCAATGGATTAGATCCTGAGCACAATTGCTGTGTGATTTAGCTTTCATCATCTTGCTATGACCCACTTTTGGAGCATATGCTTATGTTGCATTCAAAGCCATAAGTGCAATGCAGATGCACTGAATTGACCTTGAATAGAAGTGCTGAAGCGCTAAGAATAGCATAGGTGCCTGCAATCACCCAGCTACGGCAGCAGCCAGTCCAAGGCAAATGACTTTGATCCTTGACTGGGATTTGCAAACCCCATAGTAGTGGCCATAGTAGTGTCAGGCAAGGAAGAGCTTTCGCCTTCCATGTAGAAGAGAATTCACTTTTTAACATACCTCCATCACTATAAGATGCTCATCAAGCAAAGGCACCTTCTCACCTGTGATGTGGGAGATAAGGCTCAATTTCTTGCCTCTGACAGAGTTCCAACTGTTGTTCCAAGCTGAGTTATTCAACCACTTCAGTGCAGCTGTTCTGAAGCAGTCTGAACAGCAAATTTTCTTGCCATGCTCCTTTTTTTCTTTTCCAAGGAAAAGATTTTGGTTTTGACAAATCAACACTGTCACAAGACATTTTTTCCCCAACATTCCTGAAGCTGAACATTCTCAAACACTGTCATTCTGGGTGGAAATGCAGTATCAGTAAAGCCACCAACTGTATATGCTTTAGGGGAAGATGGTCACTACAACATTGGGGTAGGACATCCTAGACTTGGGTTCTGCCACTTATTCTGTGTCTTTGAACGAGTAATTTCAGCACAGGGGGAACAAAATACAGAAATTATTGCCTAATTCCTGCTTAAGGCCTCCTACTGCAGTGTCTTGGTCTTGCTCTTCCAGATTCCTGTCTATAAAATGAGACTTCCCAACCTCACTGTGTTGCTCTTAAGAACTCAAATATTATGGTGTGAGGTAAATGGCAAAAGCTAGCTGAATTCCTAAGGTAGATAAATATAATAAGTAAAACCAGGGCAAGACAAACCTGTTAGGTCTGCACAACATGGGGTGAGGGCTGCACTTGGCCATGACTTGCAATTCTCAGCTGGCTGATGGATCCCACCTTTGATGAACTTGAGCATGTAAGAAAACTATATCAGTGTACATCTGCTGCATCTTAATACTCTTATTATTTAGTGATTACTGGAACACAGAAAATTACTTTCCATCCCTTCTCAATGCTGCCTGTCCACCTGTGTAATTACATTAATATAAATCTTAGGGTACAATGCTTTGTCCCAAGTTGATAATTTCTACAAGTGTCTCTTATTTCCTATTCTCTGTTTATCTTTTTGTTCATAGCCTTATAGTAATTTCATTGTTATTCATTTTCTTATATGCATTAAAAATAGATTTTTAGTTACTATAGTGGGGAGGGTTATATAAACTCAACTAAAAGGTATTGAGGCTTTACTTCCCTTAGCTTTCCAGTGCATTTTTTCTTTTCTTCTTTTCCAGCATTTTTTAACCAGTAAGTCTAATTTCATAACATACTATTTATTATTATAAAGCTGCCTCCAAAATCTCCTCAGCTTGTATTTATCTCAGCAGTTAGTTTGCACTTTATTGGTGCTACTAGGTCTCATCGATTCCCCAGAGCTTTCAGTCAAATGTCCATGTAATTGCAGTAGAGAATATATGTATATCAAATTCTCTGCATACTTAATAAAGACTTTATAGGAAATCTAAAAATAAAAAATATTTGTATTAATAGTGGCTCTGTCTATTCTTGTTTGTCCAATGCTTTCCATGGTGAGCTCCTGTTCTCTATGCTTATAACTTTGCCAAATGTCAACAATTGAGAATAAAAGTTTCCCTGCTGGGCATCTGCTCATTTAGCTGAAATTTAAGTGCATAAATAAAACAGTTCAGTCCCTTCCAAGAATGTGGCTAGAAAATATCTATTGTCTTATGATGCTAATTTCTGCCTTTCATTTGGAAACTCCAGTTGGTCCCCATGCTTATAGAAGGGACATGAAACTAACTGTAGATGAGTTTTGTATACTTTGTATCTCCAGAAAAATGAGGCCAAATATGGCCAAGTCATAGACCTTTTCAGGAAAAAAAATGCAGTTAGCACATGCTTCACAGTCTCTGCTGCAGCTGTGTGCTAAATACCTTGAAAAGTCTGTCTAAGCTGCACACCATTCCTTCTGGACTGTGTAATTGCAACTCTGGGCTATCATGGCCTTTATTTCTGTTTTTCCTGGCCTCTTAATGTCCCTCTTTGTCTGGCTGGTGGTAGTGAGGAGGGAGAAGTTTGGTTTAAATATAGGAAAAAAGTCAGATCTAAAGCTTGGACACATATAAGCAATTTTGGACAAGCATAAAGGAAGGGGAGAATGGGATAATGAAGGGAGATTTGGACTCGGTGAGAAAATGTAGGAGACTAGGACTGGGAATGAGAAGCCAGGAATGGAAAGAGATGAGGCTGGGAGCAGAAGAGGTCAAATTTAAGAAGGGCTGAGGAGGAGGACAAGATGTGGCTGCTTATAAATGATCCCTGCAAAGCCTAGGGGAAACCTATGAGAGGAGCCATAGACTTTGATTTGTCCACAGACAGATTTGGCTCTTGACTGTCCTCTCTAGGACAGGGACATGGAGAAGACAATCACCTTCTGAACACTACAATGTCCTACAGATCTCTGGCATTTGGTGAGCCAGTTAGTTCCGGCCTTGGAGCTGACCATGCCGCTGAAGGAAAAATCAGAGGGCAGGGAATCAGTATTTTCAGGGTTTTTAAAGAAGGAAAAATAGGGAAAAAAATTTTCTGCATTCCTGCCTTCTCCCCATTGCATTATATTTGAAGAATATGGGTTTTTTTGGTAAAAACTAGATATTCAAAAGTTAGGACCTCCCGGAGTTCATAGAATCTCTATGACTTTAATTTAAGTGTTGGCTCAGGATTTATGTTACAATCTCTGTTCATAAAAAAGAATTAATGGCTACACTGGAAAGCTTCAGTTGCCTCTGGGCCAATGGTCATGATCTGACTACATTCAGTATGGGCAAGCACTGCACACCAACCACCAATAGCGTATGTGCATCGGTTATCCTGAAAATGAAACTCCTGAAGCAGGGGTAAATTAAGAGAAAAGTGGGAAGTAAGACAGAGGTAGGAAAATGAAAATAAATATGCAAATGTATTTCAGAGAAGTTTTCAGATGGAAAAGAGTCACATTTTCCAATTGGTCAAGGAGGAACTAAACATCAGTCATGATTCAGTGGCAGAAGGAAATCAGTTGTTGAAAAGACATAGTTTCTATGGTGAAAAAATGGAACAATCCATATAAGTAAGAAATCATCAAGTGCTGAAAATAAGTAAGTAAATATTTCAGAAAAGAAAATCTGCAAATGACAGCCAAGAATAATATAAAAACCTTCAATTACTAGGAGTAGTGTTGATGGTTTAGGCTCATAACTAGAAACAGCAGATAAAACTGTTATCAGTAATGCAGAATAGACAGAAAAAATAAAAATATTTTTTGTTCAGAAAAGAGCAAGATTTATGATTGCATCCTAGCAGAGTCATATACACCTTTCAATGCATCAGCAATTAAAGATGTTCAGAAAACACCTTGGAATCAGAAACAAATTCCAGAAGACTGGGAAAATGCTGAGTCTGTGCCAGAATTCAGAGGGTGTGACAAGCCACTAATTATAGGCTTGTTAGCTTGACATCAGTTGTAGGCAAAATGACCGAAAAATGACATGGGTCTTCAAAGGAACAGACATATACAAATATAATTATTGCCATCAATATAGATTAAGGAAAATGAGTTATTATAAAGCAAGCCTGATTTCATGCCTGAGGAATTTATAGAGTTAGCTGATAAAAGCACTGTAATATATTTAGATTTATTAAAGCTTTTGACTTAATACTGGGCGGTGTTCTGTTAAAAACATGAGCACGAGCCAATTTTCAGAGTTTTTATTGCAGATATGTTGCAAATAAGAGGCACACCTGGTAATTAGCCTTTAAATATATGCTTGTCTGAAAGTCAGTGTTCTTCACTTCTCTGGTTAAATTTCCATGGCCTGACAAAAGTCGGGCAATGTGGAGATGCTGTCTGTGAATAAAAGATGCAGTCTTGCTGTGAATAAGTGCGTAGCACATGTGCCTCCAACACAGCTCAGGAAGATATTTTATAAGTTTTCTGTGAATGTAGGTATCCTGAATCTCAGTTTTAACAAACTGCAGTGTCCAAAATCAGGCACATTTGGCAGAATCATCCACACAAAAGCAGTTGGAGAAGGTCTGACAGACATCTAGAAGTTTGCCCTGAACAAGTCAAACTCAGTCAGGGACTGAACCAAAAGCTCCCCATGCTCCAGCACTGGTGGGCAGCGCTTTCTGAGAGAGATGGGGAGGCACATGACCTGTCACATAACAGATGCTGCTGCAAAAGGACTGGCTGACATGAAGGACGAGTAAGTGGCCGTAGATGAAAGGTGTGAGGAGCTTGCTGATGGTTTGTGTGAGCTTGAGCTGTGTTGTATGCACAAAAAGAAAGGTGATTTATGACTTCAGAGCAAAACTTCTGAAGTAGTTTATGAAACATGCCTCATTTTTGTGGACTGTAGTTATAGAGAATGGTATCTCATCAGAGCAGATATTACAGTAGCATAGTAGAAGCTTCTATATTATAGAAGCTTTATAGTAGCAATCATCCTAAAAATTTTGCAGCTGAATATCTTGGAAAAATCAATTGTTTCTTTGCAATTGTGGAGAACTCAAAATGGTTTTTGTGGGGAAAAAACCCAGCAAACTCCAACAAAACAGGAAAACCTTGGTCTCAACCTTTAACTTCTGTTTTCATTTTTTTCTGTAAAAATAATTTCTATTCCTTCCTGTCATGGAAGGCCTTGAATGCTTTGCCTGACCAGCACTTTCCTTCTTACTTTTCCTTTTCTTTAGAGTATTAAGAACATTTGTTTCACTTTGTTTGCTAGCTGTTTTCATCCTTTCTAAACAGCTTTCTAGACTCCCACAAAACAGATAAAGGATACGCCCTTGCCATCTATATGCCCAAATGAGTTCAGGGACAGGTACGAAGATCCCTGAAAGGCCTTTTTCAGGAACTTCTGCTGTTTCTCTTTCATTTATTAGAACCACTGAGAACAAGTAATCTGCATTACTGGGTGATTTAGTAGTAGCAGTGTTTTCAGTGTCACAGGAAACACATGGAAAAAAAGGTCCATTCTCTAACTGCTACATGTAATGTAAGCTGCACAGGCTCCTCTGTGTTTTACATATTAACAGAGATATACGAATCACAGGTGGGGAATGGGTGGAGAATTGCTTTTCCTTCCCCTTCTCTCCATATCATTTCACTTAGCTTTGCCATTTCAATGTTCAGCTCCTATTGTTAAAAATAAAACGAGAGATTAATTCTAAGAAATATTTGAAGGCACAAAGTAAGGGAGATGGCTCAAACAAAACTGGGAGACAAGAGAAAATGCCATTCTGGCAGTTGTCCTTAAAAGAGTGCACATTGAGAAGATAAAGATCCGTACAGACAGATTCGGCATAAAGGCGAGCACCCTTCACTCACATTCTGCAGCATGGGACGATCTCCTGGCATCTCCCAGGAGCCAAACCGTTGCGAGAAATTGGCCAGACCACCACCCATCCCTGGGCACCTTCCTGGCCTCCACTACATCCAGGATATGAAAGTCTGCAGTTAACAGGATCACCTTTCTTTTTCCATGCCCAAGAGCAGGCTATGCCAGTGAGAAGGAAATGTATTCTGCTGGGCGTGCATTGCCCAGTCTGACAGCATGTATCTGGAGAAAGAGGAGATAAAGACAACTCTGCTGTTGTCTGCCCAGCAGTGCAAGAACCTGGATTTACCCACATGAACAATTTTTGAGTCATCTTCTGCAGTCAGGCTTACTAGGAACACTGCATACTCTTTCTTCCCAAGAGGAATCTATTATTTCCATCATGCTCCTTGATATTATGCCACCATATGCACTCAGTCCCAAACATGCAGGTCTGTATATATGAAATATGATTTAATACTTATAATGCAAGAGATTCTGGCCAGTACCTGTCTTATTGCACAGTATAGGGCAATGAGGACTTTTACAGGAATGTCAAGCATTTTTTACTTTAATAAAAATAAGAGGAACTTTCGTCCTAAACAAAAGTCAATTACTTTGGTTCTTACCAGGGTTGTCTTTGGCAAGACTGAGATGCTGTTATACAATGGTATGATTTGAAAATGGACAGGGACAAGGGACAAGTTACATAATGAAGCTTGGAGGGAGGCTGCAGTGAAGAGTGCTACCTATTTAGCAGGGTTCATCTGAGCACTGGTCCTGTCTGTGGCTCCCATGCAGCTACTGTTATGTCTGGTCACCTGTACCTAGCACATGAGATTTTGGAGTAATGGAAAGTTCACATCCTCATATTGTGATTGCAAGATCCAAACTTCAATGGAAAGCAGCACGAGTATGCTGTGTGAGAATTCTGCTTTACCTCCCAGATGCTGCAAGCTTGTGGTGCACTGCTGGGAAGTGCTTTCTGCTGCAAGTGCAGTAGGAAAGCCACACCTAGAAGAACAGTTCTCACCTTTTTTTCTTAGCTCCTCCCCCCCCCTTCCCCCACACCCCAGCCCAACCCATGTTGGGTTCCAGTGATTCAGCTCATAAGCTGGGAACTGATGTCTACAGAATGGAGGCATTGTTATGTGCTGGAAGAAGATAAGACTGCTCTAAATGAAGTGTTGTATTCTGTAACTGGGAGTAAAATACCTCTAAAATATTGCTTATAAAGTTACTTAGTAGAGAGTTATTATAGTAGTTTTAGACATGTTAGTGATTTATGATGAAACAAGTTGACTTGTTTTTCTCTCAAATAAACCAGAAAATGCTATATTTCTTGGTAGTTATGTCAAAATTATTGTTGTTGGGAAGTTTAATATGAATTGCTGAATGCCTTGATCTTTATGGAAGGAATGAGAATATAAATTGCAGTTAAATGGTAAACTTTGATCTTCTTTGCCATTGTTTTTCAAGAGCTGTCCTATAGCACTTGCAGCATAGCAGACTAAGTGCAAATGTGGAATTAAGTTATTTTTCATCACCTCAGTATCTGCAAGACACTATCAGCTGCTCTAGGATCATATATGAAATAGAAAAGAATCAATGGCTGCTCTAAGATATACATTTTCTCTGTAGTCACACAGCCCACAGTTCTTGAAATAGGAACTATATTGAGTATCCCTTCCCAGTCCAGCACTTGCCTTGGCCATGTACCAGGGCAACATTTCCAAATGGGCCAAAATCTGTCTACCTCTAATACATACAGCTTCACTTCGTGAAAAGTGATTTAAACTAAGTGATTTAACCTGAGAGTCCACATTACTTGCTCTTCATAAAATACTGCATGTTGTCATCCTTGCTGATGTCTGAGGGCTGCTGGGACATCCAAGGAGGAGATTACTCTTTGCTAGTAAAAGCCTTATTCTGATGGTGCTGTTAGTGCAAATAACTCTTGCTTCAATGGCCCGGGACACATATTTGAAAGCAAAAATACCCCTTGGGGGTGAAACACTTTTTGGGTAGAGAGGTGCTGATTGTTGCATGGATTCATATTTGTAAGCATTATCAAAGCATATCTGGCTACCAACATGTTCTTGGGTACAATTCCCCATTCTGGAACTGCATGGATGGTGTGTTTTTTTTCCCAGTGGCAGGTATCCAAAGACCCTCTTTGCAATTTTAGTTTCACATTTACTGCTGCCAGTTAACTGGTATGAGCAACATGGTTGGACTGAGTGAGGACAAGGTATAAACACAGCGCTAGTCAATTAAAACTACTTACCTGACTCAAGTCAGTTGAGTGGTTTGCAATCACTGGTGCTGGTTCACAGCTCTTACTGAGTTCCTAAGTGTCTCGAGAACTTGTTTATACCAGAGAGGTGGTCTGTGTGGTTTGTAGGGAAATATTTAGGGTTGCATTTAGGTAGAACTGTTCTTTCATTTCCCCTGCTGCTTTTGGCCTTTAGGCCTTCTCTTTCTGCTTCTATATCACAACTGCTTATCAGGCAGTAGTTCTCTTTGGTCTCAGTGTTTTTGCTGGTTTTTAACAGGGATATGAAGCATTTTATTTGCTATCTTTCCCATAATCATTAACGTGAGTCTTACCAAATCTTTGCCTTGCGTGTTCCACATAGAAACCCAAATTCAACTGCTTGGCTGATGTCTTCTATCTCCTTGCATTTTCTGGATTTTGCAATAGACTGAGGACTCTATTTCTGTTTCCATTTCATGTGTCTATGCTAATAGTCTGATGGGGGTAGGAAATCAGGTTGGTGTAGTTTTTTTGCAACAGACATATAAACTGTAGTATTTCAACAGCATACACTGGAGGCACTGTGAGGCTGCCAATGTCTCTCGGTAGATGCTATCTCATTGCTATTGACAATAATGAATTTTTTTTCTCTATTTTTATTAAAAAACAGATTATATCTTACTCTGATGGCTTCTTCCCCTACCAGATGCTGTTTCAAATTTTCACAAAGGCAAACCAGTTTAGGTATGTCTTTGTCCTGCTGACCGTGGTTCAAACGCTTACCACCTCTTCCTGTTTCAAGAGCAAGGCTCCCACCACAGTTACCATCCCCTGAACCTCTGCTGAAGTTGATTCAAGGTAAGTGTGGTTGTAGTTACCACCATCACATTGCATGTTTCAAGGTCATCTGAGAAAATCAGAAGAAATGCTTCCAGTTTACAACTAATAATGTGAATTAAATTAATATTTCAGTTATGGGAGTGCAACTGCATTGCCTTTAACTCTTTAGTCAATTCAAGTGTTTCAGTGATACTAATTTTCATGTCAGTTTTAGTTTACCCTTAGGTCTATTTCCATGACCTGTTAGCTAAGAGCTGAGCTTGTGGTCATGATCTCTTGCAGCTTCTGTCTTGTTGCATCCACGTCTGTACAACAGCATTGTTACCATGACAGTGACAGTGAACATTCCCAACATGTATAGTGTATGTGGTGTCATTGGGGGTCGATCCTGCAGCAGTTGACCCCCACCAACTATCACTCAGTATGTGTTTTGAGCCTGATCACCTGCTAGGTCTCAGGAAGGGAGATGCTTTCCTGAGCTACAAATGCTTGTCCCCGTCACTGGGACAAAGAAGTGCTTCTTTTTATGTAGCAATTAAATAATTCTGTCCCATTATATAGTGAGCTAGCTTGAATATATGTAAAGATGAAACCTTTGTGTCTTCTGAGCAGTGACTATGCTGCTTACCTACGTTCTGAGCTCCTGCTCTATATATAAGCTTCCCTATCTCTCCTGATTCCTATCAATTAATTGTTTTCTTCTTTCCCCCTTTTTTCCCCCCTTTCCTGAGTATTCTGTAAGGCAGGTGCTATATAGATGGATTTTTCTGAGCTGTTTCTTGATATAGCTTCCCTGCCTTTCCTTGTCTGCTCTGTGTAGGCTACTCATTCTCCTGGTGTGTCTGTTATGAACTGCTCATCCTAGGAATGCTGTGAGCAGGGTCAGGAGTCTGTGCTTTCATTGAAAGGAGCACCTTTTATTCTGTGCCACCTGAGGCTTCAGTGTGTGTTTACTTTTTCTCTTGAGATTCATCTAATGATTTTCCTTGTCCTGGTGATGTTATGGTCATACTACCAAGACTATATAATGTGGCCTGAGCTGTGGCTGTTGTTTTGTGTGGCACCAAATGGAGGTAGCCTTGCAACTTGAATGACACCCACTTTGACATTTGATTTAGTGTGTGTGTTGTTTCTGTCTCCATAACAGACAGCTTGTCCACCTGGGATACAAACATGAAGAAAGCCTTGCTGTACCCTGACTGTGTATGAGCTACTCCATGCTCTTGCTTCTTCAGCATTATCTTAGAGCATATGGAGCATGAGGTGAACATCTCTATGTTGAAGT
The DNA here is from genome assembly GCF_001715985.3 of Manacus vitellinus. Lineage (NCBI taxonomy): Eukaryota > Metazoa > Chordata > Aves > Passeriformes > Pipridae > Manacus > Manacus vitellinus. The sequence goes on from NW_021940208.1 coordinate 30,252,498, forward strand.
GAGGTTCTCCTGCTCCATGCTGTGAAAGTCCCATGTCTAGAACAGGACAGGTACACACGCTGAGATCACCTGCTACCTCGTGAGGCACCAGCTCCCTGCATATAAGCCCTCGTCACTTCAGAAGCCATGTGGATCTTGTTATTTGCCTCTTTTCTGCCAATTTTGAGTGACGGAAATTCACTCCGAGACTCTAAGGCTCATATTTCCCTCAGCTATGGTACTTTCCATATATTTTTAATAGGATTTTTTTTGTCAGAGATATTATGTGTGACTAACGCATTACAGTCACCTCTGAAACTTTTCCTTCTTATACCACCCATAAGCCTTCCATCTGCATTCCTTCTCTCCTCTATTACACTCATATCTGCTTGCTGAAGACTATCCATGGTTTTCCTTCTACACTTAACTTTTAAGCTGCTCTAGGTCTCATCGAAGAATCAGACAAATGCAAATACTGTCACATAGGAACTGGAGAGATCTTGTAGGTGGAGGAAAGGAATTGAAGGGCTGCTTGCAGTTACAGCTTGCCACTAGCTTAGCTTAGGTGCTGTAGCAGGATGTGCCCACTTAGTGATCCAACCAAAGGCAATATATGACCTTCTATACACATTCACATAGATAGGAAACCAATGCTAGTGTGATTGAGGTTTTCTTTTTCTGTAGTACTTCCAGTTTCTAATCCTTTGTACCTATAGGAACAGAGTTAGATCCAGCACAATGCCCAGGCAGAGAAGAGAGAAAGTGAAGGCAATATACAGCTTCAGTTCTGTGTAATTTTTTTCTTTACACAATCTTGATAACATAACAGCCTTCATAGTGTTACTTCCAGAAATTTCAACACAGTATACGATAAGCAAGCACATGTCATGCCTGCATTTCAACTCAGTGGCTCAGATCAAAAAGCAGTTTAAAACAAACTTGATCCCTGATTATTGTTAGGTGTCCTTGCATTGCTTTAAGGAGGAACCTACATTTCTTTGAATTGCTAAGAAGATTTAGCTATTTATCTGTTTCTTTATGCTTTCCAGCAGCAATGCAAAGATTGCACGCAAGCTGGAATTAAGCATTTTAAAAAACAAAACATGTTGTGACTAGTGGAAATTTGTGGAAAATAGTATCTTAATAACCCACCAACAAGCTTTGTCAAAAGTAATGTGATATCTGGGCACAACTGCTGTGGTGGTAACTGTTGTTTTCCTCTTAGGCTAGGGGCTGTTCCAAGGAATCATGTCAAGAATTGCTCTCTGGTGCATCCAAAATTTTCTTGAACAGGTGGCACACTGAATTAGTCATGCCAAAACCCAAGGTATCTGCCTCAGAAGTGGAGAACTGGCAACTTTAGGCTAAAGGGAATTTGCGCTGGAGTTTAGGCTCAGGGCTTGTATTTCAGGTGTAGTAAAAAGGTACTTACAGTAAAATAACCCCATCCTACCCATCTACCTTAGCATAAGGTATCTCTTTAAAAACACTGCTATGTTGCCTGCAACACTTCTGCAGTGATGCTACGCATATAAAACTTAAATGAAAAATGCTGATACTGAGAGCGCATCTTAATTATAAATAACAAGTTCTTAATGGATGTTATGATACCTTTATGTGAAAAGGTTTACCTCTAACGTCCTTTCTCCCTTTTTTTTAATACCTTTGTCTCCCAATGCTGTTTTTGGTTGCAAATGTTAATCTCACTATGATGTCTCTCGTTCTTCAGAAACTTAGGGTTATTTCTTCATGGCAGTTTGGTCTTATTTGTCCCTGTAGTACTCACTGGTTGAACTTCCTGGAGCTTTGGTTTAATGTCACAACACAGGGTAACTGAGTGAAATGTAATGGTCTGTAAAACACAGGTCATGGGTGATGACGTACTAGTCCGTTTTTAGCTTTGAACTCTGTAAACCCTGTGGGAACAGGCGGCCTTGCTCCTCTCCCACTCCTGGGCTCAGCTTTGCAAAGCTGCAGAGAGGGAGGGGGAAATGAACCAAACCCAGCAAGCACGTTTTTCCCCCCTCAGAATGTTTATCCCCTTGAAAACTGGAGGGATTGCAGTTCTTGGTCTTGGTTTGCCACTACAACTCACACCTCTGAGAGTCTCTCCTGGGCAGGCTGTGCCCGGGAGCCACACACAGGTGTGAACCAGCCCCTGCAGAAGAAGCAAGTCACAAAAAGCCCTTCTTCAGGGCAGATGTTCCCCAGGGTCTCGTTCGGTGGCACCAGCCACTGCAGCTTTCAACTTCCAAAAGAAGAATGCCGCTCCCCAGCACGCTGCCTGCGGCTTCACACCGCCCAGCCGCGGATCGCCGCCCATCCAGCCCTTGAGCCCTGCTGCGAGACACCTCCCGTGGGTGCCGGGAGAAAGAGCCCAAGTAGGCGAAGGGCAGGCCTCCTGGGCTGGCTTTACAAGGGAATGTTGGGACAGAAAGCCAATGCGGAGCCC